>NW_024349802.1:28698468-28727551 GCF_902729225.1 Pteropus medius | reverse complement strand
TTAATGGAAGTCATACTCTCAAGTCTCCTATTACTTCTTTGCTCAGGTCTGCAAGTCTGATTCATCTTCTCCAGGCTGCTTATTCTGGGAGAGGCAAGTTAGTTGCCTGTAGATTAGAGTGAGTTGAACAGGAGAAACTACAAGGCCAAATCACAGAAGTGTTTTTGTAGGGCTGCTAAGTAAAGGCAAGCTCGAACTCTGATGCTTCTTGCAAAGTTTATTTGTCAGCTATTTTTCCTATGACAGATAAGAAGTCTAATTGGTCACTCTGTCTAAGCAAATGGTGATTTGTGGTTCGGAATAAATTTAATTTTCAGCAACCAGTAAGCTTTATACTCAGAAAAAAAAATTAAAATAACTTGGTGGAGAGATAATGTTTTTAAAAATGTTTGAATGTTTTAAAAACAGTTTGCCATCATTGCAAAAAAATATTTTGGTTTCCTAAGTAGGAACATGTATATTCTCTCTTTTAAAAATGCAGAATCTAAAATGGAAAACTCTGATTCTGCTCTTACATTTTTCTGATTTCATTCTCTTTGTCAAATTTGGTCCACACTGCAAATGATTGACCTTGGAAAATTACCTAGTCCCTTTATATCTCAGTGTCCTCATCCGTCAAAGGGGCTGATAATGGTACCTACCCCGTTGGGTTGTTACAGGTATTAAATGAGATACTGAGGCAGGTACATGGCAAGCTCTGATTGCAATAGCCTGGTGAAATATATGAATTTAAAATAATTCCAGAAAATATTAGCTTTCACTATGCCAGGCACTATTATAAACGCTTAATATCGATAAGCTCATATAATCATTCTAACAATCCTGTGTATATTAGTCCATTTTTCATATGAAACAAATGAGCCGCAGAGAGAACAAATAACCTGCATAAACTCACACAGTTAATAAATGTCGGTTTCAGGGTTCAATCAGGTAGTCTGACATCCAATCGAATGAAGGCATTCTGCCTCTTGCTGAAATAGCACTCCGTTAATTTACCTGCCTCTGCTCCTGCCCTCTCGTTATTTTATTTTATTTCCTTTATTTATTTTTATTCACCTTATTACTAGCTTGAACAATTTCTTACATGGAAACCTGATCCCATTGTTCATTGAGACACTGCAAAGACTCTCTATTCCTTGAACTGACAAGGTCCTTTAATACTCCATTTATGGCTAACTATCTAGTCCCCTTTGCTAATGCTCTGGCTTTAATTTTATTATCCTGTGTGTGTATATGTGCATGTATATATAGATGCCTTTATACTGTCCCCAACACTGAGCATGCAATTTAACCCTCTATGTGTTTGGACAACATCTCCACTTTGTCTAGAATATGCTTCACCTAACCTGCTTCTCGTCTTTTCTACCTTTGAAACTGCTATTTACTCTTCAAAACTTGGCTCAGTTTTTGCCTTCTTTGTCTCTTCCCAAAACACTTAAGTATTCCATTCCCTTCACTGCTTGTAGCAGACTGTATTTTCTAAAGACTATTACAATACCTACAAGCATATGCAATCCTACATTTGGACATTGCCATTGTCACCTTGTCATCAAGGGTGGGAATCTACTTATCACTATCTTGAATTTGGTCAGGCCCTGTGACAATTTGACCAAGAGCACGCAGAGAAATGATATTATAAATCATAGGCACAGCCCTAACTGGCTTGGCAATTCCTGCGTCTCACAGCTTTGAACCACCATGTAAAATCTTGGCTACTTTGGTGAACAGAGATGCAGCCAAGAAGGGCACCAGGGTGCCAGACATATGAATGAGGAGGCCATCTTTGATATCTGGCCTAACTGAGTTTGCAGGTGACTTCAGCAGTAGCCAAATAGACTGTATCTGACTGAAACCAAACAGAAAACAAGCAAGAACTGCCTAGCCGAGTCCAGAAATTGGAATATGAAACCATGACAGATAATGATAAATTTTTTAAAGCCATTGAGTTTTATGTGGATTGTTATGTAGCAATAGACAACCAGAATACTATTTATCTGGTTCAAAGAAACTTCGTTATGTCTGTGTATACTTCATTTATTGTATTCACATCTTTGTATGTTTGTCTCCTTTTCTAGACTACAGACATCTTGACCATTGCGGCCTTGTTTTATAGGTGTTTGTAACATCAGTGCTTGAATCATTGTAGGCTTTTAATAAATATTTGTTAAAGTAAGTGTACAGGGTGAATTTGTTTATATTTCTTAAACTTGGTGAGAAGAAAAAAAGACAACTTTATAAAAATATATATTTTTAAGCTCCTCAATAGGCCATATTTTTTTAGTATCCTGTCCTCAACTCCTATATCCACAACAGTTACAAGATAAATAAGTAATAGGGATGCAGTATATAGCCTAATGACTGTAGTCAACTCTGCTGTATGATATACATGTCAGTTGTTAAATTCTGAGTTCTCATCTTAAGGAAAAAGACATTGTTTTCTTTCTCTGTTGTGTGTGTGTGTATGTGTATATACGCACACCACAACTTCTTTATCCATTCATGCATTGATAGACAGGTTCTTTCCATGTCTTGCCTATTGTAAATAATGCTGCTGTGAACACAGGGGTGCAGATATCTTTTAAGTTAGTGCTTGTTATTCCTTTGGATATATTCTCAGAAGTAGAACTGCTGGATCATATGGTAGTTCTATTTTTAATTTCTTAAGGATCCTTCATGCTGTTTTTCAGTGACTATACCTGTTTATAATCTTACCAACAGTACACAAGGGTTTTTTTCAAATTCTCACCAGCATTTGTTATCTTTTGTCTTTTTGATGATGGCCATTTTAACAGGTGTGAGGAGATGTCTCATGTGGTTTGATTGCATTTTTTAGTGACTAGTGGTGTTGAGTATCTTTTCATGTACCTATTGGCCTTTCATGTACCGTTTTGCAAAAATATCTATTCAGGTCTTTTGCCCATTTTTAATTAGATTATTTGTTTGAGATCTTTTTTGCTGCTTAATGTAGACTTATGGCTACGAGGTTTTTTTCTTAAAATAACTTTTGCTGCATCTTATAAGTTTTGGTATGTTGTGTTTTCATTTTCATTTGTCTCAAGAAATTTTTTTACTTCCCCTTTAATTTCTTCTTTGATTCATTGTTTGTTTCAGGAGAATGTTGTTTTTTCCCATGTATTCATGAATTTTCCAGTTTTCCTCTTGTTATTGATTTCTAGTTTCATGCCATTTTGGTCAGAGAACTTTGTATGATTTAAGTCTTCTTAAATTTGGTAAGACTTGTTTTGTGGCCTAACCTATGGTCTATCCTCAAAAATGTTCCATGCATGCTTGACAAGAATGTGTATTCTGTGGTTTTCAGATAAAATGATCTGCATATGACTGTTAGATCCATTTGATCTATAGTGTTGTTCAAATTTGCTGTTTTCTTACTGATACTCTGTATAGATAATCTATTCCTTACAGCAAGTGGGATATTAAACTACCAAATATTGTATTGTTTCTTATGTCTCTGTTAGTTTTTAGCTCTTTTAGTTTTGATTTATGTATTTAGGTGTTCCAATGTAGGGCACATAAATATTTACAATTGTTATACTTCTTGATGTATTGACCCCTTTATAACTATATAATGACTTTCTTTGTGTGCCTTTTTAACATTTATAGTTTAAAGTCTATTTTATCTGATATAAATATAGCTACTCCTGCTTTTTTTTTGATTACCATTTGCTTGAAATATCTTTTTTCATACCTTCACTCTGTCTGTGTGCCTTTAAAGCTAAAGTGAGTCTCTTGTAGGCAGCATATTATTGTATTTTGCTTTTTGATCCATTTAGCTGTTCTGTCTTTTGATTAAATAATTTAATCTGTTTACTATTAAGGTAATTATTGATAAGTATGAACTTATTATTGCCATTTTGTTCTTTGTTTTCTGGTTGTTTTCCATTGTTTCTCATTTCTTATGCCTTTTTTTTTGTTCTTTGATATCTGTGGTATCTTTGTATGCTTTGACTTTCTGTTACGTTCTTTAGTGTAATTATTACCATTTTTTTTCCTTACAGCACCATGAGTCTTACATAAAATATCGTAAAATTATAGCACTCTTGTAAACTAATAACAACTTAACTTCAATAGAATTCCTTAGCTTTTAATCCCCGCTCCCTTAAATTTTAGGTTATCAATGTCACAATTTACAAGTTTATTGATATTGTGTCACAAATAACAGATTATTGTAGTTATGCTTATTTTATTACATTTGTTTTGAAACTTTTAAATAGAGTTGTAAGTGAATTATACTCTACCATTATCATATTAACAGAATTTAACTTCAACTATATATTTCCTATTACCAATGTGTTTTACTTGTCTTCTTATGTTTTTATGATGTTAATTAGCATTCTTTTATTTCCACTCAAAGAACTTTCATATATTTTTGATATGTTGTGCCATTCTCTTCTGGCCTGAAAAGTTTCTGTTGAGAAATCTGCCTATAATGTTATGTTGAATCCTCTGTATGTAACTTCTCTGTTTTCTCCTACTGCCTTTAAAATTATTTGAGTTTGACTTTTGACTATTTAATTATAATGTGTCATAGTGTAACCTTATTTGGGTTCAATTCATTTGGAATCCTTTAGGCCTCATGAATCTGGATGTATATTTTTCTTTTCAGGTTTGGGAAGTTTTCAGCTATTATTGCTTTAAAAATACTTCTGTCCCCTTATCTTTCTCTCCTGGATTTTTTTTTTTTTTTTTTTTGGTTGACCTCACAGATTGCAAGGACTTTGTCAGCTTACAATCCCTTATTTTTTAATTTTTTATGCTTATAGCACCTGGTCTTCCTAGGTGGTCTCCCATCCAAGTACTAACCAGGCCCAACCCTGCTTAGCTTCCAAGATCGGAAGGGATTGGGCTTGTTCAGGGTAGCATGGCTGTAGACTACTTCTGGATTTTTCTTAATGTAAATATTGTTTCTTTTGATTGTGTCTCATAAGTCCTGTAGGATTTTTTCACTCTTTTTATTCTTTTTTTTTCTTGTTTTGCCTTCTGACTGGATAATTTCAAATGCCTTATCCTCCAGGTTGCTGACTTTTTCTTCCGTATGTTGAGTCTGCTTTTGAAGCTCCCTATTGAATTGTTCAGTTCAGTTACTGTATTTTTTAGCTCTAGGATTTCTGGGGTTTTTTTTAATGTTTTGTATTTTTCATTGTTTTAACCTTATTTTGTCGTCTATGTGTTTTTGTAGTTCCCTAAACTTTAAGAGAATAATTTTGAATTCTTTGACGATTCACAGATCTCCATTTTTTTAATATTTATTATTGGAGCTTTATTAGTTTCCTTAGGTGGTGTCTTATTTATCTGATTGTTGATGATCCTTGATTCCTTTTGTGGGTATCTACACATTTGAGTAAGTGGTGGGCTCTTTCAGATTTTGTGAGTTTGCTTTGGCAGAGACAGTTCTTCACTAATCAACTCAGTCTGGGTTTCTTGAGATGTCTGCTGATTGGTTTTCAGACAGGTTGGGCCTGATTTAGGGTCTATCTTTGGGCAAGGCAACTATTTAAGCTCCGAGGTTGGTGGTCATAGTGTGAGCTATTAGCTGAGAACAACAGCTGAATAGGACTGCTGGCCTGGTTCCCTGCCCAAGTGAGGCTGTAGAATTGGCTTCACGTTTGCCTAGATTTTCTTGTCAGGTTTATCGGATGGTAGAGACTGGGTACTGTACTCATAGTACATGGGGATATGAATTAGCTTCCCTACACTGGTGGGACATCAGAGTCAGGGTCTGTATGGCTCATTGTTTGGGGACCTGAATCAGGCAAGGATGTACAATGAATTCCTTGGACAGATAAGGCCACCGTTTTTGCTGTGCTGATGGGGAGAGCCACAAGCTGTGCCCTCTGTCAAGTGCTACTGTAAATTGGACTATTGAGTGAGCTACTCAGCTTCCCATGTTCTCTGGTTAGGTTTCCTAGTCAGATAGGCTGAAGGCTAAATTCATCAATGAGTGGGGCTATGAATTAGTTTCCTAGTCTGAGCATAGCAGGAGTAGCAGCTCTATAAAGCTCTTTGTTTCTTGTCTTAACTCAGTCCACTTGTACCCCACATTTCCTGGCTGAACAAGTCAGTTATCATTTCCTCATATTTCCTCCCTTATCATATCATTTAACTCCCAAGTTCTCCAGGATTCATAGTCTGACAGTGATTGATGGTAAAATCTAGTATTTATTGAATAATATAGACCTTATATTCAGATATAATATTGACTTGTTAATTGTTTTATGTGTAAATATCCACTCTCCATCTGCTGGATTACTATTTGGATCTTTTGCTACTTTTAAATAACATCGTGACAAGTATTATGCTAAATATATGGAAGGTATTAAATTTGGTTGAATTGCTTAAATCAAAAGAATGACAATTATATTTTCAGGAAATAGTCCAGTGTGTTAGGTTGTTGTGGGGTTATTTGACAACAAACGTATATCGTAGAGAGAAAAAAATTTCACAAACTCAAATTATACTGCATAGACATCCAACCCATTATTTTTTTTAACCCACTATTTTTTTACTGCTGTTTTAAGAATGGATGGGGTAACATATATACATAAAATTTGAAGTGTTCCAGATTTAGGTATTCGTGTGTTTCACCTGCTGAAAGTCTTATTGAAAGACTCCTGAACCTAAATGAGCCACATACTCAGCCAATGAGATGTCCACATGTAGTTCAGCTATTATTTTAGATATGAGTCATGTGCATTTGGTACAAGATGGACTATCATATGCCAAAGCATATGTCTTCCTCTGAAGCCAAATGCACATAATGTATGCTCAGAAGTAAAATATTTGTAAGTGTATTGTTTATCAAAAATTAATGAGAGTAACTGTGAGAGTTTACACTATTTGGGTTAATTGTAGAGCTGTTTTTGCAAAAAAAAGTCAAGTATTGTCTTTTCAAGCTGTGATGCTGTCTTTCTACACCTCTACTCTGAAACACACACCCACCCATCCACCTCTCTCCACACAAGCACACACGTACTAACACATATTTACTGTGAGGGTAGGGAGAGTACTGGAAGCCCTATTAATAGATCTTCTTACTCAGTTTCTTTTCTTCATAGCATAGGAGAGTAATCATTAAAAGTTCACTTCTGGAAATATTCACATTTCCACTGGGGAAAAAAATCTATGTAAATTTGAAACAGGAGCCATCAAAAATGCACTATATGTATACTTACATAAAGCTTCCTGGTTTTGGAAGTACATTCTAAAACAAGTACATTCACTTATAAGACCTTGTGTAATTTTAAAGTAATCTGGTAGCAAATATTGTCATTTTCATTTTATAGGTGAAGGAATTGAGATTCCACTTTCATAGTAGGTTTTGATGGAGCCAGGCCTTGAACACTTATTTTCTGCCTCTACCTCCAGGGTGGTTTCCACTGCATGTAGCTGTTCAGCATCATTCTAGGGTGATATCATATTAGGAAACAGTTGATATTTAGATTAAATGCTTGATTGGGGATGAGAGCTGGGATAGTTGTGTTCAACATCATCACCACCATACTTGCCACTTGTGAATTTCAAGAGAATGTCTAGTATAGAGAGGTTTGGCTGCACCATCAGGGCATGCATTGATGTCTCTGGTCCTTGGCAAACCAGCATTATAAAACTTTTTCAAAGATGATGACATTTCCTCTTTCTAAACACATCTATCTTAAACCTAAACACTCAATCAAACTTCATGGTATACTTCACAGCAGTTAGGTGTTGTGGATTCTCCTTAAACTTCTACATTTAATCATTATTCAAATCCTGACAAATCTATTTTATTCCATTCATTATACCATTCTCTCTTCTATCTCACCTATACTGCTTTAGCTCAAACTTCTGTCACTTTTCTCCAAGACTATTGTTGAAATCCTATAACAATCTGATTTCCTTGCCTTCAATCTCTCCTTTCTCAATTATACCTTGCACACTGTGGTGATATATTAGTGAAAATCTGACCATGTCTCCTACAAATCCCATTTGTTCTAAGGGTCTTACAAGCACAGGATTATATGTGTTTTCTAGTTATGGGATCTGGAATAATCAGCATTTTTCTATCTTACTATGCTGTTTTGATGCGAGATTGCTTTATGTACATTTTGTATGTTCTAGATCCTTTCTAACTTTTTAAACTAGGTACCAGGTAGACTGTATGACACTATTGGCTATTTAATCTTAGACTAAAACCACACTCCCCAAGCCACTTTAAATGTTCTAGTAACTACATTAAACAAATTTTAAAAGAAATAGATTACATTAATTTTAATGGTATTTTTACTGTACCTGATATATCTATTTCAACATACAATCAATACATGAGATACAATTATTCATGAGATATTTCCTTGTTAATACTAAGTATCTGAAGTCTAGTAAGTTTATTTTTTACTTACAACACATCTCAGTTCAAACTAACTGCAATGATATATTCTTAGGGAAAATCTAACCATGTCTCCTGCATGTGAGATAACTACATGTGACAATAGCTACCACGTTTAACAGCACAAGGTTAGAATTCCTTGTCCTACCTGCTCTCCCTCTCCATCCTTTCATGGCCAAACTTCTAGAAAATGTCTGTCCTTGCTTTCTGCACTTAATCACCATTCAATTATCTTCAGTCCCAGCAGTCTCTTTTGTCACACTTATGCACAGAAATGATTCTTGCCAAAGACCCCAATAATTTTCTTGTTGCCACATTAATACCAGTCCTCTATCTAATCAGTAGTAGCTCTGGATCAATTAAGGTCCAACCAGGGACAAACAAACTATGCCAGGTACTTCACATGAAGGGTATTTAATACAATAAAAAGCTATTACAAAAATGGAAGAATTAAAATAACCTTAAATCTGTTTAGATATTAATTTTAAAAGGGGGGAAAGAATGGTGCCAAGTGAAGCTAGAAAATTATTTAGAGAAACATAATGCAGAGTCATGCAAGCCATGTTTAAGAATTTGAGTTTTGGTGGAAAGAAGGAGCAAGAACAGAGGCAAATTAGTACATGAAGTAACCCCAGGAAAATTAACTGTCCCTAGGTTAGGGTAAATAAGACAAAAGGTAATTCTGCCACAACTCAGGAGCACACTTACAGCTGACACTGGTAGAAATAGAACTCATCCCATCAATCTCCCCTCCCCCTGCAAATAATTCTCTTCATTCTCTATCAGAGTTATTCCACCTTGGCCAATGAATAACATCATAGTCAGGCTGAAATTTATCAAAGCTGTCTTTCATCCCAGCATCCAGTCAGCAAGTCACATCTACTCTGCTTACTAAAGTAGACAAGAACCTTGAAACCAGAAAGTTGCTTAGGAAGAAAACTTGAAATAAGGTAAAAGAGGTTACCTAAGACAGTAAATTTTCAGGTGAGTGTATAGCAAAATAGTGCCCAATGAAGTGGTTATATGTATTCCCGCTCTATTTCTATGTGTTTTTTTTTTTTTAAGGATTAGTATACGGTATCTGCAGTTAACCCATATACTGCTCTAGCAGGTGCTAAACTGTCAGTTGGGCAGCCACAAATTTGCAGTGAAGTCAGGAACAAATGTGCTTATTAGCATCTACATTTACTGCTGTCCAAAACATTCACATGAAAATATTCACCTTACTCCCTGCCCACCCCTCCATCTGCATGCTGCTGGCAAAGGGGAAACTCAAGCTGAAAACTCTCTGAGTCCCCTACATTCAGCCAGCTTTCTAAGTGGACATCTCAGTTCCAGGGAAGGGTTAAACAATGCTGTGCAGGAAGCCAGGCTTCAATGGCAGAGCAACACAGCCCTGAACTCTCCTAGGAAGGCGAATGCATCCCCTAATGAAGTGCAGCTGATGGGGTAATGCAGCGAAGCAGCTGCACTGAGCATTTCCCAGCCTGCAATCACACAGAGCTCAAATCATGTTTCTAATTCACCCACTCTAATTAAGATGGATTGGAAGAAGATGCAAAGCATTCTTTTTTTTTTTTTTTTTTAGAAAAACCTTAGAGGTCATCAAGCATCACAACATTTTAAAAATTTGGGCAAATCCTACTGAGGACAAGTAGTGGGGTCTATTCTTGGCAGAGAAGCTAGAACCTTTGTATAAAATACAGATCTCGAACACTCCTCATTTTCTGATAAAAAGAAATAGTTTATGGATCAGATAACTTTTATTAGCTAACATTTGAGTGAGTAATTATAGAGGGTAATAGTCAAAATAATATGTTGTCCACTTGAAAGAAATAATATCTTCTAGGAAAAATATGTCCAGTATGTAATATTTGGCCACATTGATTGAATAATTGGATACACATTTGTTCACACAAGGCCTCTCAGGATTTCTGAATCTTCAGTATATGTAAATTCTCCTTCACCAATAGAAACTTGAGTAAATCAGTTTGGTCTAGCATTTACCTTAGCTGTAAACTACACAGACTTGAAACTGGAAAACTTTTTTGTATGAGTCCATGATTGTCCTTTGGACCCCTGTAATCTCAGAAAAAGATTCGATCACACAGGCCCAAAGACAGTCATGTAAAAGATGGGTGTTTCTCTTCCATGCTCCCTAAATCATCCTAACGCATGAGTTTTATAAATTTGAATAACTATGAAGTTTTTGAGTCAAATGATCAATTTGACAGTGTTCAATTCCACAAATATTTATTAAGCATCAATTATGTTCCTTTGCTGTGAGTGGTAATAAGATAGGACTCTTGCTCTCCACAAGTTTCTTAACTTTCTTATTAAATTTTATTTGAAAGTTATAAAACAATATGAGATTGTCTTAAGAGATAAGGACAAGTGTGCAAAGCCAGGAGGCTTAAAAAAAAAATAACAGAGGGCCAGAACTATTAGAATGACTTTATTTAGAAAAAGAATAGGGATAGTGAACAAAGTAGAATATTTTCAAATGAATTGGGTTGGGTAGGGTAGAAAACAAAGATGTGTGGAGAATTGTTAGTAAGTTGCCGATGTAGATTTGTGTAGATAATGTGGGCCTGTTTATAAGGAGGCGAGAATTGATTCTTAAGTAGCTGCATGCTTAAAAATTATTATTTTGGAAAGAATTACTCTAAAATTTCTTTGAAATTGTTTTTAAGGCCATAAGAACATATTTGTCTTATGGGTTTTCTCAGTACCTTCTCAAGGTCGAGATGTGTGGAAAGTTCTCCAAAGTTGTACTAAAAGTGGCCCAAGCTCTGATCTTCATAGACTTATTCTGCTGTTCTCTCTTTTCCACCCCTGCTTTCATTTTAGGGATGATTTCCTTTTCATGGAGGCTGTATCACATGCACATAAAATTTGGCTACATTCTGTCATTTCACTGAAAATTTAATTTCAATTCCAGTTCTAGTTCTTAAAATCACTTCATGCATAAGCAGTATGAGAGGTCGTATTTCAATTGGAATGAAATAAAAACATCAAGAATAACCAGTTATACTCCAGGAGTAATGTACTGTTTCTAGAGGATTTCAGTGTCAATGCAAACATTTTCCTTTATTCACTCAACATTTATTGGATGCCTTTTTTGACTCCTGTATTATGCCAGAAATTCTAAAGCACAGACCCACTAACAACTAACAGTGTCTAACTTTTAGTATTTTTTTCCCTGAGTGTGTAGATCACAGCGGCACATAGACAAACATTAGCTTCATAGAATAGGAGTTCAGATTTATAAGTATGATTTATGAGTGGTTGATAAAGATCTCCTGCTAAGATGCAACTAGCCAGGAAGGAATTGTAACTAATGGGTACAGTTCTACAGGATAGAAATTAGAGTATTTGGGGCAGTAGAAAAGAAGAGACACCTAAAGAAAATTATTCCTAGTTTTATGTTTTACCTGAGGCTGAGTCTTCTCTGTATACTGTCAGAGAATGGTACATTCTTTCTGGTTCAAGCCCAACTGTAGAGGGTTCGCACATACATTTTCAACATCCAAAGGACTTTATCTGCCAGTAGAAGTAGCAAATGTTACATTTTTAGAGAATGGGGTCCTAAATTACATGCAGCTGGCAGCAAATTTGTGAGGACAGCTTCTGTGTGGGGTCAGGGAAGTCTACTATTGCTTGGGACAAAAATCAGGAAAGGAGAGAATGGGAAAGGGAAGAGAGAAACCTTCCTTTCCTTCTGGGTTTTCATTGCCAAAAAGGGAATATCAAAATAATTTCAGCTGGCCGATGAATGGTGAAATATCCCAGGCAGGGAGCTGCACAATTTAAGAGAATTAATTTTGTAGTTTTCTGCCAATTTTTTTTCTTCCCAACCTCTCCCCTGCGGAAATGCTTATGTCTTAGTCACATACCAGATGAATAAAATGAGCACAGAGCCTGCTGTAAAGAGCTAGAGTTGTGGTCATAATCTGCTTTGGAAGACAGTCAAGGACTAATTAGGCATGTCTCTCTCCCTATTAAGTTTTGACAATCTGGAAACATGGCGGCAGCACAAGGAAGGGTCTGCCGACAGAGGCTCTTGAGTAGAAGAGACTGTTTTTAAGACTAAGAGCTTTATGAAGTTAGTCATCTGGAATTATTTGTCCTATTGGTTGCTTCCTGTATCTCCTACATTGGTGCTCTTAAAATCTGGCTAATGATTGCATTCATTAGGGGAACATTTTTTCTTTAAATATGTGTGTGTTCTCAACCTTCATTTTAGATTTCCTGAGAAAGAATTTCCCAGGGTGGGTATCAACAATCTATAGTTTCAAAAACATTTCCTAAGTCTTTCTAATAATCACCCCAGTTTCACATCCACAATCTAAGATGATACGACTTTACCTAGAAGGCTCATCTACTCAATGGTAGAGCTATGGAAGAAGGAATGCTTTTCTGTTGCTGTATAACATACCTGCAAAGTTCTAGAGCAAATGAGAAAGTTGGTTCTCCATTTATTTTATTGAGTGCCAGTAATCCAGGCACACCTGAAATAAATATAATATTGAGTGTCAGCTGTAACCGAAAGTTGAAAGAGACATTGGAGGTTACTTTGGTTATTAAACAAATATTTTTCTGAAAACTGCTAGCCATGGATAAAAGGTCCTCCCTTTAACAACAAAACCTACCAAGGCTTGGCAGAACTCCATCTTGCATTAGAGAAGGGAACATCTTCCTCCAGAAACACTGCAATTGGCAGACTGTTACATGTACAGGTGGTGATGGCATTCAGTTAATTTTTTTCAAACACTTTTTTTCCTTTTTATTGAGAAATAGTTGACATGTCACTATATATGTTTAAGATGTATAGCATGATAGTTTAATTTACATATATAATGAAATGGTTACCACAGTATATTTAGTTAACATTCATTATTTCATATAGGTACAATATCAACAACTTTCATATATGTCATACAGCACCGTTAACTACAGTCATGTTGTATATTATATCCCTAGTACTTATTAATTTCATAACTAGAAGCTTGTACATTTTAACCACCTTTCTCCATTTCCCCCTACCCCCACCACCCACGTCTGCTAACCACAAATCTGAGCTCTTTTTCTGAGTTTGATGTTTTGTGAGCGTGTTTAGATTCCACATATAACCAAGATCACACAGTAGTTGTCTTTCTCTGTCTGACTTATATTACTTAACATAATGCCTTCAGGATCAATCTATGTTGTCCCAAATGGTAGGAATTCCTCATATTTTATGGCTGAATATATATCACATCCTCTTTATCCATTCATTTGTCAATAGGTTGTTTCCATGTCTTGTCTATTATAAATCATGCTGCTATGAACAAAGGGCACAATATCTTTTTGAGATAGTGTTTTTGATTCCTTTGGACATATTCCCAGAGGTGGAATTGCTAGATCATATGGTAATTTTGTTTTTAATTTTTTGAGGACCCTCCATACTGTTTTTCATAAAGAATGTAATAATTTCAGTCACACCAACAGTGAATAAGGGTTTCTTTCCTCTTCTCCACATCTTTGCCAGCATCTATTATCTCTTTTTTTGATGACGGCCATTCTAATAGACATGAGATGATATCTCAATGTGGTTTTAACTTACATTTGCCTATTGACTAGTGATTTTGAGCATCTTTTCATGTACCTGTTCACCATTTGTGTATCTCCTTTGGGAAAAGATTTATTCAGGTCATCTACTCTTTTTTTAATTGTACTGTTTATTGCTATTGACTTGTATGAGTTCTTTGTTTTAGATATTAGCTCCTTATTAGATATATTGTTTGAAAATATTTTTCCCATGCCTTTGTCTTTTTACATTGTTGATCATTTCTTTTCCTGTGCAGAAGCTTTTTAGTTTGATGTTTCACTTGTTTATTTATTTTTTTATTTTGTTGCTTGTTTTTTAGATGCGACTTCTGAAAATCATTGCCAAAAATTATGTCAAGGAACCTATGTTTTCTCCTAGGAGTATCGTGGTTTCAGTTCTTACATTTAAATCTTTAATCCATTTTGAGATAATGTCTGTGAGTAGTGTAAGATAAGGTTCAAGTTTCATTCTTTTACATGTGAATATCCAATTTTCCTACACCATTTACTGGAGAATCTGTCTCTTCTCCATTGAGTATGTTTGGTTCCCTTGTCAAATATTAGTTGACTGTATATGCTTGTGTTTGTTTCTGGCCTCTCTATTGTTTCATTGGATAATTTGTCTATTTTTATGCAAGTACTATACTGTTTTAATTACTGTCGTTTTACAGGATAGCTTGAAATTTGGAAGTGTGATGCCTCCTGCTTTCTTCTTTTTTCTCAAGATTGCTTTGACTTTTAAAGGTCTTTTGTGGTTCTATGTAAATTTTAGTATTATTCTAGTTCTGTGAAAAAAGCCATCGGAATTTTGATAGGGATTGCATTGAATGTGTAGATTGCTTTGGGTAGTATGGTTACTATCTATGAGTACGGTGCATAATTCCATTTATTTGTATATTCAATTTCTTCAATGTCTTATAGTTTTCTCATTACAAGTCTTTTACCTCCTTGTTTAAATTTATTTCTAGGTATTTTATTTTTTGATGCAATTGTAAATAGGATTATTTCCTTAATGTCTCTAATTGTTATTGGTGTAAAAAAAATGCAACCAATTTCTGAATATTAATTTTTTATCCTGCTACTTTACTGAATTAATTTACCAGTTCTAATAGTATTTTGGTGGACTCTTGGGTTTTATATATATATAGGATCATGTCATCTGCAAATAATGACAGTTTTACTTCTTCCTTTCCAATTTAGATGACTTTTATTTCTTTTTCTGATTGCTGTGACTAGGACATCCGATACTATGTTAAACAGAAGTGATAGAAGTGGATATTTTTGTCTTGTTCTTAAGGAAAATGCTTTTTGCTTTTCATCATTGAGTATGATGCTAGCCGTAGGTTTATCATATATGGTCTTTATTATGTTGAGGTATGTCCCTCTATTTCTATTTTGCTGAGAGTTTTTATCATGACTGGATGCTGGATTTTGTCAAATCCTTTTTCTGCATCTATTGATATGATCAAATGATTTTTATCCTTCAGTTTGCTTATGTGGTATATCATGTTCATTGATTTGTGGATATTGCACTTATCTTGCATCCTTGGAATAAATCCTACTTGATCATGGTGTATAATCTTTTTAATATATTGCTAAATTTGGTTTGCTAATATTTGTAGAGGATTTTTGTATCAGTGTTCATCAGGAATTTTGCACTATAATTTTCTTTTTTTGTAATGTCTTTGATTTTGGAATGAGGGTAATGCTGGCCTCATAAAATGAACTTAAGAGTCTTCTCTTTAATTTTTTTGAAATAGTGTGTTTTGACTGGAGCATTTAATCCAATTACATTTAAAATTATTTTTGATAGGCATGTAGCTATTGTCATTTTATCATTCATATTTTTTATCTTTTCTTCTTAAAGTAGTCCTTTTAACATTTCGTGTAATACTGGTTTGGTGGTGATAAACTCCTTTAGCTTTTTCTATCTATCCTTCGATTCTAGATGATAGCCTTGCTTGGAAGAGTAATCTTGGTTACACTTCCAAGATTAGGTTTTTACTTTTCATCACTTTGAATATTTCATGCCAGTCTCTTCTGGCCTGCAAAGTTTCTGTTAAGAAATCTTCTGACAGTCTTATGGGAGCTCCTTTGTAGGTAACTAATTGCTTTTCTCTTGCTACTTTTTAGATTCTCTTTTTGTCTTTTACTTTTGACATTTTAATTATGATGTGTCTTAGCATGGGTCTTTTTGGGTTTATCTTGTTTGAGACTCTTTGTGATTCCTGGACTTGCATGTCTATTTCTTTCACCAGGTTAGGAAAGTTTTCAGTCATTATTTCTTCAGATAGGTTTTCGATCCCTTGCACTCTTTCTTCTTCTTTTGGTACACCTATGATACAAACGTTATTACACTTGATATTATCACAGAGGTCCCTTAAAATATTTTTATTATGGGGGGAATGCTCCAGGAGTGTCCCTTGTGTGGGCCGTGTATGCCTCCTGTAGTAGTTGAACCTTGATTGTTGTTGGCACATCAATGGGTGGGATTAATCCTCAATGTGACTGGCTGTGAGGACTGGCCGTGACTATAGCTGATGAGTTGTTGGGTGGAGGCTGACCTCACAGAATGGGAATCACTTTAGCCAGGCTCTGGCACCTGCCAAGTTCACCTTTGGTTTGTGACTCGTAGATCTAAAAGGGTAGTGCTCTGATGTGGTCTAAAGCTGGTCACTGGGTCTGTTGGTTCTGGAGCCTCTTGGGATGGGCTCTGGTGTAGGCCAATGTCAGCTGCTGCCTGCGGCTGGCCTGAGGCAAACTTGTAGGAGCTATAAGGTGATCTGTGATTGGTAGCTGCATATACTGGGCCTGGAGGCAACTGCAAGAGACTATGCTGAGAACTGAGACCAGCTGCCACTAATGCTTAGCTTGGGTCTGCTTAGCAAGAGGTATGTGTAACCTGAGGCCAGCCTCTGCCTGTTTGAGTTTGTAGAACTTTGAGAGATTTTAGGAAAGTTCACAGTGTGGGCTAAGACTGGCAGCTTTTGAGGAATAGCAGCTGAAAGAGGCTTAGGGCAGTGCACAAGCTGGGTGAGGGAGGGTCTCAGGCAATCAGCAGGGTGTGTCAAATGTTGTTAGCTAGTTTGATGGAGACTCGGATTTGGTATCCACCTGCATCTGCTGGTTGTGTGGGGAGAAGGCTCAGCAAAGGAACAATGGCACCTGCCCTCATTTCTGTCCCAGAGAGTGTGTCTTCTCCAGCCCTCACCCTGAAGCCAGATAATTCAGTTTTTCCCCATATATCTCTGGTGCATTTCAAGCTACTGTCTCTTTTTCTGGAGCTTAGGGTGAGTGTGAGTGAGTCTATACTAAGGCCCTTTAAGAGGACACATACTTGGGTCTACAGCAGCCATCTCTATCACCTGGACAGAATTCCCACTAATTTTCTCAGCCAGATATTGTGGGGACTTCTCTTCCCATTATTGGTGCTCTGGCTGGGAGGAAGCAGTGTTTTTCTACTCTACCATCTTGACAAGAAGGCGCATGGTGACTATTTCCAGAAATTAATTACTCAACAGTAAAAAAAAAAAAGTCCTCATGAGTAACATTCAAGATATGGTCACTAGTGTTTGTCAAATATCAAGATTTTTAAACTAAGTTCCTTTTCAGGTGTCCTCTGGTTGTCTGCCATTTCCTTAGGTCACTGAACCTCTCTCCCAGAGAGAACATTCAATGCCTTTCTCATTACATTGGGTCACTCCACAGGTCAGGAATGGTGTCGTTGGCAACCAGCTGGATAACAGTATAATCTCTCCACTCCCACTGAATGCTTGAATGTACTCAACTGTTTTGTTTTGTTTTCTTCCTATTTCTGTAAAAAATGTTGGAATCTTGATATGGAAAGCATTGAACCTCTAGAAAGCATTGAACCTCTTTTGTTAGTACGGACGTTTTAATAATAATAATACTTCCCATCCATGAACACAGGATCCATTTGCATTTATTTGTCTTTGATTTCAATTACAAATGTCATAATTTTCGAAGTAGAGATCTTTCATCTCCTTGGTTAAATTTATTCCTAGGTATTTTATTGTTTTTGATGCTATTATGTGACCAATATCATTATTTCTTTTTCAGAAAATTTTTTTAGTGTATAGAAATGCAACTGATTTTTGTATGTTAATTTTGCATCTTGTAGCTTTACTGAATTTGTTGATTAGTTGTACCAGTTTTTTGGATGAGTCTTTAAGATTTTCTCTATATAAAATCTTGTGCAAATAAACAAAATTTTACTTCTAAATTTCCCTTTCCAATTTTAATGCCTTTTATTACTTTTTCTTGGCTGATTGCTGTAGCTAGGTTTTTCAGTATTATGTTGAATTGGAGTGGTGAGAATGAGAATACTTGTCTTGTTCCTGATTTTAGAAGAAAAGCTTTCTAGCCATTGAGTATCATTTTAGTTGTGGGCTTAGCATATACAACTTTAATTATCTTGAGATATGTTAGTTCTATGCCTAATTTATTTTTATCATGAATGTTGATTTTTTTCCAAATGTTTTTTCTGCATCAATTGAGAATATCATATAATTCATTTCTTTCTTAATGTGATTTTATTACATTGATTGATTTGTGTATGTTGCAACATATTGGCATCCCAGGTATAAATCACACTTGATTATGGTGAATAAACCTGTTAATGTATTGCTAATTTCATTTCCTAGTATTTTGTTTAGAATTTTTGTATATCTATTGGTCTGTTGTGTTCTTTTCTAGTAGTGTTCTTATCTGACTTTGGTATCAAAATTATGCTGGCATTACAAAGTGAGTCTGAGAGTATTGCCTCCTCTTTGATTTTTTGGAAGAATTTAAGAAAGATTGATGTTAATTCTTTACAAATTTGGTAAAATTCATAAGTGATGCCACCACCCAGTCCAGGACTTTTCTTCACTGAGAAATTTTTGATGAGAGTCAATGTCCTCACTGTAATTGGCCTATTCAGATTTTCTATTTCTTCCTGATTCAGTCTTGGTAGTTTGTATACTATTAAGAATTTTTCCAATTTTTTTTCTAGGTTATCCAGTTTGTGGCCATATAGTTGTTCATAGTAGCCTCTTATTATTCTTTTTATGATTCCTTGTATTTCTTTGATATCACTTGTAAAGTCTCTTTTTTTCATTTATAATTGCATTGTTTCAGGTCCTTTCTTTTCTTTCTTTTCTTTTTTTTTTTTTTTTTTTTTGGTTAGTCTAGCTAAGGGTTTATCAATTTGGTGCTCTTTGCAAAGAACCAACTATTTGTTCATCTTTTCTATTTTGTTCTCTAGTTCATTCATTTTTGCTGCAATATTTATTATTTTCTTCTAACACTGGGCTCAGTTTTTTTTCTGGTTTCTAAAGCATAGATTTAGGTTGTTTATTTGAGATCTTTCTTCTTAATGAAGGTGTTTATTGCTGTAAACATCCCTCTTAAAACTGCTTTTGCAGTTTTGTTTCTGGTATGTTTCGTTTCATTTTTGTTTCTCTCAAGAAACATTTTTATTTCCCTTTTCATTTATGTTTGATTCATCGGTCATTTAGGAGAGTGTTAATTTCCCTGTATTTCTGAATTTTCCAATTTTCCTGGTGTTACTGATTTCTAGTTCATGCCATTTTGTTGAGAAGATATACTTGGTATAATTTCAATCTTCTTGAATTTTCTAAGACTTGCTTCATGGCCTAACATATGGTCTATTCTCAAAAATGTTCTATGTGCACTTGAAAAGAATCTGAATTCTTTGATTGTCTGTGGAATGTTTTCTATGTCTATTAAGTTCAGTTGATCTATAGTGTTGTTCAAATCTGCTGTTTTCTTATTCTATCCCTTGTTGAGGGTGGAGTATTAAAGTCCTCAAGTAATATTTATTGCTGTTTCTCTTTTTAGCTCTATTAGTTTTCTGCTTTATGTATTTAGGTGCTCTGATGTTGGCACATAACTATATACAATTGTTATATCTTCTTTGTAAATTGACCCCTTTATTATTATATAATGACCTTCTTTGTCTACTTTTGCCACTTTTATTTTAATGTCTGTTTTGTTTAAGTATGGCTGCCTCTACTTTTTATTGGTTACTATTTGTTCAAAATGTCTTTTTCCATCCCTTCTTTCTCACTATATGTGTTTTTAAGGATAAAATCAGTCTCTTGTAGAAAGTATATTGTCAGATCTTGTATTTTTATTCATTCACCAATTCTGTGTCTTTTGATTGGAAAATTAATCTGTGTTTAAAGTAATTTTTGATAAATAAGGGCTTGCTATTGCCATTTTATTCATTGTTTTCTGGTTGTTTTTATACCCATTGTTCCTTGTTTCTTATTCTACTATGTTTGTGTGTTTTCGTGTTTTTTAGTATCAGTGTACTTTGACTTCTTTGTCAAGTTATTTTGTGTTATATATACAGGTTTTTCTCTTGTGGTTACCATGAGGCTTATATAATATATACCTTAAAGTTATAATACTCTATTTTTAAGTAATAACAACTTCAATTGAATTCCTGAACTTTTACTTCTCCTTCTCACATTTTAGTTTATTGCTATCTCAGTCTATATATGTTTCATATTATATAACTAGTTGTAGTTATGGTTATTTTTACTATGTTCATTTTTTCACTTTAGAGTTAGAAGTGGATTTTATGCCACCATTACCATATTACAGAATCTAACTTTGACCATATATTTGCCAATGAGTTTTATGCCACCTTTTTTATCTTATGATGTTTATTATCATCTTTCGTAATTCCATTCAAAGATCCCCTTTTAGCATTTTTTGTAAGGCAGGTCTAGCGGTAACAGACTCCCTTAGCTTTTGTTTGTTTGAGAAAAATCTTTATCTTTTTTTTTTTTTTTTCTGAAGAACAGCCTTAATGGGTATATAATTCTTGGTTGACAGTTCCCCCTCCCCCCAATATTTGAATATGTCATCTCATTCTCTCCTGGCCTGAAAATTTCTGTGAGAAATTAGCCAACTCTATTATGGTAGTTCCCTTGTATGTAACATCTCTGTTTCCTCTTACTACCTTTAAAATTCTTTTTTTGACTTTGACTTTCGACATTTTAATTTTGTGTCTTTTTGTAGCCCTATTTGAGTTTAAATTATTTGGGATCATTTAGGCCTCTTGGATCTAAATATACATTTCCCTTTTTAGGTTTGGAAAGTTTTCAGTCATTATTGCTTTAAAGATACTTCCATCCCTTTCTCTTCTTCTGTATTTTCCATGGTGCAAATATTGTTTCTTTTGATTGTGTCTCATAAGTCTGTAGGCTTTCTTCACTCTTTTTATTCCTTTTATTTTTTGGTCCTCTGTATAGTTTCAAATGCCTGAGCTTCTGGGTCAGTGATTCCTCTGTATAGTGGTCTGTTTTTGAAACTCTCTTTTGAATTCTTTAAATTATTGTACTTTTCAACTATACGTTTTTTAAAAAATTTTTCTTTGTTGAACTTTTAATTTTGTTCATAAAATATTTTTCTAACTTTGATTGTCTATCTCTGTGTTCTTGTAATTCTCTAAACTTCAAGAGGATTATTTTGAATTCTTTGTCAGTTTATAGATTTCCATTTCATTAGGGTTAGTTATTGGAGCTTTATTAGTTTCCTTTGGTGGTATCACATTTACCTGATTTTTAATGGTCTATGATTCTTTACATTGGTATCTTCATATTTGAGTGGTCTCCTCTTCAAGACTTTGCAGGTTTGCTTTGGCAAAGACAGTTCTTCATACATCTGCTCAATTTGGGGTTTTGGGTGTGTCTGCTAATAATGTTGTTGGGCAGGTGCGGCCTGATTTAGAGTCTCCTTCTGGACAATGCAACAGTTTTAGCTCTAACATCAGGGATAGGGTAGATTCCATTAGCTGAGAACAGTTGGATAGGTCTGCTGGTTTGGTTCCCTACCCAAGTAAGGCTGTAGGATGGGCTCTACAGTTGTCTGGTTTCTTTGGTCAGGCTTCCTAGATAGTCAGGACTTGGTATTATATTCACTAGTGGTATGGCAGGGCAGTAGGATAGGCTCCAGGGCCTATACGGCTCTTTATTTGAAGACCTGACTCAAGCAAGAATGTTCACTGATTCCCTTATCAGCTGTGGCCACCAATTTTTCTCTGCAGGTGAGAAAGCCACAGATGTGTTCTCTGTTCAAGTGTCATCATAAGTAGGGGTGTTGGATGGTATATGAAGCTTCTCACGTGTTCTAGTTATGTTCCTTTTTTGGGAAAGCTGAAGGATGTATTCAGCAATGAATGGAGCTATGAGTTTATTTCTCTGGTCACAGTGGGAGAAGTAACCCTTAAGCCAGTAAAGTACTTTGTTGATTGTCTTAACCCAAGCTGACCCATGCCACAAGTTCTCCGGCCTAATAAGGCCACTGACTTTATAGACTATGAGCTCCGCCACCTTCTCTTTGTTCAAGCAAGCATTGCTGTCTTTTGCAATTTCCAGGTATTCTCACCAGCCCTTCTGGTCAGATGTGGTCAGGAGATACTCTTCACAGCAAGTGGGGCTATGGCTCAGTTCACTTGCCTGGTTGGAAAAGGGAGGGTTCACTATAGTCCTCGCCAACTTTTCCCAAACTGGCTTTTCAGTGGAGATGGGTCAGGAGCTAACCTCAGTCTCGGCTATGAATTAAGTTCCCTGCCTGTGTGTAGCATGGGAACCCTCTATACTCTATACTGATTTTGCTCTGGGATTGATCAGCTCTGCTTTCTGGCCTCTCAGCTTGAGCTTTAGTCATTACAACAGCTGCCAGGTGATTTCACCAACCCATCTAGTCTGATGATGCCCAGGAGTCACTGTGGTTGGGGCTATGTTTTAGTACATTGCCCTGGGCAGGATGGATAAGGGCTGCTCCAGGCCACTCGCACTTTTTTTTCAAGCAGGCTTTCTGGTGGGGAGGAGCCAAGAGTTACCTTTCACAGTGGCTATGAATTAATCCCCTGCCTGAGCATAGCAGAGGAGTTCCCTAGGCCTGGGACTGGCTTTGCTCTGGGGACAATCAGCTTCACCCACCCATCTGTATAAACAGCTATTGTTTATACAGCTTTTGGTGCTCTCATCAGCCTCTCTGTTCAGTTGGGGCTGGGAGACACACTACCCCAGTGGATGAGTCTATGACTCAGGCACTTACTTGGGCATGGGCAAACTAGTCTCCAGAGCCAGTAAATATGTACCCCAATGACTAACCGGGTCAGAGTGTACCACCAACTTGGTTCCTCAGATGAGCAAAGCTTCTGGTTGGGATTACTACTTAGGTACTCCAGGTCAGTGTGTAGCCACTACTCTTACCCTTCTAATGGTCTCTGTCTTGGTCTCTGTGGTGCAGGGGAAGGGGGGTTCTTAAGCCTCATCTCTGTGTTCTAGGATTCTTTCAGTGGTGACTTGTTCATGAATAGTTGTTCTTATGAGGGGAAGCAAAGTCAGGAATGACTCAGGTCACCATCTTTGTGATGTCACCCCTATGTAGCTAGATCACCAGTTTATTATAAAGGAATATTATTCAGGAAAAGCCAGATAGAAGAGATGCATAAGGCAAGGTATGTGGGAAATAGCATGGAACTTCCATGTCCTCTCCAAGAGGGCTACTCTACCCAAATTTCCATGTGTTCACCAACCCAGAAACTCCCATTGGGTTAATTTTGATAAAGACAGCTTATAGGGAGCTTTGAAAGAAGCAGCCCACCAACTCTTTAAGTCAAAGTCCAATCTGTCTGTTTTATTAGAGTGATGCATCCTTGTATAGGAAAGGCTCCTGTCCTCCACAGATTGTCTATAGTGCTAGGAGATGGGGTGTATATCTTGTGGTTCCACACACAAAGAAGGACACATCATGATCAGAGGGCAGGAAGATACCTCCTTAGAGCAGAGGTCCCCAACCCCTACTGTGGCCTGTTAGGAACCAAGCTGCACAGCAGGAGGTGAGTGGTGGATGAGCCAGCAAAGCTTCATCTGTACTTGCATGCACTCCCCAGAGCTAGCATCACCACCTCAGCTCCACCTCAGATCATCAGGCATTAGATTCTCATAGGAGCACTGGTCCCTGGTGCCAAAAATGTGGGGGACCGCTGCCTTAGAGGGTTACCTACCATTTACCAAGATAAGACTTTCCTTATAGCTAGAGCTGCTCTGCTTGAAAAGTGCTATTGCATACATCCCAGTGTACAGATCGTATCTCCTGACTTAATCATTAACCCTCCTCACAGTTCCCCACCTCAACCTTCTAATCCAAGGAGTTAGCCATGTAGAGAGTGATTATAATTAATGATGAAAAGTCAACACATGTTCACGTGTCAAGATTGGCTGCACAAGGGACTCTGACACTTACATGTTGAGAAATCAGTGCAATTTGTCAGAAACTAGAATCTGCTGGTACTGCACTGCTTTCAAGGAAAGGCAGCAGCTACATCTCAATTCCTTGCAGAAAGCATCAGAGAGCCAGGATTTCCAAATCTTCTGCAGAGGTGACTATTTCTCCATGTTCCCCTTGCTACGTATAAAGTATTAAAGATAAAAAGAGGCAAAAAAAACAAGTTAGAAGAGTATGACCAAGATATGTTTGGTTGTTTCTGACAATAACCCATGAAACAAATATGGGAGAAGCCCATCATGATAATGTCACTGTAGTTTAGAAATATGATTAATATCAGTGTCTATATAGGTCGAAGTCAAGAGAGAATACAGGAGACAGAAAAATGGGTTTCTAAAAATAGAAAAAAAACGAAGACATATAGCAGTCACTAAGTCAAAAAGAGAGGACGAACATCTAATGTCACAGACTCAAAATATCTATCATCAAGAGACTTTGCTTTTCTGCAGTTAGCCCCAAAATAACAATTTTGGATAAGCTGTATATGTAACTTTTTGAAAAAAACACTCCTTATATTCATCCTTTAAAAACATTCCCACTCTTACTACTCTAAATCAGAGATAAACTGTATTTTGCAGGAAGTGCTTGATGTTCTAGTTTGCCTAGGTCAATGATTTTCAAAGTGTACTCCCCTGGACAACATCTCTTGAGAAGCTCTTAGAAATGCATTATTTCTAGATCCACTGGAGATCTATTAAATTTGATGTATGCCCATTTGAGAACCACTAAACTGGTTTATGCTATAGTAATAACCCCCTAAATCTCAGAGGCGTAACATATTTTTTTATCACTCATACAAAGTCTGTTAGGGTGACCTCTTCTGTGCAGCACCTTTCCAAGTGGTGATTCAGAAATTCAAACTGTTTTCATCATGAGGCCTTTATCATTTCAACGTGAGGCCTCCAGGATCACCACGACAAAGGAAGGGAGAAATTCAGAGTTACAGTTTATTCAAGAGTCAACTTGGAAGTAATACATTTCCAATCACAGTTCACTGGCCAGAATTTGCCATGTGGCCTCTTGCACTTATCACAAAGTCAGGGAAGAACATGGATACTGAGTGAGCATGACCCACAATTAATGGACTTAGTGTCTTTCTCTTCCTTGATTAGTATAGTCCACATAAAAACAAGAGGATAACTCTTCTAACCAAGTTTTCTTTATGGCTTTCTTTCAGAATTATCAGTTTCCATTGTCTACAGTCTAATGGATAAGCGTAAATGATTGTCATAACATTCCATTTTCATAATCTAGTTCCAACTTTTCCAATTATTGCACTCAAACACAAATTTGCAGTATTAGCTTTAATTATCTGTTCACTAATGTCTTGCTTTTGCGTTCTCATAAGCATAAATTCTGCCCATGAAATATGTCCCCCTCTCATTTTATAGTGCGTTCCTTTTTTACTTTTTCCCTGTTCATATATTTCTTATTTTCCCAGACTAAAGTCAGCAACTCAGCATGAATGTCACCATTAGAGAGATTCCTGCTTTAGGAATGACTCCCTAGTGCCCAGGAACCATGTCTACATTATTTGACTCTGCTCCCTTGGTCATTGCTAATGAACCAGAGGTACACATGTACCCATCTGGAACACTCAGAGTTTTGCAGCAAATATACAACCGTATATTGTCAATAACACTGAAAAAGTTTCTAGTGATCGTATATGTGGTGCTTAATCTGTAGAACATTCTCTTATCAAAACATCATTATGACCAGGTAGGTTCCTTGATAATATGGTGAGACATAGTGGGGGTGGAATGGTGTCAGCATGCACAGTCAAATGCTGAGAGGGCTACAACTTGAACTGGTTCTGCTTCTACATTATCTAGATACTTAGTATTTTGTCTGGAAAAAAACTATATAATTTTTTTGGGACCTTAGTTTTAGTTCCTTATAAAGAAGACAGTTAATCACTGGTTATACCTCGCAAATGGATTATTAAGGAATCTATACGTAAGCAAATTTTATATATACTATATATATAAAATTAAATTGAGGTTTCAGTTTAATATACAGCCTGTAATAAGCAGCACTATATGTCCCATTTTCTTTTAAGCTTATCGATTTCACAAAAGGAAAGGTGTATTTTGATTCTAGAATCTACTCCTGTTAGAGACATTGAAAAACTTCCCAGAATATTATGTGCTAGTTCCCCAGTTAGGAGAGGGGAAAAAAAAATGCTTCATCACTTCCTAGAGTAACAAAACCAAGCAGTTTCAAAATCAATTCTCTAGTCTCCATCATAGAAACAATTCCTTTAATTAGGGTTTATCATGTCACAGCTTGTGCTTGTTAGTCCATTATTTCCAGCCTAAGTTTCAGAGAAGGGACTAATCCACTAGGTCTTTTAATGAGTTTCCAGAATTATCTGAGACAGAGATAATTCTCTGAAGTGAAACAACTGAAATAGTGATTGACCTTCATTCTCAAGTTCAGGTATAATTAATTCCTCAGCAGCTTACATCTAGGTTGCACTATGCAGATTCATATATTTCTGATCTTAGTCTAGACTTTATCTCTTTTGCATTAATTGACTATGAATGTTTCCCACTTACGGAACACCATCACTCCAAGTGAGGGTGATTAGTATATGCTTTCTTTGCAAACTTTCCAAAAAATAGATTGGAATAAATTCAAGGTATATACATGAAGAAAATTACCTTTACTATGTATATAGTTGATCATAGAGTGTATTTTTAATTAACTTTTTGAATGCATAATTTAATTGCTTGAAACACTCTGTTTTTATATTTTATCTACAGTTACAATTTTCTTGTTTTTTTTTTTAAGTAGCTTGATTATAGCCCTGTGTACTAAGAAACAGACATAAATTATACAAATATTTTTTACTGAAAATAATTTTCACAAATATAGAACTCTTAAAACAGCTGGACAGGAAATAGAAACTGTTAAACAAAAATGTGTTGAAATAAAATTGCTTGTTTTGTATTATGATTTTGAAAAGAAAAATAAAATGAATATAATCATTGTACAGAAAATTTACGAAGTGGTGACAAAAACAAAAAATCCAAGCTCATTTGAATGTCTTGCCACCACTAAGATTATCAGTTTAAAATTATTTTCCCCAGTCTTTTGTCACATGTATATATTTTATATAAGTGGCAATAAGACCATGCACAAGTTTACCTTTTTAGATTTCTAACCTAAAAATTTGATACTTTTAAATTATTTATCTTTGTAGTTGTCATTTTTAATTTTTATATTATGTCCCAATATGATAGTTATCGTAACTAATTATTCCCCTATAAAACATGTGTATTTTCAATTGTTCACTGTTAAAACAAAAAATCAAATTTTTGTGTACTGATTTTTTTTAATTGTCTTCTTAGAATTCAGAAATTTTACTATAGAATTGGAAGATATAAACATTTATGTAACTTGTACATTGTCAAATTGCTTATGAGAAAAAGCTGTAGGCCATTATAAAAGGTCATTCCATATTTCTATTTCATCAGATACAAGCTAATACTAACAATATCATTGTTATTTTAATCTGTATTTAATTGATAAAAATTTCATTGTTGTGATCAGTTTCTTTATCATTAGATTGTCCATTTTTTATACAATGTTTTACTAATTACTAGTATTTATTCTTTTATACTTATGTATTCATGTTATCTGTCACTGATTGAGAGCTTAATATCCAGAATACAGAAAAGTTTTATGAGTTTATTTGAGCTAAGATGTTGAGGATATGACCAGAAGTAAAATTTCAACAGATTGAAAAAATGCTCTGGAGAACGGCAGTTCTGAAGCTTTTATACGTTAGAATCAAATGAGATGTAAAGAGGGTTACATGAAATTCATTGGTGGTAAATTAAGGAGGCAGGAGAAAGCAAAGCAGGAACATCTTTAAGATCAAAGCAAAATGAATACATACTTCATTTACATTGGTGGGTATAGGATAGTTAATATTTAAATTTTACAGTACATAGAGATGCTATATGGGCAGCAAGAACAATGATGGTTTCTGTTGTCTTGAGCTATGGCTGCGGTTGTGCCTTCAAGGGGTTTTGAAAAGAAAATCACTCTGACATTTTAAAAATATGTTATTCTAGATGCACAAAGACAATAGATTGATCTTTATCAAGGAAGCTACAAGCCTATGATGTGACTACCTACCATGACCTTCTTAGTTAGAAACTTTTATGTTCAGACCACTCTATGTGGTTACTTTTGGTCACTGAGTTTGTAAGGCCTACTGTGTGGGTTCCCCATGAGCTTGTCAGGTTTAGTATATGGGCCTTTTGTTCATATTAATGTTATATATATTTCACATAGTAAAATATTGTCTTCTGTTTTTCATATTTTGTAATTAGGTTTCAATATGGGTTGTGGGAGAGATTAATTTATAGATGCTTTTAATTTCTAAGGAGTCAAATGTATCTAAATGTTTGAATTTACTATGGTTTTTATGAACAGTCATCCCCATTTTCCTTGATGTACCTTCTCCCTAAATTATGTTTTCAATGATGAGTTTCCTTCTATGTACTTCTAGGATTTTTAAAAAATATTTGAATTTTCATCTATATTAGGGTTCTCCAGAGAAACTATGTATATTATGAGAGATTCATTTTTAAGGACTTGGCTCATGTAATTATGGGTGTCTCCCTTTCTGTACCAGGAAGAGGAAGATGACCAAATCTCTACAGAGACTCACTCATTAATGAAGAAGGCATCCACTTACATCTACATAACAATCTTACTCTCATTTACAATGCTTTGTCCGATAACTTTCCATAATTAGGTCCCCCG
>NW_024349802.1:28674520-28698303 GCF_902729225.1 Pteropus medius | reverse complement strand
TTTTTCCTGCCAATCTGACTTTTATTACCGGGGGGGCGGGGGGTGGGGGGCAGGAGGATGGTCTCAGTTAAGAACCAGAAGGGGAGAAGGAATATTATTTTTTCTCCCCTACAGTTTGGCAACTTATGATGAGATCTGCTGAGACAACCAAGTCACTCCAGAGCCTGCAGATGGGATCCTGGGAAACTAGCAAAAGGTATGAATTCTTCCCAAAGTCAGCTCTCCCAGATTTCACTCTGTAGTTCCCAGTTGAGAATAAAAGGTAAACATTTAATCTTGTCCTTTTTCAAATTTTGAGATTAGAAGGAGAAAAATGTGTTTGAAGTAATTCCTTGGTATAGCTACTTTGGTAAAGATTTGTTGTGAGTACTCTTGTTTTCTATTGATCTTTTTTCCCCCAGAGATGGTCATTTTTTTTTTTTTGTCTCTGTTTTGTGTCATTTGTCATGAAGAGGAGATCCATAGGCCACATGAGGTTTTCCTTTCATCTCATTTTATGTCTTGAGAGTTTGGTTTTGTGGCCAGTGAGAATACTTTCATCTCTACCAGCCAGAAAATGCATGTGTTGCATTCATTTGGTAGCTAGATGAACAGGTCCTGGATCTTGAAGCAGAATTTTCTTTTTTCCACCATGCCAGCTCTCAAGGGAGTTTGTCATAAAGGGTCCCAATCCATAAGAAGCCTTTGTCATCTCAAACTTCATTGTCTTGTTAGCTCTGGAAGAGTTCCATTCCAGTCATGCCTCTCTGGTATCACAGATTAGTGGGTCTGTGACTGGAGGTATCTCATATTCTTGTGGGAAAACCAGAGATACTGTTTTCACTATAGCGTTCTTGCCACCTGTGACATGGAAGGCCTTTGCCTTTTTTGGCTAAGTATAAAAGTGAACTTTTTTGATCTTGTGAGGACTGCCACAAAAAGGCTTATCTGTCACCTTTAGATTAATATATGATCCTACTTGTCAATGACCACACGTGGATCCTCTGAATTGGAAACACCCCTATGTTTGAAAAAAAAAAAAATGTAGAAAGCTCTCTTTCTAAACAACTGTCATATTGGTACCTATGGAAAGACTAAATTGAAAACGGAACACAAAGGAGTATGGTGGCTAGCCTTAGGGACTCCCTTAAAAGGATAAACTTAGAAAGCCCTTTTTGTCTCCATTTAAAAAAGACCCTACCCAATTTAAAGGAGTGTTAGAAGATCAGTGGTCATTCACAACCACTGTGTAGGCAACTTGATTACCTGCTAAGGAGTGCTCTTCCTACCCATGTTTAAACTGTAGTTATCAGACAAGCCAGATGGCCCCCTGGGGAAAAACCCCTCATAGAGGAAACAGTTGACCAGAATTTCTCCCAGTCCTGCCTACAAATGATGGAGAAATAGATCATTTGGAGGCCTATGTTCAGGGTCTGATAGCAACGAAAGTGGAGGCATTTACCTCATAAGGTAAATTGGTCTTCTGTTAAATTGCGCACTCAGAAAAAGGGGAGAATTTAAAGGCCTTTGTTGATACTTAATACAGACTTTACAAAGCCATACCCTTTTAAATCCTTGAAGCTCTAGAAAATAGAAATCTTGATTTCCATTTTAGTTGGAAGTCTTCTCTTTGATATATTAAAAATAATTGATACTATAGTTGGATGGATTACTCAGGTTTTTGATATCATTCTGCCTGCGATTTATTTGAGCAATTGTAAGAAACCATATTTGTCTTACAAATCTTTACAAAATTAGAAATGCCACTCTAAGCAATTCAAGCTCACCTATCCTCTTACGAACCCCAAACCCTCCCTTTTCCTCTCAGTGCCTTTAGATACTGTAAAGGATCAGGACATTGGAATCAGAAAAGGAAAAATTTAAAAAGTAATTACTATTTATTGGATAATAAGCAAATATACCCCAAAACTCCTAAGAGAAAACTCGGATATTTCCTCTGTGCCACTGTGATATAGCTTTTCTACCCCATCTCCTCTATGACCTGAGGGACATTTCTTTCAAATTCAAACTTTAGGGAAATAATTCTCATCCGAAAAACAAACAAACAAAAACCTCTTTGGAAATTGGGCTAATGAAAAATCTTGTGCCTTCCCTGCTATTTTAGAAAAAAGATATAGCCATCAGAGTGAGTAAATTGCTAGAAACACAATTTGAATCAACTGTCATTTAAAAGCTAGTGAGTTTTATATCATACTTGATTCATGGCTAAAATTTTATAACGATAGCTATATGTTCTCTGTGTCTGCTGTATGTGCATATCTTTTATGTATATGCTATTTTTCTACCTCTGAATGGTATTGCCAAAATCAATTTGTAAAAGAATGCTATTTAATTGGTTTAAAAATAAGGCTTTAAGTATTTGTAAGCTCAGAAATATAAAAACTAATCAACTGTTTGTCAAGTTAATGTAAATAAAGCTTAAGTTTCTTGGTTTAATTAAAATGGACATATCTTCAGAGTTATTACAGATATATCTTTCATTCTGAGTTTTTTTAGTCAAATACATTCATGGTATCTGCTACAAAATTTGTCAGCAGAGATGGCTGATTTTTCTAATACTTCATGAAGTTTTTGTTAGTCTAACCATAATTGTTAAGAGCAAGTGATTAGATAGATATAAATAGAATGAGTTTTTATGTAAACTTCTCAACAATGATTGTTTTATAGTATGTCTATCTAAGTCATTTTCCAAATTTCTTTGATAACTTAAAACTTTAGAGTTTTGCAAAGATAAATTAAATGACAAAAATTCATTGGATAGCTAGATCATTCTCAGATAAAATACCGAAACATTAATTACTGAAGATACATTTATCAACTTTGAGCTTTTTATTATTAAAATAAGTCTATTTATAAATATGTCCTATGCCACACTGAAAGATTGGACTGAAACATATGTTCCTAGGAATTATAAAATTAATTTATATATTACAGATTTGTCAATATAAAGAATGCTAATGTAACAGTTCACAATTCTTAATTTTCATTAGAAATTAGTTTTTGAGAGCAAAAAATTCTAACATATGTAATTATAACTACTAGAAATAAGGGAAACAACTCTATGAAAGGATATAAGATGTATTTTGAAGAAAATATGAGATATAGAAATTCATTTTTGTTAAAGAAAATGAAAGTAATTTTGTCCTAAAGTAAAACTGGTTATTTCAGAATGGAGAAATGAGAACAAAGGGGAAGGGGGAGAAGGAATCTTACCTTCTGTGCTCAAGTTGGCTAAAATTGAATGAATTACAAGCATTTTAAAAATAAGCTTTAATATCAATATTGTACTTATGTAAAACAAAAAGAATATTCTTTCATTTCCTAAAAGGACAAAATTTGTTTTAGACTATTGGTAATCTCTTTATAAGAGCTTATAACTTTTTTTTAACTTTTTAAGTAATCTACTTAGAAAGCAAAGATTTTGTGCTTTATGAAAATTTTGTTTTATGTTACCTTTATTATCAGTTCTTTGAGAAAAATGAAGTCTTAATATTAAAAAATTCTTACTATTAAGAGCTAAGTCTTGCTCACAACTATGTAACCTTTTGTATTTGCTTTATGAAATCTTTGGTTAAATGGACAATTTAACTTTGGTTAAATGGATAATTAGCTATTATTTCACTTGGCTTTTCAGTCAAGTGTCTAAAACTTTTGATATTTTTGACAAATTTCCCCAAATCAAATTCTAAATGAAGTCTTCTTAATCTTGAATTACTGGTATTTTACAGAGGGCCCATAGAACATCTCAAAAGATTTCTTCTCTCTCCTTATAAGAAGAGAAATATTAAACTAATTAGCTTATTTAATATGTTACATTACATGAGAAGCATTCTCAAGTAAAAAGTAATGCTAAGCCTTCTTAATGTATTTTTATAGGTCTGTTTCAGAAATGGTACAAAATTCTGATATGACCTAGTATAATATATTAGTCACAATTCTAATATCTTGAAATGTTGTATGTCACAAATAACCAAACCTCCTTGTCAATTGAATTGTTATCAGATATTGTTTTATTCTGATGCTTTTGCAAAAGTGTTTATTTTCAGAAGGATTTATAGAAAGGATTCTAACAACTGCTGTAGAGTACAGATTTCTAATAAATTTAAGATCATAAAATTGAACTAAGAATTTACAAAACTGACAGAAAAACTGAATTCATAAAACTTTTAACAAAAGATCATGATCAAAAATTTATTACATACATGAGATTGAATAAACTGATGAGGATGATTATAATTTTACAACTGTGTTTAAAACATTGCTGGTTTTTTAATGTTTTTTTCCATATTTAAGGAAACTATCTTAAGCTCTGATTTACAGCGATTTTATTTGGTAAAGTTTATCTTTGTGAACTAAGATGAAACTAAGATGAATCTCTCAGGATTCTTAGTGACTGTTATACTCACTTTTTCTTGGTCTCATGTATACAGGGAAGTATACATGTTATTAAGCTTCTGTTTTTATGACAATATAGCTATTTTCATAAATTCAATAAGAACCAGTTCTTTATGTAACAATATTACCAATTAGTAGCATTGGTTATATTACCAAGGCTTATACTGGTAAGTCATATTTGAGAATTATGTGCATAGATTCATATGACAGTTTTAAGGAACTAAGGTTGACTTTATGGAGCCAATAAAACCCATGGAAAAACAGCCTGGTACCTACGTACGCGAATCCCAGCAACCTCGCCAGGTGAGTAAGGAAGATCACTTCCTGGCATTCTCAGGAAACTCAGTATATTTTGGAGACCTTAAGAAGAGAGGAATTAATCCAAATCTATAGACCTTGCAGACAAAGGCTGAGGGTGAGTACTTGGCTTATCTTCCCAGCCATGTGAGTCTTTTAAGAGTTTAATCTGAAATTCCTTATGAAATGTTCTAGCAAAGCAGATTTAAAAGAGCCTATATGGTCAATAGTTATTCTTACTGTACTTATATAAATAATTAGGCCAAGTTTACTGAAACTAGACTTAACAAATTAGTTTTAGTGTTATTATCTTTGGTAGAAATGGGATGATTGTAGAGAAAAAATATTGTTAGCACTTTTTAGATTAGATTCTAGTGCTGTTAATTATTTTTGTGGTTTTGTTTTCTACCTGTAAACTGGACTGGATCCTGAATTCTAGTTTTCTTAAATATCTGGCTATGAATCTCCAAACTAACATTTCCAATTTTCTCCTAAAGTTTTGACTTGGAATCAACAAGAACAAAATTTTTCTCTTCCCTGAAGCCCTGCAAACTGATGGGAACAACTTAATATAAACTTCAGAGAAATCACAATAGCTCACATTTAGACAATCCTTGGGCCTTTTGTTATGTGGCCACTCAGAGAATTTACCTCAACGCTCAAAATACATCAATCGGAGACATTCAAACTGCAGTAAATGCTTTGAGCCCAACATCTAGAAATCTTCTGAACGGGCTGCCCTCAGGACTCAAACTCGGGTTATAGTCCGCTCATACCACATAACCTAAATTTGAAAGCCCATCTCCTGTTTAATTAATTTCTCTGGACTGTGAAATTATCTGAAGTCTCAAAGGTGGGACTGAAAAGGAGAAAAATATACTACCCTAAAATATGTCTCTTAAAAATAACCAGCTGAAAAGTATTCTTATGCCAAAGAAACAGCAGACATAAGAAAAGCTCCAAAAACCAAGTAGAAGTTAGCCTTTAGTAAGAGACATTTACATTTATAAGGTAAATCTCTGTAAGGTAAATCTGTCTTTCTCACTGTCCCAGGTAAAAATAACCAAATCTTTAGACATTCTTATCCATAGAGAAGGCAGACTTAAATCTACATAACAACCTTACTTACTCATTTACAATGCTTTGTCCGATAACTTTCCATAACTGGGTCCCCACCTCCCAACATCTTCTTTTGTCTTTAGCTGAAGATGTTATTTAAGGTAATGTTTTGAGCCATTTGGAGGAGTTACTCACTTTTTCTTAGTATCTCCCATGTATACAGGGAGGTATGCATGTTGTTAAGCTTCTGTTTTTCTCTTATTGCCTTTCATTAGAGGGAGATCCAGGCCAAAAACCTGGAAGGGTAGAGGGAAAATTATTTTTCCTCACCATAACATTGTAGTCTTCCATCTGAAAACAGAAAATTCAGGCAAGATTTCTAGATGATAGTCTGGAGGCAGAATCCCTTCCTCTGTAGAATCCTCAGGCTTTGCTCTAAGGGCCTTAAACTGATTGGATGAGGACCACAGACATTATAGAGGATTATCTACTTTACTCAAAGTCTGCTGATTTAAGTGTTAATCATGGGAATGATGGCCCTAAGATGACACCATAAAGACACTCCTAATTTTGGTCCCCCTAACAAGAACAACTAATCATGAATTAGACATCACTGAGACAATGCTAGAACATGGAGGCGAGGCTGATACACTCCATTGCACCACAAAGACCAAGACAATTCATTAGATGGGTAAGAGGCAACTACATACTGACTGCATTACCTCTCTTTAGGTCATACAAAGAGGTCTCCCTTAAGCCTCTAGTTCCTCCAGTAGGAAAAGAGCACAGAGGGGACAAGCAGCTGCCCAGCACATGTGTTGCTTTATGCAAGTCTCTGTTCTGGTTTTGCCCCACAGTGACTGCAAGGGAACCTATGGGCACAACCATTGGAAATCTGATTGTGATGGAGAAGGGGGAGGGGCTTTAGCAACAGGCTCTTGGATCCTGGTAGACTGAGTACACGAGTAGAAGTCTCAGCAAGTGGCTTTGCTCATCTGCACAACCAAGTCAATGATGCAGTGGCAATTGAACAAAACACAGCCTTTCACTTTCCCATCTGCAGAGGAAAGTCAGTCAACTTACCTGCCCAGGAATTTTAGGGTACACTGTTGCCATACTGAAATATAGTCCCCAGTTGAGACCATCTAGTAATATTGACAAGAGAATGCAGTCAACTGCAAATCCCATCTCAAAGCCTCACTTGGAATAAAACCATCAGTCCTACTCATTTGTTCTCAGCCAGTGGCAAAATCACCCTCCCTAACAGCAGGCACTGCCTTCCAAAGGACATTGCCAGAAGACTTACCCAGAAGCCCAAACTGAGGTGAAGGCCAGTCTCTGCCAAAACAAACCTGTAAATTCTGGAAGAGGAACCTGATTACTCAAATGCACAGACACCAATGTAAAGAATCCAGAATCCAAAAAATTGCGGTAAATAAGACAACACCAAGGAAACTAATAAAGCTCTTATAAATTACCCCAAAGAAATGGAGATCTATGAAATGTCAGATGAAGAATTCAGAGTAATCCTCTTCAAGAAGTTTAGCAAACTACAAGAACACCGACAACTAAACTGTTGTGGCCTGTATAGAATAGACCAAACCAAGTATGCTCTCAAAGGCTGTTTATTAGCTGGCAGCTGTCCTGTACAAAGGAGCAGCCCCCAAATGCCAAGATACAAGGTTTTTAAGCCCTAAATCCCATTCCTCATTCTATCTTAAACACAAAGGTCTATTTTTCTCCTATTCAGTACCTATCAACCTATAGGTTGGGGTGTGCAAGCGGAGAGTATAGAAGCAGAAAGCTGCTTGTTAGAATGTTATGTTCCTATGGGTGATTGTCTATGTTCCCATGGGCAATAGCCAGTATTCCCATGGGCGATGGCCAAATAGCAATTTTCAGCTTATATACAATTGATTATTTTTCATGCCATGCAAGCAAGCAGGGTTACACAGGCTAAAATTGGCAGTTAGCGTATGAGCTCATTGTTATAAGTTTCATGATTAACAGAATGTGGTTAGGGGTTCCAGAAACTAGGCCTAAGGTATAGGCTTCCTTTGTTCAGTTTCAGGTTTTACTTATCCTTTAACCTTTTCACATTTCAGCTGTCACATAAACAAATTGGAAAAACAATGCATAATAAATGAGAAGTTTGACAGAGAAACCAAAAAAAAAAAAAGTAATAATCTTAGAGGTGAATTATTCAGTTTATTTATATAATTTTTTAATAGAATGTTTTAAAAGCAGATTTGACCGTGCAGAAGAAAATATCAGCAACCTAGAGGATAGGATATTTGAAATTATCCAGTCGGAGGAACAAAAAGAATAAAAAAGAGTGAAGAAATTGTTCAGGAGTTATGGGACACAGAGAACAGACACAATGTTTACATTATAAGATTTCCAGGAGGAAAGTTAGAGAAAGGGACAGAAAGTGTATTTAAAGCAATAATGGCTGTAAACTTCCCAAGCCTGAGAAATGACCATTTGCATTTATGAAGCCCAAAGGACCCCAAAAAGGTTGAGCCCTAATACGGCTATAGTGAGACACATTAAATTGTCAAAAGTCAAAGACAAAAAAAATAAATAAATAAATAAAAGGGATTTTAAAGGCAGCAAGAGAAAAGAGAGAAGTTGTATACAAGAGAGCTCCCAGAAGAGTACTGGTGATTTCTCCACCAAAACTTTTCAGGCAAGGAGATCATGGGATTATATTCAAAACAATAAAAGACAAAAATTGTCGACCAAGAAGTCTATGCCAGGAGAAGCCGCCTTTCAGTGTGATATAAGAGGGTTAAGGATTTTCTCAAAAATAAACAAAAGCTTAAGTGTTCATAACCACCAAATCTGCTTTATAAGAAATGCTAAAGGGAGTTATTTGAGTGGAAGTAAGAATGTTAACAGCATAAAAATATTTTTAAAGTAGTGTAAAACTCAGTTAATGATAAATATGTAGCCAAAGTTAATTCTGTAATATAATAATGCTACATAATTTACATACAACTCTAGTTTAAAAGTTAAAAAATGAACACAATAAAAATAACCATAACTACAATAATCTGTTAGTTACACAATATTTAAAAATATGTAAATTATAATAGCAACAAAACTCAAATATGAAGGAGAGGAGAATTAAAAGTAAAACTAATTAGAAATTCTGCTGAAGTTGTTATCAGCTTAATTAAGATTTTATAATTTTAAGATATTTTATGCAATTTTTATGGTAACCACAAGGAAAAAATCTATAGTAATTAAACAAAAGAACATGACAAAGAAATCAGAGCATACTGATAAAGACATCAAAACACTAAAAAAGACAGCAGGATAAGAAACAAGAAACAAAGAATCTATAAGACAACCAGAAATAACAACATGGTAATATCAACATTTTACTTATTAAGTACTTTAAAACAGCAAACAATGAAATTCTCCAATTAAAAAACATTGAATGGCTGAATAAATTTAAAAAAGAAATCCAACAATATGTTGTCTGTAAAATATTAACTTTAGCCTTAAAGACACACATAAACTGAGAGTTAAATGATGAAAAAAGATATTTAAACAAATGGTAACCAAAAAAAAGCAGGAGTAGCTATATATATATATATATATATATATATATCAGGTAAAATAGACAAACTAAAAATGTTAAAAAGAATAAAATAAGGTCATGACATAATTATAAAGGAGTCAATACATCAAGAAGATATAACAATTTTATATATTTATACACCCAACATTGAAGTACTTAAAGCAAAAATTAACAGAGCTAAAGGAGAAATAAACAGTAATATGATAATATCTGGGAACTTTAATATCTCACTCTCAACAACAGATAGATCATCCATAAAATAAGAGAACAGTGGATTTAAACATAATATAAAAAAATTATGCAGAACATTCTATCCTACAACTGTAGAACATCCATTCTTCTCAAGTGCCATGAAATATTTTCTAGTATAGACCATATATTAGTCCACAAAGCAAGTTTTAGCAAGTTCAAGAAAACAGAAATTATACCAAGTATCTTCTCTTACCATAATGGCATAAAACTAGGTTCAATAACAAGAGGAAAACTGGGAAATTCAGAAATACAAGAAAATAAAACACATGAACAACCATGGGAGCAAAGATACAGGGGAAATAAAAAAATTTCTTGAGACAAACAAAAACGGAACCAGAAACCAGAACTTATGGAATAAAGCAACAGCAGTTACAGGTGGAAATTCACAACAACAAACACCTAATTAAGAAGCGAGAAAGGTCCCAAATAAACAACCTAACTCTACAATTTAAGGGTCTAAGAAAAGAACAAATGGAGCCCAAAATTAGCAGAAGGAAATAAGATTATTACAGCAGAACATAAAATAGAAAAGATCAACCAAACTAAGCTGTTTCTCTGAAAAGATAAAATTGACAGACCCTTAGACTAACCAAGGCAAAAAGCACCCAAACTAAATTATAGATAAAAAAGGATATTTTACAGCTGATATCACAGAAATACAAAGGAATGTAAGTGCCTACAATGAACAATTATACACCAACAAACTGGACAACGTGGAAGTAATGAAACAATTCTTTGAAAAATACAATTTACCAAGACTGAATCAGGAAAATTAGAAAATCTGAATAGATGAATTACTAGTAAGGACATTGAATCAGTATCAAAAACCTCGCAACAGAGTAACCCAGGACCAGATGGCTTCACTGGTGAATTTTACCAAACAAACATTTAAAAAAGAATTAACATCAATCCTTCTCAAACTGTTCCAAAAATGAAGAGAAGGGAACACTCCTAAACTCATTTTATGAGGCCAGCATTATTCTGACATCAAAGTCAAATAAGGACAGTACTAGAAAAAAAAGAAAACTACTCTTTAATATCCCTAATGAATATAGATGCAATAATTCTCAACAAAATACTAGCAAACAGAAATCAGCAGCACATTAATAAGTTTATTCATCATGATCAAGTGTGATTTATCCCTTGGATACAAGGATGATTCAACATATGCAAAATCAATGTGATACATTACATTAGTAAAATTAAAGGAAAAAAATCTTATGATCATCTCAATAGATGCCATAAAAGCTTCTGACAAAATTCAACATCTGCTCATGATAATACTACTTAACAAATTAAGCATATTGCAATATAACAAAGACCATATATGACAAGACCCCAGCTACCATCATAATAATAAAATGTTAGAAGCTTTTTCTCTTAAGATCCGGAATAAGAAAGGGTGACCACTTTCACCATGCTTATTCAACATAGTACTTAAAGTACTAGCTAGAGAAATTAGGCAAAAATTAAATAAAATGTATTACAATTAGAAAGGAATTAAAATTTGTTCCTTCTTTGCAGATGACATGATTTTATATGGAAAAAATCCCAAAGACTTAACCAAGAACTGCTAGGAAATAATTGATTAATTCAATAAAGTTACAGGATACAAAATTGATATATAAATATTAGTAGCATTTCAATACACTAAGAACAGTGCTTTTGAAAAGGAAATTGATCCCATTTATAGTAGCATGAAAAACAATAATTAGGAATTTAACCAAGGAAGTGAGCAACCTCTACTCTAAAAATACAAAACATTGATGAAAGAAATAAAGAAGGCAAAAATAAATGGAAAGGTATCCTGTATTTATGGATTGGAAGAATTAATATTGTTAAAAATGTCCAGACTACCAAAAGCCATCTATAGATTCAATGCAATCCCCATTAAGATTCCAATGTCATTTTTTACAGAAGTAGAAAAAAATGTCCAAAAGTTTATATGGAACCACAAAAGAACCTGAACAGCCAAAGCAATCCTGAAAAAGAAGAAAGCAGACATCACGCTTTTTGATTTCAAGCTATACTATAAAACTATAGTAATTAAAATATTGTGGTACTGGCATAAAAGCAGACAAGCAGACCAATGAAACAATCAAGAGCCCAGAAAATCCAAGCATATATGGTCAACATTTGACAAGAAGTAAAGAATATTCAATGGAGAAAAGAAAGTCTTTTTAATAAATGGTGCTGGGAAAAATGTATATTGACGTAAAATAGTAAAGTTTGACCCTTATGACATTCACAAAAATTAATCAAAATGGACTTAAATTTAAGAACTGAAACCATGAAATTCCTAGGAGAAAACATTAAAAAATTCTCCTTGACATGGATCTGGGTAATGATGTTATGGATATAACATCTAAAGCACAAGCAATGAAATTAAAAATAAACAAGTGGGAACACATCAAACCAAAAAGGTTTTGCACAGTGAAGGAAACCATCAATGAAAAGAAAAGGCAACATGTTGAAGTAGAGATGATATTTGCTGGCGATATAACCGATAAGGGGTTAACATCATATATATATGATGTTAACCCCTTATCGGTTATATATATATATATATATATATATATATATATATCTCATACGGCTCAAAATAAAAAATAAAACAATTAAAAAATGGGCAAATGGCCTGATTAGACATTTCTCCAAAGAAGTCACATTAAAAAATACTCAACACATCACTATTTTTCAGGAAAATACAAATCAAAACTAAGACGACATCTTAGTCAGAATGGCTATTATCAAAAAGACAATCAAGAACAAGTATTGGTGAGGTTATAGAAAGAAAGGAACCCATGATCATGCCCTGTTGGTGGGACGGTAAACTAGTGCATTCACTATGGGAAAACAGAATGGAGATTCCTCAAAAAAATTAAAATAGAACTGTCATATGACCCAGCAGTTTCACTTCTGGGTATTTATCTGAAAAAAACAAAAACATTCGTTTGAAAAGATATGCACACCTATCTCCATGTTCATTGCAGTATTTTTTACAGTAGCCAAGATATGGAAGCAACCTTTATTCATTAACAGATGAATGAATAAAGAAGTTGTGGTATATCTGTATAATGGAATATTGCTTGACACCCCCCCCACACACACACACACAAAATGAATGCTTGCCATTTTCAACAATCTGAATGCACCTAGAGAGTATTATGCTAAGTGAAATAAGTTAGAGAAAAATACCATATGATTTCACTATATATGAAATCTAGAATACAAATGAACAAATATAGCAAAACAAAGTCATAGATACAAAAAAAACAAACTGATAGTTGCCAGAGAAGAGGGATATGGGGGAATGGGTGGAAAAGGGAAAAGGGATTAAGAAATACAAACTTTCATTACAAAATAAGTCACAGGGATGTAATGTACAGCAAAGGGAATATAGTCAATAGTATTATAATAAGTATGGTGACAATGGTTACTAGACTTATTGTGGTGACTACTTCATAAGGTATTTAAATCTTGAATCACTAGGTTGTACAGCTGAAACTAATACTGCATGTCAACTATAATTAAAAAGAAAAAAAATTTCCTGAAAATCTAGAAGGACCAATAACTCTGTGGAGAATTAAGGTTGGCTAAAGATATGTTAGACATTTGATAGAAAAGGAAAGAAATGTGGCTGTTAAACATGTGAAAGTATGTTCAAATTCCTCAAACTTATTAATAGTAAGAGAAATTAAAATGAAAACCACATTAAATTTGGTAGACTTACCACAATAGCCCCTCAATGAATCATTCTTCCAGGTGGTAATGCTCTTGTGAGGTACCCTTCATTTTGACTCTAGGTTGGGACATGTAACTTGCTTTGCCATTAAGACATCCGAAAATGTGAGGCACATTTGTAATTACTTCTTGGAATGTTGCTGCCACCCTGTGAGAATGCACAGTATGATCTCCTTGAGGATGAAAGACTGCACAGAGATATGACTAGCTTTTGGAGCTGTCCCAGCAGGACCAGCCCCAGCACTCCCTCTTGCTGAATGTAGCCAAATGAATAAACCCAGGAAAAGTCAGCAGAAATGACTAGCCAACCCACAGAATGGTGAGAAATAATGTTTTTTTTTTTTTAAGTCAATATTTTTTTGGGAGAGGGGTGTTACATGCCAATAGATAATCATTACACTGAAATATTTTTACTTATAAAATTGGTAGAAACCCAAAAGTTGCATAGTTCACTCGGTTGGTAAGCTAGGGGAAAACATACGCTGTCATACACTGCGGGTTGCAGCATAAATTGAAACAATCCCCTGTAGAAGGCAATCTCGTAATTACTAACATTTTAAAAGCTTATTCTTTTCCATCCAACAATCACATTTCTAGAGAATTATTCTACAGATATATTTACAGAGGTGCAGAATTATGTATGGATAGGTTTATACAGCACTTTATGTAACAGTAAAAGATAAAAATAACCCAAATGTTTATTAATAGAAGTCTGATAAATTTAAAATGAAATGATATCAAAATAGTTAAAAATAAGGAATCTTTCCATATATTTATATGGAAATAACTTAAAGATATATTGTTAAACAATAAAAGCCCAGTGTAAAAGATGTAAATGGTATTGTATATAAAACGGAGAAAAACAGAACTCTATACTTGTGTGGCTGAATGGGCATTTAAAAATCTCTGGGAAATAAGTATATATGTAGTTAGATGGGTGGGGCATTTTGACTAATAGAGGATGGGGCAAGTGGAAGACTTCACTGTATTATATTTTTATATTTTGGCCATTACATTAATATAAATATTGTATAAATTAAAAATAACTCAAAAAACGTAATGTTTGTATAATATGGTGATACATTATCTAATAAAGCCCATATGATATGAAATTAGGTTATTACCCATTTAATGCTATTATAAGTAATGTGGTAAACATGTTTGTGGTGGAGAAAAACTAATTTTCCTCTATTCTTCTAGTCCAGGAGACCTGACTTTGGCAAAAATTCTTACCCTTCGTCATCTTCTGTCAGTTTTCCAGCAACCGTCTCTGAAGTAAGTACAGTGTCTCAGCATGTCTCATCATAAGTTGCCAAACTGTAGGGAAGGAAAAATAATTTTCCCTCTATCCTTTTAGGTTCTTGAGTGAGAACCCTAGCCCCCTATAATAAAAGGCAGATTAGCAGGAGAAAAACAAGTTTAATAACATATGTACCTCCCATACACAGAGATACTAGGAAAACTGATTAACTCCCTGAAATGGGCCAAGCCATCTCCTGAAATACTATCTTCAACTTAAGGCAAAAAATGTTGGAGGGGAGGAGCCACTAATGGAAAGTTATCAGGTAAAGTACAGTAAAGGAGGGTAAGCTTGTTATACAGATTTAGGTCTGTGCCTTTTCCATCTCATTGATAAGAATTTCTAGAGATTTTGTCATACTTTTACTAGTTCAGTGAGGGAAACACCCTTACACACAGAGATTTCCTTTATAAATCTAAGTCTCTTACAAAAGAGTAACTTCTACTTGGTTTTCAGAGCTTTTCCTATGTCTGCTCTTTCTTAAAAATAACCAGCTAAAAATAATCTTCATGCCGAAGAAGCATATTCTGCTTGCTTTCAGCTTTATGCAGAAATTTTCCATTGTACTTTTGATAAACTTCTTAAATTTTAGTTGTGGAATTTCTGTATCAAAGGATATGAACATTTAAATTATTTGTACAGATAGGTTTTTTTTTTTGTAGAAATGAGTTTAAACCTTTGTTTTGGACTATTTGAAGATTTTTTTATTTACCTTTTTAAAATGGGTTATTTTATATTATGTTGATTTTCAACTCCTTTTTAAATATAGTAAACTTTTGCCACATTTATGGCATAATATTTACTAAATTTATGTTTGTAAATAATAGAAAAATTATCTTTATTAAAAAATAGCTCATAAGCAACACAAGTACGTTATAAAAAATTAGGGTATAAAGACAATAAAAAATAAATAGAAACAATATATCTTCACAACCTGGGGTAACCGCTGTTCAAGTTGTGGCTCAAGTATTTCTGTTTTTTTTTTAATTTAATATATACATTTAATCTGTATTTATAACCTGTTCTTAGCCAATCATCTCTGCATCTCCATTTCAGAAAATTTTCATCTCATTTAATAAAGAAAGCATATTCAAGTATCCCCACTTATTCCTAAAATGCTCTTTACATGTTATTTGTCAAAACCAGTATTCGATGAAAGCCCACATATTACATTTGGCTTTATGCACCCTAATTCAACGCAATAAAAAATGATTATGTTAGGTTAAGGCAAAATTTTCATTTTCCCATCTTTTCAAGCCATTGTTAATTTGGTCTTTATCTCTGTCTCTGATATGAAGTAATAACTAATCCAGAATTTGTTATTTAGAAGTGAGGCACTGCTACAAGAGAATTTAAAATAAATGGCTTTGGTTTAGTAGCTGGTTGATAGTTCGGACACAGCCACTGCAGACTAGAAAACTGTAATCTTGTTGATTTCAGGACAAAGCTTTTGGTTAAATTATTTGTCATATTTTGGAACGCAGATAAACTTTGTAACTCAAGTGAAATGGGTTGAAAAATTTTAAATATGTAGGTGTAAGTGGCCTAATTCTTGTAGATTTGTTTTGTTCTTTTTAATTAAATTACTACAAGACAACAGTTTAATTCATACTAGTTATAAAAGGTGCCTCCACAGAGGCAATCCAAGTAGCATATAAGACTGCCTCCTGTTGAGTTAATCATCATATGAAGGTCTTTGCCTCCCCATCCCCAGCAGACTTCTCAGTACTCTGCCAATATTTACTGTGATCCCTTTACTGTTTCAGTGCACACCAGCTCCAGCACTGCTTCCTCTCCCTCCAGCCAACACCTGCATCTCCTTTTTGGCAGGCTGCCCTTGGGCTGCTGGAACTGCTTTGCTTCAGACTGTTAGAGCCAGAAGTGCCTGTGATGTAAATTCCTTCATCTAACCATAGCCGCAAAAACAATGACTAATGGGTGCAGAAGTACAAATTCTCCAGCTGCCTTGTTACTTGAATAGAACAATATTAAAGTTGTGACTCCCACCATTATACCACCTCCAGAGCTTCCCTAGGCAATTGAGGCAATGTTGCCTTTCACTGGCATTGCTTGCCTTCCTTAACATCCTCTCCCACTTTCCTACTCTTTTCTTGGTTTTCCTTGATCACACTTACTAATGAATCATTTTCATGTGAACTCTTGTCTCAGGTTCCGCTTCTGGGGTCCAGTTGAAGATGTCATCCAAGCTCAGTATTTTAATAGGATTCCTTGATCCTCTGTTAAATTGAAAAAGGTAAAGATGGGCAGACCATTGTCGCTAAGAAATAAAGAAGCAAAATTCTAAAGTAGAAAATAATATATATTTATATACACACATACACACACATATTTAAGTTATATCTTAGGCCATGTTTTCTGGCCATAGAATTGACTGAAAGCAAATAGACTAGAAGCCTATCAGGTTATTGAGGTTATTTTTACTGTTCAAGAAACCACAAGCTTGACCTTCAGAGCCTGAAGCTGTTTGACACCTAAAGCCACCCCAGGGTTACATAGGCCTCAGGAAGGGAATTGTCTTCAATACCCATTTCAGAGGTGGTCATGGAGGATAAAATACAAGGAAAAGCTCCTAAGAAGAAAATCCCTGAACCATAGAAGAACATGGACCTCAAAACAAACTAATAATAACTAGATGTGCTAAGCCAGAAACAATTCATGGGCAGGACTAAGAATGGTCAAAGTCCTCACCCAGCAAGATTTAATAATTGTTACGAAGAGCAACTGCTCTTCCTTTGTCCTTTCTCTTCTTTCTGCAGTTAGAATGTGCTTGTGATAGTGAGATCTGGATAGCCTGGTTGTACTAGACCTGGACGACTGGAATGTTAAAGAACAGAGAAATGAATCTTTACCTTTTTAAACCACTTTTATCTGGGCCTTTGTGCTTATCTACTATCCTAAGGAATAATATAAAGAATAGATTTGCATACACTCATGAGTTTGAACTACTAGAAACACATACATCACTTCATTCATCTTATCTTTAATCAGGTAAATATTAGTTGTAAATGGACTTCAAGTTCTCTAGGCTTCCCAGACCCAACACTAGCACAGGTCTGCATCCTTCCAGCCTCTTTAATCCTAGAAAGACAAAAATGAATTTCATCAATTACTTTAGGTTATTGGATAAGGCTAACAAGGATAGACTTCTCACATCATAATAAACTATTATAATAAATTTCATAATAATAAAATATTTAATTGTTTCTAAGCTTTCTTTACTTTTTCTTTTTTCAGTCCTTACAACATTCTATAAGAATGTACTATTATTTTTTCATTTTAAATGAGAAAACTAAAACAGGTAAGTAACAGCTAGGATTAGAAGCCAAGCAATCTGTATTAATATTCTGGACTTCTAAGCACCACTCTACTCTTCTGTATCAGGTATATTCCAAGGACTTGCAGGAAAAGCCTTATTTTTAGGAAATGAAAAGACTGATTTCCAGACTCAACTATGGATGCTAAGGAGAATTATTAAGAGACATCTCAAAACCCATGCTTGAGGCCCAGGGATAAAAATATTTACATTTGTTTGCAAAATAGCATGTTTACAGGTGAATTAAGTTTTTTTTTTTTTTTTTTGTCTTTTTTAGGGTAAATTTAAAGGTCGTTTCACCTGACTTCTGTTCTGAAGAGATGGTGAACAGAATCAGAGGACCTCAATAGAAAACACTGTTAAGTTTGGTTCTTCTATTCCTCAGAAAGTAAATTGTCCCAATAATATAATATAAATTTCTCATAAAGTTTTGACCTCCAGCCTCCTATAGGAAATAACTCCCACTCTCTGGCACTGTTGACCATTTCTAGTGCAGAACACCAGCTTAACCTAGTCAGGGTAAAGTAAAATGATGCATTAACTTGAGTGGGCCAGTAGATGTTAAGGGCCAGTTTAGAATTAATAAAAGCATTGGGAAAGGAGACAAAGACTCATGAAATAAGGTAAGCAAAGCACACGTAATTTGATTTAGTCTGGGATAGGACAAAAAAACATGATTATTCCAAAAATTCTGTGAAAAGCTGAAAAAAATTCCAAGCAAAGCTGAGGATGGGAGTATACGTTAAAAGCAAATCTCTTTCAATGCATAAATTCGCAGAAATGTCAAATGTACATTAATTATCTGGGAACCACTCTGATGATGTCCTATTGTTAATTCATTTGTCAGCCAGCAAGAATTATCAGGCCCCCAGAAGGAAGCCATCAAATGTGCAGCAGACAAGGAGACTTGGCAGGCAGGTGGGAAGACTATGGCCAAGCCAATGCTAAACCACTTAAGGGAATATAAAACTTAAGACTGTCCTAAGTTCCGGAACTCAATACCTGGCAGATTTAGGCCCCAAAGACAAAAGCATATATTCACTTGCACATGCATGAATATGACTCTTGGAAACTGACCTAACTTTACATAGGTTTATATGTTTGACAATTTTTCTCTTTCTCACATACAATCTTTTATATAATGGGAAATGCTTTCTCTGGTTGCTCAGGAAAGTAGAGACTTGCAAATTTCAGAGGATGAGATAGTTCGAGGTCAATCTTAGTTATATGATTTGAGAGGGCTAACTTCCTCTTTCCTTGCTCTTAGAGAAGCCTAGATACATTCAGCTTTAGTGCTGACATGTGAAATGGCAGTTGTACAATTGCCTGTTTCAGGAAGACTCTGATTTGAATATCTTAAGATAAAAAAATGAACAGAAGACTTGAACAGATACTTCTCCAAAGAGGAAATACAGATGGCCAATAGACATATGAAAAGATGCTCAAGGTCACTAATCATCAGAGAAATGCAAATTAAAACCACAATGAGATATCACTTGATACCTGTCAGAATGGCTATCATCAGTAAATCAAAGAACAAGTGTTGGTGAGGATTTGGAGAAAAGGGAACCCTCGTACATTGTCAGTGGGATTGCAAATTGGTACAGCCACTATGGAAAACAGTCTAGAGGTTTCTCAAAAAATTAAAAATGGATATACATTTTGACATAGCAATTGTACTTCTGGGTATTTAGCCAAAGAAAACCAACACAATTCATAAAGATCTATGCACCCCAATATTCATGGCAGCACAATTTACAATAGCCAAGATATGGAAGCAACCTAAATGCCCATCAACGGACAGCTGGATAAAGAAGTTATGGTTTATATATACAATGCAATGTTACTCAGCCATTAAAAAAAATGAAATCCTACCATTTGCAATGATATGGATGGACCTAAAGGTTATGCTGCGTGAAATAAGTCAGACAGAAAGATAAATACTATATGATTTCACATATATGTGGAAATCTAAGGAACAAAAAGAACAAACTAATCAAAAACAGACTCAATGATAGAGGACAATCTGGTGATGGATGGGGTGGAGGTTAGGGGGCTGGGAGGATGGGGTGAAGGGTTAAAAAAGCATGAATTAGTAGCTGATAGATGGTCACGGGGATGGGGAGCACAGCATAGGGAATGCAGTCAGCAGTAATGTGGAGAACCAGAGGAGAGAAAGAGCAATTAGGGGGATCATTTTATAAACTATATAAATGTCTAACCAATGTACTGTATACTTGAAACTAATAAAATTTTAAAAAGATAATGCTCCAGAAATGATTTTTAGTTAGATATCCTGAATATACCTTGTCCAACAGAGAACAGCTGTTTAGATTGGGACGTTAGGAAACATGTGTTAGTTCTGATGTTGTTTTTGTAGGTAATTGAGCTGTGTGACCCAGAAAGTGACATATGCTCTCTGGACAATGCTTTAAGTTTAAAAATGAGCAAGAATGACTGGAGAGTCACCAAAATTATTTAGGAAACTAATACTCTGTAATTTAATGTCTCAATGTCCTAAAGGGAGGAGGACTTAGGAAAGGATCGCCTAATCCTCAAAGGAAAAATTAAGATATTGAATGTCTTTTAATCACCACATGTATTCTTTCTCAAAACATAACTATCCTTCACATATTTTTTCTTTGTCTTATTCTTGTGGAAGACACATTTAACTTTCATTTTTCAAATGATAATTCTTTTTCTTACAGCATACTTTATTTTCTCTTTATTCAATAATCTTCACCAGGGAATATCCCCACTTCTAATGAATTTTTTGAACAAGTTTTCTGGAGAGTCCTTAGACTATGCTGTCTAATAGAATTTTCTGAGGTGAAGAACATGTTCTATTTCTGTTGTTCGTTACAGTAGCCACTAGTGACCTGTAGCACTTGAGCTCTTGGAATTTGGCTAGTGTGAATAAAGTGAATTTTAATTTTAATTAAATTAAATTTAAATAGCCGCATGTGACTAACTAGTGGTTACCATATTGGATACTGTAGCCTAGAAGAACAGAAAACCTGCTGGCAGAAATTAAACAAAATCTGAGTGACTGTTTATCTCACATTTAAATTGAAAACCTGACCTAAGTGTTAAAATAGATATTAGGACTCATGGTGTGTTCAAATCAGAAGAGTTTGTAAGGATCAAAAGAAGTCCAATTTTTTTTCTGCCTAAACTAGTTGGGGTGTTCGGCAGGAACTGATTTTGTCTATATTAATTAAAGAGAGGAATTCATATAAAAATTATAGAGAATCTTGAAGAACCAAAGAAAAAGCTAAGTGACCAGGCCTCAGCAAATGTAGGACCCAGTGATGGTTCAGGAAATAGGCAGTGGGTGTAAATGGAGAGCCTCTTCTAGAATGTTCCATTGGGAGGAGACCCTTGTAATTACGTTCTTCCTGGAGCTTTCTTTCCCAAATTCAAACTCCAGGTATAAGTGGTTAGATTGGGCTGGCATGGATCACATAGCACTCCTTGTTCAGGGGAAGTCAGGTATCAAGATTAAGAGTTCTACCATTAATTTTCCTTGGGAAAAAAAAAAAAATCCAGGGGCTGCTAATAAAAGAAGGCAGGACAACCAATGATAGATGTTGGTTTTCATCAACTGGTAAGTGTAACAAGTGCCATTATCTATAGTTACAGATTTACCTCAGTACAATGACATTACCATTCTCTTGGCCTTCATATTCAGTATGTTAGAATTCTAAATACAAACAGATATATATTGAGTCTTTATAATGTTAGGTGCTTTGCTATACACTATCTCATTCAAGTCTTACAAAAAGTTTTGAAGGAGAGATTACATTTTTCCACTTTGTCTATATGAAAACTGCATCTCAGCATGCTTATTTAACATGTTTGATTTTAGGGGCAAAAAAAGCATATAGTCTATGCTTACAGTTACTGCATGTAAGGCCATTTTATGCAAAATCAGTACCACTGAATTAAATACCCTTAGACATGGATGAGAGGGCCTATTAAATTCCTTTGTTTTACAAAGGAGGCCCTGATCCTCTAAAACTGCATTATCCAGTGGCCCTGAGCCACATGTGGCTATTGAGTCCCTGAAATGTGGCTAGTTTGAATAGAAATGTGTTATATGTGTAAAATATATACTAAATTTTGCAGATCTAGTGTGAAAATATAAATCTCATTAATACTTTTTAAATTGATTACATGTCAACATAAATAAAATATATGTTTAAAATTAACCACTTATTTCTCTTAATTTTTTTTTAATGTGGCTGTTTGAAATGAAAATCCAAAAATACATATGTGACTTGCATTTATTACTTGAATTTTAACTGATTGGACAGCACTGATCTAGAAGGTTGAATGACTTGCTCTGGTGCTCACAGCTAGATTATAGCAAAGTAGGAATCGAACCTAGTTTCTTGTGATTTTCCTCTACCAATGTTGCAGCCATGCCTCTGCTGGCCTGATTATTCCTTATTTTTATTTTTATTTTTTTCTGTTGGTACTTTATATAACATCTTTCTGTTCCTTTAAAAAAAAATATTGTAGCTCTCAATTATGTGAAGTTGCTTAGCTATAATTATTATAATTAAGAAACCACAGTCCAGTAAAAAAGCAGTAAGCAAGGAGAAATTATATCGACTCATTCTGTTTTCAGATTCAAATGAGATAAGAACTGAAGGGCATGTGACCCTGAAATGTCTGTAGACTAGTTTCAAATATGCTACCCCAGAACATTAAGTGTTGCACCATTTCCCTTTTTACCTTGAAGAATGCTCAAGTGTAACTAGGTCATAGCAGCTGTTCAGGTTTACATCTGTTAATTTAAAAACAAGGCCCCTTCCTTTCCTGTTCTATTCCTCTGCATGAGCCCTGGGCATCTTCAAAGGTAATCCCCTCCTTGCTTTTTCTGGTACTTGGCAGCTGATGTATTCCTACTTCAGCATATGAACTGCCTTCGCTTATGAGCAGCCTTCCAGAAGCTGTCTCACAAAGCAGTCAGCAGGTAGATATATTTAAGAGGTGTATGTCCAAATTCTATGACAGGAAAGAGACAGTGTCAGGGAGGTGCTTAGGGAGGATTTTAAGACTCCTCCAACTGAAAACTGAGGAACTCTCCATTGGGACTGCTAACAAAATAGAGTTCTAGAGATTTGGGGTATTTAAACTCACTAACACACTAGAGAGATGGTGAGAGAGATAGGACCTGTCTTTTCGACATGTTTTACTTGGAGTCCCTCCATCCAGTTTCACTTTCAAGGGAGTGAGGAAATGACCTTATACATTTCGATTGTTTAGACAGGAATTTGAAGCTCATATATACCTCACAAAGAATAATAATTTTTAGAATTCGATATACATCTTTTAGTAAATATTTAACCTTATATGCTTATGTTGTTAAGACATGAAACCCTTCTGAAATCAGCATACCCCACAGAGAATAATAATTTTTAGAATTCGATATACATCTTTTGGTAAATATTTAACCTTATATGCCTATGTTGTTAAGACATGAAACCTTTCTGAAACGTATTGCTATAAACACAAAATCTCCAGAAATGAATGTCTTACTTACCTTACTATGTGCCTGCCCCAAATCATAACAGTGAGTCAATTATATATTCAGATTGGTCCAGTTTTGGAGGGCATTTATCAACAGTGCCAGTTTCAACCTGAATTTAGTCATCAGGTCTGGTTCATCTTTAGGTACTCTACGTATTTTTAAAATTAATCCTAAAAGGAAAAAGAAAATCACAAACAGTTCATTTACCTCATTATAATAAATATTTAAAGGAAAGGAAAGGAAAGGAAAGGAAAGGAAAGGAAAGGAAAGGAAA
>NW_024349802.1:28594227-28673679 GCF_902729225.1 Pteropus medius | reverse complement strand
GAAAAGAATGCTGGGCATGGGGAAAAGAATGTTGGACACAGGGTAAAGAAGGCTGGGCACAGAGAAGGGAAAAGAAGTCCGGGCACGGGGAAGGGACACGAAGGCCAGGCGCGGCGAAGGGAAGAGAAGGCCAGGCCAGGCACGGCGAAAAGAAGGCAAGGCAAAGCAAGGCAAGGCAAGAAGAAAGCAAGGCAAGGCAAGGCGACGGCGAGGCAGAAAAGAAAAAAGAAAGATATTGAAGGGAAACAAAGCTTTTTTTAAAACTGAGTTGTCTTAGAGCTTCTGTTTCTTCACTTATAAAGAAAAAGTAATCACACACTCTTGGAATTGGTATGAGAAGTAAATAAAATACATCAATTTTTAAAAAAATATTACTTGAAATAATGACACAATAGCACTAAATGTTAATTTTTTAAAAAATGTAACCCCTCAATCCAAACTATCTCTTTTTAACTCCTCTCACCTGTCCATTATTAGTGCTAAGAAAAAAACGGAAGGTCCCAGGGAATAAAACTAATTGATAAAAATTTATCATATAAATTTGAATTTTATATATATTTCATCATTTGAAGGCATTTTTCAAAAATATTTTGGCAATAAATTTCTGAGGTTTTAACTGAGAATTGATTATGAGTTCATCAAGAATTTACTATGTGCCAGGTGCTCTTCATGTTACTCCCATGATTTTTTCTAGATATGAACACACTGAAACTCAGAGGAGCAAAGTATCTTCCAAAATGGTGCAGCAACTTTACACTAGAACTGAGATTTGCAACATTTGTGTTTTGACTCAAAGGTCTATCCAATTTCTATTATATTGAAAATGTTTCTCAAACTCCATGTATACGCAGTTGTATATGATACATACAATACAACAATGCATTTAACACCTCAAGTATGTGTCATTTGTTGTTACTCTTACTTTATCTGTAATAAATGTGAAGTAATGTGATTTGTGTTGCCTATTTCCTTCCAACATCTTGTTTTGAATTTATTTTTTCTAACATCAATAGAAGTTGAAAGGAGAGAGAGAGAGAAGAGAGAATGACTATTTCTCAGCTTATTTATTCCATTTGGCTCTCACCTCCTCAAACCTGTTCATAGCATACAATACTGTGAATATAAAGAAATATGTTTTACAGTTAATTGACTCTTTGGCTCAGAGAAAGTTAAAAAGAAGCAATGAGAAACATCTGGAACAGACAATGCAATCACCTACTTCCACTATAAAATGTAGAATAAATAACCTCAAAGATAAGATTGTCTTAGGATGTTTTGAGACTTTTTAACAGAGGACACATAAGCTAAATGACCTTACATAAGACAACACTCTGACCAAGTAAATGTGCAAGAGCCAGTTATGTTTCTTCTAGCAATTCACCAGCAAATTCTAAAAAATATGGCCATTAAAGCTGAAACTGACAACTCAAGTTCTGAGAAAAACTGATACATGGGACCAGAAAAAGGAAGAATTTACTTGCCACTAGAGTAGGATTTACTAAAATAACAGAAATTTCACATTATTATTTTTGGAAAAATTTTTTGTTCTTTTTATACTTTTTCTGTATGGATTTTGCAATATATATATTTTTTAAAGTTAAAATTTGCAAATTCTTTTCATTATTTGAAATATGAATATTTATATTTAAAAAAACTGATGAGTAACTTCAAAGTATATAACTTTTTTCCTTAATTTGCTTTCTTTAAGGTATCAATGTATAAACTCTTCCACGTCACATCAAATAGTGGCATCATCTAGTTAGGGCTGATAATAAGTAGTAAAAAAATTAAGAAGAGCTTCACAATTTGCTTAAAACATCAATGATGGAGCTACCCCTTAGAAAATCAGTTGGTTATGATGTCGACCTCTTACATAAAACTCTGAGTTGAGGAAGAGCAAGAGAAGAGAGAGAGTGAAAAAGAACTTTAGCTCAATCATAACCAGTCAGAAACATACAAGTCCTACTCCAAATGCTGCATTCTCTACCTTCTGGGACAAATATCCAATCAAGGCATGAGTCAGTCAGAGGGAATGCCTATCACAGGAAGAGAGAAGCACACATGCATTTATTCACTGTGGGGCATTTTGAGGCTTCAATTGCTCCTTCCAGAACATGCGTAAGTATTATTATATGAGTAATTTAAAATGTTCCTGACAGAAAGCTCAGGGTAGAGTTCTATGGGGATCCATTCTTCTCTGTCAAGGGGCAGCTGAAGGGGAGGCATGAGAATTTCTATAAATAATTTACATTAATTCATGAGCATTACTCATTCGGCACAATCAGATTTAAGTCAGTTGGGGGATATCAATGTTCATTGCCAAGATTGCATCTTTGCTGCAGTTCCATTATTTAAAACCTTTCTCTCATTTTGACTTTTTTTTAAAATGATAATATTTTGAAAGTTCTTTTCAGAGAACAGGGCCCGCAATCATCCAAGCCACTTTCTACAGTGAAGTTTTAACTTTGTATGTATTGCTGTCCCTCAAAATCCATTAGTAAAATCCAGCGGGTCAAAACTCACAATTCTTGATGCGTTGTTTTTCTTCTTCCTTTGTTCACTGTCATCTTACTAACAATTGAATTACGGTTTTTGAGTTGGGGTCTTAACTGAATCATCTCTATCCACAAAATAAGGCCATTTACCTGTTCATTGGTACGCATAAAAAACCTTGCTCAGGTCTGACTCTTATCTCAATAACATTGCCAATGCTAATCATTTAACATGATAGGAAATGAAATCCAAACATAAGCTTTAGCACTTAGCTTAACAGACCATTTTCAAATTCTACCCTTGCCAAACCTGGTTCCAGATCTGGTGTCATGCAACCCAAAGAGTTTTCCTTTCTTCCTCCTTTGCACTTCTTATAAAAAATGTAATTGAGCAAACAGTTTGAGACCAAGACAGAAAGGAGGAGGGCAATGAGGAAGCCTGGAGGAGCCTTAAACAAGAGTTGCTCCTAAAAATCTAAAATTGCCAAAGCAAAAGAAAAAAACGTTATCCCTTGCACACATCACAGACACCCTTAGTGTTTGAAGAATCACAGGTAAAATAGGAATCAGAGAAGTAGGAAGGCTTATTAATACATTAGGACCATCTAAACCTATTGCAAGTTTTTTAAAAATTCTGTTATTAATCTGTTTCTAAAAGATAGAAATCACCACAATAGGACTAAATAAATAAAGGCAAGAATGTTATCTCAATTCAGATTTCAAAAACCTCCTCTCAGCAGAGTGAACTCTTCCAAACTCTCAAATGCCTTTTAAACAGACAACCCTGTAGATACTTTGTCGCAATAGCAGATACACCTGACTTGCTGGGTGAAGAAATTTGCAAAATATTTACCTCTGTGAGAAATTTGCAGTTCTAAGAATTTCTAAGACAAAAACACTGTACTGGCTGAAAACTACATGTCTATCATCTTTGCTCCCTCAAACATCTTGAGCAGGTTGCAGTTTAATTCCTAACACTACTTGCCTTTTATGTTCAACTTTTTTTTTTTGAGGTCATGTCATGATTATGAAATAATGAATTTCCCAGTCCCCTGTTGATAACCTTAAAAGACCCGATAATTCAAACCCAAGTGAACCTCAGCTCCACGTTTCAATCAGATAGACAGATTTTGAAAATTTTGAGAGACGGGTTCAATGCTTCATATCACATTACCAAGATAAAATACTTGCACTTCTCCCACCTTGCCTGTCTGATTAAATTGTAGGAATTTCCACCCTGGATACCTTGACTTTTCTATATTCCTGCCAGGCTCTTTTTCAAGAGGGCAGAGCAAAGACCATTTCAGGAGACTAGCAAGAATAAGAGACTACATCATCTAGTTCCAAGGGTGTACTCACTTGGCCTGTGATGATATATGCTAACTGGTCCCTGCTGTGTTCCTTCTGAATGTATCATTGCGTCTAATCAGAGCCCAGGTGAATTCTAAATGATTCAGCTCTCCCTGTTTGCTGAGAATAATGTATGGAGTTGTCCACTTTGAGATTCAGAGGGAGATTGTTGTCTGTGTACAAATGAGGAGTAGCCAAGTCTGACAATGCAGGAGATTATTCTTATCGATCCATCTCAGAAAAAGAAAGCTTGTATTCTTGGGTGTCAGAAGGAATGCTGGTTCCATTTAATTATGGAGAGAAATGTGCTTACACACCTGTACTCAAAACAAATCCACTGCTTTGGAAAAGCTAAACATACCAAATTGATTCTGATGACTGCAATGTCAGTGGGTGGACTAGGGGCGTGGGGCGGGAAGGAACAAGAGGAGAAACAACAATTTTTAAACAGACATTTAACTTTAATACACTGAGTTCCAGAATTCATGTGTGGAGAAAGAGCTTTTACTTTTAGGATGAGTGATTTTATTTCTAGGTTTGTCTTTAATCCTCAGACCCAAGGTAAACTAGTTGAAAAGAAGGAGAGGTATTTTTCCTTTTACGAAGGTAGTTTAGACAGGTTAAATTGTTGCAGGTCCTCAGTTCAACCCAGCCCTGTGGAAAATGTGATCTTCTTTTCTCTAACTTTCCAAATCTCTACAGCCCTGATAACATAACAAGAGATGCTCAGATGCAGAAAATGAGGCAAATTCAAATAATTCCTAAATCCAGAACACTTTTTGTTCAGGCTGCCCATTTGGTGATTGGCCATGTACCTTTGCACATTCTTCTGTTTAAATTTTTAAAATTAGGTCAATATCTTCTTTCGATTTTTTCATATGTCTTTATTATGCATGCATGTTATTTATTACATATTCAATCTTTTATTGTCATTTCTCTGATCTTTACCAAAAAAAATTCTTTCACACTGACCTTTATCTCTCCTTTACTCTCCAGATTTTTAAAATAATGACAAGAAGTATTTATACTCACTGCCTTCAATTTTCATCTCTCCCCAGCATCCATCAATCTGAAATTTTACCTTCGCTACACCTGCTCAAACCGATTTTACAAAGGTAACTGCTGACCTCTTAACTCCTAGGCCATCAGACGTACCCTCAGAGGGACAGATGTTATTTTTATGCTTACACCTTCTGGAATGTTCCTTCTCCTTTTTAAATCTATGCTATCACTTCCATTGGTTTTCCTCTGGAATTTTTATTCAAATTTTGTATATTTTGTTCTCTGCAGATTTCTGTTTCTCATCTAGAGGCCTTTCTTTACTTTTAGATTTTCTCATATTTTTACACTCTGAGCAATTACATGTATACCATTGGCCCCACTCTTGAATTCTAGACAGAGACTGGAAATTGCCTGGATGTTTCACATGTAACATCTCCAAAATTTAACTCTCCAAATTCTCTCTAAACCTGCCACTCCTCATGCATTTCCTCTCACAGTTAGAAGCAAAGCTCTTCATCTAGTCTCAGATACAATTCTTAGAGTCATATATAAATCCTCCTATTTCTAATCTTTACATTCAATAGCTCATGGAGCTTCTGTTTGTAACGTTCATCACCTCCACTGCCCACTATGTCATCATATCTTGCCTGGACCCGGGATTATTAAAATTTCCTAACTTATTTCAGTGTTACTCTTATCTTCATTATTATTAATCTTATATTGTTACCAGAGACTTTGCTGCCACCTATATAATTTGTACCAAAAAAAAAAGGAAAAAAAAGTCACACCTTATAAGCACCATTTTCATGGCTGACATGATAGATTTTTATATTTCATTGTGGCAAATTTCCAGCAGATGATAAAGTGCTTTCTTCTAACAAAACCAGTATGTTAAAACAATTTTTCTAATGTATGGAAGAAAAATGATTCAAGAAAGAAAGGTCTTTAATTAATTTGAACCCAGGTGCCACATGGAACAGCTGGCCTTGAATAGTTAGCTTTCTTGATTGAATTGTGACATTGAATTGAACTGTGACATTTCTCTGGTCAGGTCTTCAATTCCTGATGCTTGTATGATAGACTCTAAACTTCTTATCAAGTTGTACAAGGCCGTGGACAGTCTGGCTTAACTTTATTCAAGTATGTCTTTTATATTCACCTCATGCTTCGGCCTCAAGGTTAGGATCTAGTGTCATAACTTTCTGTTTTACCCATGTGGATTCTCTCCATCCCCTCCCCCTCTTCTCTATCTTGTCAAAATCTAAATCAAGATTAGTCTTTCTGATGAGATATTCTCAAGTAGCATTGATTAATTTCTTGACCTATGCATTTATATATACATAGCAAGTGTACAATTGTCAAGAATTTTAATTTGTAGTAGATTGGACTTAAAACATAGGTTGGATCATATGAAATTACCATTAAAAAAAATGGTCAACTATTGGCAATTTCCTATGGTTCAAACTATTTTTTCCATTCTAAATGAGACCATCTTTCATATGTTACTTATTTGTCCATTAAACCAGACTTGTTTTTGTATGACCATGATCCTAGAAGAGCTTTTACATTTTAAATGATTATAAAACAATAAAAAAGCACATACAGCAGAGACTGTATGCGGCCAAAAGAGCCTAAATTATTTATATGTGAACTGTATACAGAAAAGTGTATAGACTTTTGCACTAAACCATTACCAACTGAGGATAGATCTTTGTGTTATCAACATATAGCTCAGTGCTTGAACTCTTTGTGTGCTCAATAAATGGCTTTTCAAACTGAACTGAATGATGAATTTCCTAAGAAAAACTGTGCAATAAAAATAGTCCTAATTTTCTTTTTGTTTTCTCAATGCAGCTCTTTTTAAAAATAAGAAACACAAATATTACTATTTTAAGGACTCTGTACAGCTCAACCAAACCCAAGAATCCACGACACGTACATCATAATACTTGCCCCCTTACCACAGAGGATACATTCCAAGACCCCCAATGTACATTTGAAACCATGGATAGTACCAACCTTTTATACTAGGTATTTTTCTATATATACAACCTATATAGGTTGTTTAGAAGTTTAGTTTAGAAGTTTAGTTTAGAAGTTAGGCCCAGTAAGAGATTAATAATAACTAGTAGGACAATTATAAAAGTATACTGTAATAAAGTTATGTGAATATGGTCTCTGTCTCTCAAAATATCTTTTTGCACTGGACTCACATTTTCACTTATAAAAAGCATTTTACAGCTTCTCTTTGGCATATCCAAATGGCCAGCATCACCACTCTTGCACTTTGGGGCCATTAATAAATAAAATAAGGGTTACTTGACCACAAACTGCGATACGACAGTGATCTGAAAACCAAGAAGGCTAAATGACTAATGGGCAGGGAGCAGTGGAGACACTGGACAAAGGGATGGTTCACTCCCTAGGAGCAACAGAGTAAGATTTTGTTATGCTACTCAGAATGGCACATGATTTAAAACTTATGAACTGTTTACTTTTGGAATTTTTCCATTTAATGTTTTTGGATCATGGTTGTCCATGGGTAACTGAAACTGCAGAAAGAGAAACTAGATAAAGGAGGACTACTGTATAGTCAAATGATCTAAAGCAAGGATTTTCTTATGCAGCCAATGACAAAGTCACTGTGTCAGAGCTGTCAATAATCTAAATAAATCCTGGGGAGAAAGAAGTGGGGGTGTTATTGGGAAAGCATGTGTGTGACATAGGGCTGCTATTAGCTTTAAAATTTGTTGACATTGTAAGTCTTAAAAAATAATAATAATAAAAATAAAATAAATAAAAAACACTTCCTGACCTGTATCATTGCAAAGTGCTTAAGAACTTGGTCCAAGAGCCACGGCACTTCATCCCTGGCCACATTCCCACTGAAGAAACGATCTAGAGAAGGTTGCTCTTAAATCAAAAAATGTGAAATTGTGCTTGGCAGCCACAATGCAGGGAAGAGAAATCCTGCTTAGAACAACAGACTTTTCCTCTATTTTGTACACTTGCTTTTTTCTTCTTTTCTCTTCCTTTTTACTTTTATGTTTAGTATGTCCTGACAGCTTAGAGAAAAGGGTTCTTTTTCAGAGTCTTTTGAAAGTGGTGTTTTCTGAAATAGTTTAGTGAGTTAAATCTATCCCTTCACAGTTAATCTCAAAAAGTATTGTTGTTGATATTTTCACCACGACATTTAAGAAGTCCTTTGGAAATGTAGAATTATCGAAGCACTCATTTCCTGTTTTAGTTCTGTGCCATATCACAGCTGTCCTCAATTAAGGCTTTTTGAAAAGCAGCAGACAGGAAAAAAAAAACAACAATGCCTTGTTCCCACTATTCTTTGTAACTTTTTTTTGTGACAGATAAACCCTACACTTCCAATTAGAACCCCTCCCCTAATGCTTTTAGAATTATAGATGTATTAAGGTATCATTTCTAAGCAATAGAAAAAACTAGCACACTTCTAACTAAACAGCATTGTGTAGGGAAGCCCTTTATTTTCAACCATGTCCCAGACTTACTAGTTCCTTTTTGAACTTCATAACTGCCAAACTCAGTCATTTCAAACAACATGAAAGCTTTTTCATGTTGCAAATACAACAGTGTGTCAGGGACTAGATATACAAGGTAGACTCTTCCTTGAGAAAGTGAAAGGTATGAGAAATTCAAACAGTAGCTAGAACGCTCAGTCTAGACTTGGGAGTTTATCCAAAATATTGGACTACTCGGATCTCAGCTTTTGCGTGGCTTCTATACTCCCTCACACCAGTGCGCACCCATCAAAGAAATCTTTCTAAAACATGGATGTAACAATGTCACTGCCCTCAGGTGATCAGTGATGCTCAGTGACTCAAAGTGCTGATTATGAACTTTGGATGGGCGTCAAAATCTCCTGCAGTGTTTTAAAAGTATGTGTATCCTCCTCTTCACCCCTAAGTGTCTAGGTCATTGAGTCTGGGTTGGGAATAGAGGCATCTGCATATCTAAAAAGCATCCAGGGCATTCTGATGCACAAAACTCAGGCAGAAAAATCACTAGACCACAGAACAAGAGCCAAACCCTTCAGCAGAATGTATAAGACTTTGTTTGAAGCCCGATGAAATATAGGACTGATCTTCATTGACTTTGGGCAGAATTTGATTGCATTGGTTAGAATATGTTTTTCTCTTTGCATTATGATAATATAGACAATATATTCCCCTTTCTCTTCTTTAAAAATTTTCTTTGTTCCAAACTCTGAAATCTTGATATTGGAGAGCCCTGGATCCTCTTTGATGCTGCTTCTATCATCACTTCCATGTATTTTTTTTTTCCTTGGGTCATATATTGATCTATCTATGACTTCAGTTACCCTGGTGATAAAAAGCATGAACCCTGGGGAGGTTGTCTGGATTCAATGCTGGCTCTGTCCTTTACTAACCTCTCTGTGCCTTCGTTTTCTCACCTATAAAATGAGAATAAAAATAGTATCTATATCAAAGGGTTATTATAGGGATTTAAGGAATGTAAGTATTTAACATTGTAATTTGGACACGGCAAGTTCTAAATAAGCATTCAGTGTCCTTATCATTATTGTGTTTGTGTTGGCGACCTACTTATTCCTTCTGTTCAGACCCCTCCAAGTCCTACAACCACCATATCCAACTGCCTACCTGACATTTCCACTCAGATGTCACTTAAATTCCAAAGACTTAACTCTTCTGAAACTGAAGCCCTAGTTCTCATCTAGCAATCACAGTTTGCTCCTTTTTCTGGGATCCATAGCTCACTGAATTACCATCAATCCAGGTGCTTAAGATGGGAAATTGGGCATCAAATCTGATAACTTTCTAATTCTCTCCACATCAAATCTATCACCAAGTCTTGTTGATCTTATATACACTTATCACTCACATACTTTCATTTTTCTTGAATGCCACTTGTCACAACCTTATATATCAAACCACATCAACTTGTTATATATTTCTAAGTGTGTTGCCTGTGACTCCTTCAAGTATTATCCCATTTCCATTTTATCTTCTACACTTCAGCCACAGTAAACATTCTAAATCATGTCAATGTTCATCTAAAGATGTCTAGTGGCTTCCCATTGCCTTCAGAATTAAATTAGATGTCCTTATCATAGCTAACCATATTCTTCAGGGTCTTCTTTGTTGACATCTCCAGCCTAAGTCTACATCACTCCTAACACTGTACGCTATACTCAGCTTAAGCTGAAGTATAACCAGTTCCCTAACATCATCCCCTCGGCCTTTAAACTTTTGTGTGATTTCCTCTCTGCCTGAAACAGTTACCTTCCAATTTGCCTCAGTTAGCATGTAGCTTCATGTTATTACTGTGTGGGCAAGAACTTAATTATCTTTCTATTCATAGCAATTAGCACATTGCCTGGCACACAGTAAACATTCAAAACATTTGTGATGAAGGAATGAATATATGAATATATAAATCCCTTGTCACATATCTTGTGTTTCATCCATGACAAAACTTGGTTCTAGCCACACCTATATTAAGACCTCTTATGATTGTTTTCTCTAATATATGGAAAAATAAATAAGATAAAATTCAAATTTCGAAAACAAGTAGCATCTATAAATTACTATATGTGATACAAATGCAGAGTATTACCATTCTTCAATATAATGGACTTATTATGGAAAATTTTATTTGGATAATAGCAGGGATTCCAAATCCTGCAAGCACTGGCTTCTTGGGCCTTCATCCAACACCTTCCCTGATTGTGGGAAACCACAGCATCCTTGACATGAATCTGAACATCTTATGAGATTTTCAGTTCTTCCTGATTTCATTTCTGGCCCATTTAGCTTGTGAAATCTGGATTTTGTTGATTCTAATACCAATAAGTACCTCATTGTAGAAAAAAATGAATGATGACACAAAAATTAACAAATGGGAAAGATATTACTTAACTTTCCAAGGAGTATCAATGCTTATAAGAGATGTAATACAAAAGCTGGAAGATATTTTAAATGTCACCAAATCCAACCCATTCATTCTGTAGATGAAGAGAGCTACTACTTAGCCAGAGAAGGTAGGTAGTTGACCACAAATTACCAAGCTACTTATTAGCAGAGCTGGATTTGAATTTGTTCAATCTGAGCACTTTTTGCTTATTCATATGACATAGAATTTTTACATAAAGCTTTAGAGGACTATAAATTTCTTTTCACCTAGACCAGTGATTAATTACTAATGAAGATTCATGGATGACACTGGCTGTGAAAGTGTTGAAGAAAATACTGTTGTAATCATCTTTATAGGTCCTGTTTACTTTTTGAGAATTTCTCAGACTTGAGGTCAATATGTACTTGCTTGGCCCATTGGAAGTGAGAGAGACAACTCAGTGGGTTAGAGTATAGAGAGGAATAAAAACATGGCAAGGGTAAAACAAGTAAACAATAAAACCAATAATATTTTGGAGAAATTTTTATGTAAAGATTTTTTGTGTGTAAAAGGTATTGTTCAATTTTATCTAGTTCTCTTTGAAATCCTGATTCTCTATTCTTCCAAGGGTATAAAAAGAAAGGAGATACTTGGTTATTATTGGTTAAAAGAAATATGCTTTTATTATTGCTTTATCTCATAAGATAGTCATAATATGACCTTATCTGAGGCCTATAGTTGTCTAGTTCAGGTTTAGAATTTCTATGCTGATTCCTGCCTATGCCATGTCTGTTTTTTAATTGGTCTCCCATTCTCAGGTCTTTCTCTGATCCCGTACATTCTCCGTCTTGACACCAGATTGTTCCCCAAACCAGAGGACTGGTCATAGATCTGATGGTCCCGAGGAATCACATCTTCCAGTGTTTATGGTCATTGTTTAAAGTCATTATTATCTAGCAATAGATAAATAAAACATTTGTCATATCATTTCTTAACATAAACCACCTTGGAGAAGCTCCATAGTATACATTGTCCTTTGCTTGATAGGCAAGTTCATTTATTTTTTGACCCTAACCTATCTTTCCAGCCTCATTTTCAATATTTGACTTCCCCACTGTTCTTTCCCTACCACCTCAGTGCAAGTAAACTTCAAACTCCCTTTTCTACTCATGCCAACACCCTCCGAACATGTCTCACACTGTTCATCAACTCCTCCTGTCTGAAAAGCACTGCATCCTGGTCCAGCTCTTCAAGAAAATCAAAGAGATCTCTAAGAGTAGCTTTACCTCAATGATTATCATAAAAATTTCTTAGTCTTTGAGACTTTAACATTTTTATTTCTTGGCATTCTAAGACCATCTCCACCTCTTAAGCACAGATTCTTATTAAACAACTCATGATACTAATAAACTTTGAGTGCCAAAAAATTATTTTTTACAGAAACTCTTAATTCACTTCTTCAATTTATCACATGTTATCCCTGAAGGCAGAACCTAGTTTGCCATCAGAAGGTGATTTAGGCAGTATGAGATTAGAACAAGATGTTAAGACATTCATGAATTAAATGTCACGATGTCAACTCAGCCAGATTCGTTCTTCCTCACAATAAGAAATCACAGGAGAAATTCTTTTGCTCAACACCTCTCCTTGGGCAGAGTTTTTAGGAGCTCTGCCAGTTACTCTATGAATTCTCATGTCACTCACTTCCATAGCTGACCAACCTATTGTCACTACAGCCATGTTTACACTTACATTCATATTGTATTTTAGTGACACTGACCTGAAAGCTAATCTCTTTAAGATGGTTTTACAGACTGATACATTAATATATAATGTGTTTATTTTCAAGTTCAAAGAGGAAAGTTTTGTTTTCCTGTGTTTCAATCTCTCTATGAAAACTTTTCTGCCCTCATTTCTTTAATATATATTTATCAAACTGTATTATAATTATTTTTGCATGTTTTCAGAGCAATATGACCTTATCTAAGAACTAATATTATATCTTTATATAAAAGATACTCATATCTATTTGAGTGAATTATTGGATAAGTGGTGAGAGATGAAATATCTTAAAAATAGCTGAACTACAAAGTTGACACCAAATCTAAAATTTCTATCACTATACTTCTGGTTCATTAAATTTGGGCAGATAAAAATGTTTTAAAATAGAGGAAAAACTAACATTTATTGAAAACTTACTACGTATCAGATATTTTACATCAGTTTTATTTTAGTAGTTAAAACTAGAAATAGGTAAAAAAAAAAAAAGAAAAAAAAAGAATAAGGCAAAAAGAATATTAGCATCTCCTAGGAAACTGAAGATCATAAAAAAGAAACCCCAGTCACATAGCTAGTAAGTATTATAACAGATTTTAAAGCTTGGTTTTTATACCAAGTTTCACTATCTTGTGGTCTCAGGAGAAAGAGAGAAAGAGAAGGTATATTTAAGAAACATGGTGTTGAAATATAATTGAGCCTACAAGATATTGTATAAAGGTTTTGAACATTGCAAAGAATAAAGAGGCTAAAAGAGAGCCTCCTTCATGCGGCTGCCAGAAAACTGAAGACAAAACTTGACTATATGGATGTGATTGATAGTTGATCTAACAGAAACTGCAGGAGCTGTCAGCCAGTGAGCCCATCATTTCATAATGAGCTTTATGAAGAAAGAGGGTAATGAGTTAGGTTTTAAGAGATACGTATAGTTTTGGAATTCTTTATTTTCCCTTTTCATGAGAATGGAGTAATTTTCTACTAGTTTACTCTTGAGTAATTTCCTATAGTTGTTTATTTTCAAGAATGACACTTTACCCATTATTTAAAAAACAAAAACAAAAACAAAAAAAACCACAAAACACCTAGAGAACTTCCTCAACTGGATAAAGAACATCTGCCAAAACCTGAAGCTAGCATTATCCTAAGTGGTAAGAACTAGATCTTTTCCCCTTAAGAGTGGGAACCAGATAATGGAGATATCACTGCTCTTCATCTTCATGCTGGAAGTCCTAGCTAGTGCAGTCAGGAAAGGAAATAGAAAGTACACAGATTGGAGAGAAAGAAATAAAACTGTCTTTGTTCACAATTGACACAGTTGTCTATGTACAAAGGGTTAAAGAATCAACAAACATTCCTGAAACTTAAAAGCAATTATAGCATGGTTGCAGGACAAAAGATTAACATGCAAAAGTCAATTGCTTTCTACAAATGAACAGGACAAACAAATAGAGACTCATGAACGTGGACTATAGACTAGTGGTTACAAGAGGGTAGGGGGTGGAAGGAGTGGGTAGGTAGATAGGGTAAAGGAGGTCAAATATGTGGTGAGAGAAGGAAATCTAACTATGAGAGGTGAACACACAGTGCATGTGTGTGTGTGTGTGTGTGTGTGTGTGTGTGTGTGGATGTACGTGTATATATATATATATCTATATATATACACCTTACTGTTAAAATGTACACATGAAAATTATTGGATTTCTTTAACCAATGTCACCATAAAAAATTAATTAATTTTAAAAAAGTCAATTGCTTTCCTATATGCCAGCAACAACTGGAATTTGAAATTAAAAATGCAGTGCCCTTTATAATAGCACCAATAATAAAATAGGTATAAATCTTACAAAATACATACCAGATCATCATGCAGAAAACTATAAAACTCAGATGCAAGAAATCAAAGAATATCTAAATAAATTGAGAGTATTCTGTGTTCATTAACTGAAAGTCATAATATTTTTAATATCAGTTTTTCTAAACTTGATCTATAGATTCAGTGCAATCTCAATCAAAATCCCACAAGCTATTTTGTAGATCTTTACAAAGTAATTTTAAAGTTTATATAGAAAGTAAAAAGGCTAAAAATAATCATTGTGATACTAAAGAAAAAGAATAAAGTTAAAGGACTGATACTAATCAACTTTAAGACTTACTATAAAACTAGAGTAATCAAGATAATATACTGTTGGTGAAAACACAGACACACAGATCAATGGAAGAAAATAAAGAGCCCCAAAATAAACCCACACAAATATAGTTAACTGGTCTTTTATAAAGAAGCAAAGGCAATTCAATGCAGGAAAACTAGTTTTCCAACAAATGGTGCTGGAATAATTGCTTCTCCATATGCAAAAAATATGAAATAAGACAGAGACCTTACATTTTTCATAAAAATGAACTCGAAATGAATTATAGACATGAATATAAAATGAAAAATATAAATTTTAGAAGAAAACATAGGAGAAAATCTAAGTGATCTTGTGTTTTGGTAATACATTTTTAGATACAACACCTAAAGCACGGTATCACAGAAAACCTGATAAGTTTGACTTCATTAAAATTAAAAATTGTATCCTGAGAAAGATACTGTTAAGAGAATAAAAAGACAAGCTAGACTTGGAGAAAATATCTGCAAAACACATATCTGATAAAAGACTTGTGTCTAAAATCTACAAAGAACTATTAAGATGAAACAATAAAACAGAACTCAATTTTAAAATGGACATGAGATCTAAAGAGGAAAATCAACTTATGGAAAATATATATGTGAAAAGATGCTCACATCATTTATCATTAGGGAACTGCCAATTAAAACAACAATGAAATCCACCTAATAGAAAAGCTAAAGACCAAAAAAACTGACAACGCATAATGTTGGTGAGAGTACAGTGCAGCAGAAACACATATTCATTGCTGGTGGGGATGCAAAAGGGCACAGCCACTTTAGAAGATGATTTGGCAGTTTCTTACAAAGCTAAAATAGTCTTAGTATCAATCCCACCCTAAGCAGTTAACCAACCAATTTAAAAATTATGTCCACACAAAAATCTGCATACAAATGTTTATAGCAATTTTACTAATAATCACTAAAACTGAAAGCAACTCCAATGCCTTTCAATAGGTTAATGATAACAAAATATGGTGCTCCTTTACAATGGGATATTATTCAGTGATAAGAAGAAATGAACTGTCAAGTCACAAAAAGATATGGATAACTCTTAAATGCATATTGCTAAATAAAGGGTACCAGCCTGAAAAAAAGCTTCTGTAGGATTTCAATTGTATGACTCCGGGGAAGGCAAAACTATAGAGATGGTACAAAGATCAATGCTTGCGAGGAGGAGGGGAGAGTAATAAAGAGTTCAATAGGTAAATCACAGGGAATTTTTCAGGCAGTGACTCTCCTCTGTATGATGCCTACTGTTGCATACATGAGATTATGCATTTGTCAAAACTCACAGAACTTTATTGCTTAAAAGGTAAGCCTTAATGTATTTAAATTTTTAAAAAATTACTTAGGAGTTAGGGGATCCAAGAAGGAATAAAAACTATGACAGGAGAACCTAACTGTATTAAATTGTGTTAACCAGATGTTAATAAATGTTAACTAGACTCATCGTAGTGATTATTTTGCAATATATACAAATATCGAATCATTCTGTTGTACACTTAATGTTACATATCAATTATATCTCAATTAAAAAAATGTACTAAACAACCTTATTGAAAGGTATGGGGAAATGGTGCTAACTTAAGTACTTTGAGGAATTGGTGAAGTCTGTAAAACTAAAGACAAGAAGTACTATACATCAGCCCTGTACTCTCATTGATACAGTTGTTCCCAGTGGAGTATGGATTAACAACTCTTAACATATTCTGAAATTGAACAATTAAGTAAATGGATAGGGGATGATGGGAGCCAGATTTCTCCCTATAGGAGTGTGTGAGTACAGATTAGCAAGTAGAGGAAGCTAAAATAATCCATGTAGGAATAAATTAGAGTTCGAGATATCTCCATGAATTTATGTTTAGCTTAAAATAAATACAGATGGCTACATATAGAGATATTTATAGATATATGCATATACACAGCTTCTATAGAGTTGTATGTTCTTTCTCTATTAGATGAAAAGACCTAAAAGTGATGACATCCCAGTAGCAATGAGCACATCTAACTCAGATCATGGTTTCTTCTAAAAGATACCAGGGCTACTCCTTGAGTAAATGACTGATTCTAGGACTAGAACAGGAAATATATAAAATGACTGTAGAGCACCCTGTAGTGCCAGAAAGGAAATAAAAAAAAAAAAAAAAAAAAAAAAAAAAAAAAAAAACATTGAGTAAATATGTCAAAAGGACACAATGCCAACTTTTAGTTTATTTCCAAGCTCCAAATGGCCAAAGCCAAAACAATTTGAGCATGATAAGGTAGTATTGTTATATGACTCAAAATATAAAATAAATACCCATGATTCTATAATGCTATACTTAAATAAATAGGGAATAGAAAAACCTCCTACACAGAAGAATTCCAAATAGCTAATGTAACTACTCTGCCCTCAAGGAGAAGAAGCATAAGTACCCATTCCTTAAGTATGTACTGTGTATAATGACTTCCTTCCCAAAAGTGAAGTATGAAAAGGGAGAAAACTAAAAAGAATTGACTTACAATGGAGAAAACTGACAAAAACTTTGTCAGGTAATCAAGGTTAACATTAACAGTGATAAACCATGTTGATGATATGTCCTCTTGATGTGATGTGATAAAAATGGCACTTTACTCTCCCCAAATCTCATAGCTACAGTTTAATTATGAAAAACACACCAGCCAAATTCCAATCAGAAAGATATCCTACAAAATGTCTGAAAAGTACTCCTCAAAAAAAGTCAAGGTCATAGAAATGAAGGAAAGTCTGAGAAATTATCACAGCCAAGAGGAGCCTAAGAAGACAACAAATAAATGCAATGTGGTATCCTAAATAGGATTCTGGAACAGAAAAAGGACATTCGATTAAAAAAAGAAAGAAAGAAAAGAAATCTGATAAGCTAAATATATTAGCTAATAATAATATATCAGTATTGATTCGTTAATTGTAACAATTGTACTATACTAATGTAGGATGTTAATAATAGGGGAAACTGGAGGTATATGAGAACTCCATGTACTATTTTCTTAATGTTTATGTAAATCTGAGTTATTCTAAAGAATGAATTTTATTTAAAACAGCAACAAAAATCAAAGCACCTGATGTTTTTAGCTGGAACAATTTTAGCAACAAAATAATAGTATTAGATTATAATCCTAAAAATAAAATAAATATCCTTTAGTCCATACCAATGTAAACAAACAAAAAAATAAATGTAGAAGCAATGGCAAATATAGAAAGTTCTCATTAGAATACCACAGTAATAACTACAGCAGGCATGAGCCACTAATACATGTTGAAATTAGTGGACAGAGTTTAAGGGAAACAGGATATTTGCATAGTCTCAAAGCATCTACTCTAAATATTTATTAATTGCAAAAGGAAAAATAGACACTTTACAGTGGAGAAACTTTGACAGACCCTTCTGAGAAAACCACATCACTCTGTGGTTTTCTTCCCAATAATGCATGACCCCAATGTAGTCATGAGAAAACGTCAGACAAACTTGCAAGAGACATTCTACAGAATAACCATTCAGCAGTCTTCCAAAGTATCAAGGTCATAAAGGACAAGGAAAAACTAAAGAACTACCATGAATGGAGGAGAATGAGGTGACAATGAAAACTAAATGTAATTTGTAATCCTAGATTAGATCCTAGAATAGGACCAAATATAAAAAAGGTCTATAGTTAATTAATAATGGCATTGCAACAATGTTAGTTTGGGTAACTGTAGTAGTTATATAAGATGTTAACATTAGAAGAGCCAAAATGAAGAGAATAAGGAAACTCTCTGTCCTATTTTTGTAACTCTTCTGCAATTTTAACACTCTCACAATAAAAACTTAAAAAGAGACAAAGTGAAACAAAACTTCCTTAAAAAATTCATTACACCAGTAAGAGTTTGCTCATTTTGTTTGAGGCGGTGTCTTTTTAAGCTAAGTGGTGGGGTTTAGCAAAGAACCACCAAGGGACGAATAACTTCTGAGCACTTAATAAGACAACATTTCCCCTTCAAGAATGTAATAACGCCTTCAAAATATGTCTTGTTCCCTCATTTTTAAAACAACAGATTTTTTTGTCCTCTTTAGTGTGTTCAAAAATACTTTCAGTTTGGGAAGATTTCAATTCTTTGAGAGACTGTTTTTTTTTTTTTACTATGACTTAAAGCCAGGTGCATAACAGATGCCAAGGGAAAAAATAACATATCCAGTCAGTTCCGACTTCCCACAACTTTCTTTAGCCCAATAAGCTATTACAGCCAATGTATACAAATATTAAACCTCCAATTTATCAATAGCTTTAGATGTAATGTGACTTGGAGTACCTCATTAACTCATTCATTCCAACAATAATTTTATTGACAAAATATCTTTATCTATATAGTTTTATAAACTAAATACAAACTCTAGAGGAGTTTGTAGGTAGAAAAACCAAAGGTTTTAAACTGCTAGTCCAGTAACGTGATGATAGAACTAGATTTAGAATTCATGTCATTTGATACTATTTCCCAAAGTTTTATTCCTATTTTGAAGGCCAGCTATAAATGAACTGCTAGGCACTGAAAAGACAATGTTTTCTTGTAGATAGGAGGGGGGTTGGGGGTTGAGTGAAAAAGGTGAAGGATTTAAGAAGTGCAAATTAATAGCTACAAAATAGTCTTGGGGATGTATATTACAACAAAAGAAATTTAGTCAATAATATTGTAATAAGTATGTATAGTACCATGTGGATACTAGACTTATTGGGGGGGACCACTTTGTGAATTAAATAAATGTCTAACTATTCTGCTGTACAACTGAAGCTAATATGAAATATTGAATGTCAGCTCTAATTGTAAAAAAAAAAAGAAGAAGAAAAAACCCCCAAAAAAAAGACAATATTCTCTTTCATGAAATGTTCTCATCTCACACCCAGGCCTTTTGCACCAACTCAAATATCCCTTTCTCTGTTTGCTCTCTTGAAGCACACATCTTTTTTTTTTCTTTTTTAATTTATGTATTCAACAAATATTATTTATCAGAACCAACTCTCTGCTAAATACCAAGAAAGACATGAAAAGAAAACAACATATTCATTTGGGGAGGGGGGTGATGTGCATGTAAACAGATCACAATTCCATTTGAAAAGTTTATCAATTGGAGTCCTATAGGAGAACTGAGAAGGCATAGACTGGGGAGAGGGATGGAAAGTTTTCTAGGAGGGCCTATGAGAATTTTCTGAAGTATAATTCTCTATTGTACTCATTGGATTGTGGTGTTCTTGGGGATATTTTCCTCAAGTTCCATTAGAAGGACTAAAACTTACTAATGAGTAGAAGAAAGAGGAGAGGAGAAAGAAGAAAAGCAGAAGAAAAGCAGAAGAAAAGCGAAGAAAAGCGAAGAAAAGCGAAGAAAAGCGAAGAAAAAAGAAAAAGAAAAGAAGGAAGGAAAGCGAGAAAGAAAAGAAAGAAGAGCAAGCTTATTTCAGTGTATGTAGATAATAGATGGCATATTTACATTTGAACAGTGCCCTTCTCTGGGTCATAGTAAAGAAGTGTTTCTACACAGCATTTCCTAATTACTGATTTTAATTAAGAATGATTCTAAAGCTCTTACTCATGCTAATCTGTCACTAAACTCATGGGGCATTTGACCTGATAATGTGCCTCATGATTAGATTCGAATGACCCCAGAACTATCAATAATTTTTTGTTTAAACTGTAGACAACTAAAAAGTTCAGAAAAATAAAATTTTTACTAAGTATGTATGAAAGCAATTATGGAATTTAGTTTTGTTTTTTGTTTTTTGCCAATCTCTTCCTAATAATGTTATATTTATTTGCCTTGGGACATTGAGCTATTCACTGTGACTAATTAATCTATAGATCCTCAGGATGCAAGGCTTTGAACCTAAAACTGAGATACAGTGATACACAGAACTATAATGGGGATTTAGATGAGAAAAGTATTACTTTTGGTTGGAGATATATAATATACAGAGGAGATGACCTTTGAGATAGAACGTGACACTTGGTAAAGGAGGCATTCTTATTGGAGAACATAGCATTAGATTAGAAATCAGAATATATAGAACTAAATAAGAAGTAGTCACCAGCCAAGCAGCATGAAAATATGATCTGCTCCCTCCAAAATAATTCTTTTCCTCATAGAACTTGGTCTAATGGAATATACCTGGAAATTCACCATACAGTGAAGTTTTTTTCTATACCTAGAAAAGCAAGTTAGAAATATGGTGTATAGAGATTGCTGGGATTATTCTTCAATTGTCAAGATATAGAGAGCTACTGAAAATTTTTAATTAGCAAAATTAGTTGCTCAGAACTATGCTTTATAAAATTTAAGCCTGAAGAACTATTTGGGACAAATTAGAATGTGATGAGGCAAGAGGCAGAGGGACAAGCCATATAACATGAATCTTATAAAAAGGTTATTTTATAAGTTAGAGAAGTTGTCCAAATCCTATTAGTTTATAAATCCCTGGTGCACAGATTGTATCTTTCTCCACCAAATAAAAAGTAGGATACACTTTACTGAGGAAGGAGACATTATACAAGGTCGCAGTATGAACAATAGGGAGCACTCTGAAATACAGGTAGATTGCTCAAATAAAGCTCCAGGTGCAATGATCTTGAGTATATAAAAGTGTGTGATTCCATTCAATATCCATTGTAGTTCACTAAGGACTGAAAGCAAATGGCATGGACTTTTAGGAACATTAATTTGATCAAAATGATTTAGGAGGTAAGGTGAAAGCAGCCAGAGTCCAAGTGAAAGGGTAATATACACATGTAAACAAAAAACTAAAAATCTTTGAACTAACTTCCAGTTTCTAGGCTAGCATATAAGAAGCTGGATAGTGAAACTTCATCCTAAATAAAAAAAAAAAGCAGAACTGAAAAATCAACAATTCTTTTTAGATCACCAGGCAAACCACTACCCTCCAAATTGGAGCCCAATAGACAAATGCAGAGAATCATGACTTATCACAGCACATGCTTCCTTAGGACCAGTGCCAGGATGGAAAAATCTGAACTCTGCTGGCCAATTGCTGGAGGCTCAGTGTAGATAAATCTGAGAAATTAAAAATTCCTAGGGGACCCAGTAATCAGGAGCTCCAAAACTTAATGAATTTTATCTCTGCAAGCTCAAGTTCTCACAGTAAATAGAGAAAAATCTCCTCCATTTTTCAGAAGAGGGAGAGAAAAGGGACCCATTTTGAAATAGGCTAGAGCAGTCTGTTCTTCTTAGCAAGATCTGCCCTCTGGAGAAACTCTTTAACCAGAGCCTAACCTGCTTGGGTTTTATCAGAAGCTAACTGACCTAGGGCAGAGAAATTCCCAGTTCCAGCTCACTCTAGCCATCCTGCCACACTGAAAGGGGTGGGGGAGGGGGCCTGAGAAGCCTGTGTGAATTTCACAGTCCAGAGGTTCAGACTCACTAAAAGATAACTGAGATACTGAGAGCAAATCATAGAACAATAGACTGTTTCTCCTCCCCACACACCTCACTACCACATGACTAAACATCTACCCACTATAGTTCCATTTACTGAATATATTTTTAGCTGTTAAGAAAAAAATTATAAGACATACTAAAAGTCAAAAAAATAGAGTTCAAAGAAAACAGAGCATCAGAACCAGACTCAGATATGAGAATCTAAGGAACAGACTCAGATATGGAATCTAAGGAACAGAAAGAACAAACTAATCAAAAACAGATTCACAAATATAGTGGACAATTTGGTGACAGAGGGGAGGCGGTTTGAGGGGCTGGGAGAATGGGGTGAAGGATTAAGGAAGTACTAATTAGTAGTTGATAGCTGGTCATGGGGATGCGGAACATGACAGAGAGAATGCAGTTAGCATTAACATAAGGGCCAGAGGAGGGAGGGAGGGAGCAATTGGGAGAATCGTTTCATGAACAATATAGATGTCTAACCAATGTACTGTATACTTGAAACTAATTTAAATAAATTTATTTTAAAAAAAACAACTATGATTAGAATGCTAAAGGCTTTAATGGATATAATAGACAGAATGCAAGTACAGGCGGACACTGTAAGTAGAGAGAAATTCTAAGAAAGAACCCAAAAGAAATGCTAGAGATCAAAAACGCTGTAATAGAAATGAATAATGACTCTGATGGGCTTATCAGTAGACTGAATACAGCTGAAGAAAGAACCTCTGAGCTTGAGGATATCTCAACAGAAACTTTCACAACTTAAGTGCATAGGGGAAAAAAAATATCCATAATTGTGGGACAACTACAAAAAGTATAACTACATGTACTGGAAATTTTAAAAGGATAAGAAAAAAAGAAACAAGTAATATTTGAGAAAATAATGACAGTGTTTCCCAAAATTAATGTTAGATGTTAAATCACAGATCCAAGAGGTTCAGAGAATGCAAGCAGGATAAATCAAAAAACAAACAAACAAAGAAAAACACCAAAATCCCAACATCTCGGTATATCATTTTCATACCACAGAAAAATCAAAAATAAAAATAAAATATTCAGAAAATTTATTGGCGGGGTAGAGGAGAAATACCTTATTTACCTACAGAGGAACAAAGATAAGAATTTCATCCAATCTCTCCTCAGATCATGGAATCAAGAAAAGAATGTAATAAAATATTTAAAATGTTGAGAGAAAAAATTCTGACCGAGAATTCTGTGCGCTGCAAAATTATCTTTCAAAAGTGAAGGAGAAATGGACTTTCTCAAACAAAAATTGAGGAAATTTATTGCTAGTAAATAAATTCTTTAGAGAGATGGACAATGATAAAGGTCAGAAAGTCAGATCTATATAAAGAGAAAAAAAATGCATCAGAGAAGCCATAAAAGAAAATCTTATTTATTTTTTAATTCTTAATTGATCTAACAAATTTGTTCATAATAATAATAGCAACGTGTTCGATTATGTATACATGAAATGAATGACATCAATGATACAAGAAACAGGGGGATGATTTAGAATTATTTTGTTGTTATAAGGTATTTAACCGACCTTTGAAGTAATAAATGTTATTTGAAAGTGAATTTATATTAGTTGTAAATGTGTACTGCAAACTCTACAGCAACCACTAAATTTTTTTAAAGCAAAATTATATCCTAATGAAAGAGATAAAATGTAGAATTACATAAAATGCTCAATTAATACTCCAAAAGGCAAAAAATAGAAAAGGAGTGGAAAACAAAAATAGGAATAAAGAACAATGACAACAAACAGAAAACAGTAACAAATATGGTAGATATTAATCTGGCTATATCGATAATCGCTTTGAACATCAATAGTCTAAATGCACATACTAAAAGACTGTCAGAATGGATCAAGAAATAAAACCTGATTATATGCTAACAAGAAGAAATCTACTTTAGTTATAAAGATACATATAGATCAAAAGTAAATGAAGAAAGATATACCATGCCATAACACCAACCAAAAGAAAACAGGAAAATCTGTTTCAATTTCAGACAGAGCAGATTTTAGACCAAGAAATGTTATTAGGGACAAAGAGAGGTATTACATAATGATAAAAGGGTCAGTTTTCCAAGAAGACATAACAATCTTTAATGTGTATGCAGCTAACAAAACACTTAACAAAATCCAACTCACTTTCATAATAAAAATCATTTAACAAACTAGGAATAAAAAGTAAATTCCTCAACATAGTTAAGAGCATTCATAAAAATAAATAAACAAACAAACAAATAAATAACCTCAGAGCTAATACCATACTCAGTGGTGAAAGCTGAAAACTTTTCCCCTAAGTTCGAGAGAGAACCAAGAATGCCTATTTTTGCCATTCTAATTAGAATTGTACTGGAAGTCTTACTGAGAGTAATCAGGAAATAAAAAGAAACAAAAGGCATCAAACTGGAAAGGAAAAACTAATACTATCTCTATTCACAGATGGCATCCATATATAATCCTAAAGAATTCACTAAAAAAAAAAAAAAAAAATACCCAGAAATGATTAAATTCAGCAAAGTTGCAAGGATACAAATGAACACACAAAGATCAGTTGTATTTCTACACAAAGAAAATGAACAACAAAAAGTAACAAACTTTCAAAACAAATGGGACATAGAATTGCAAGGAGGAATAGATGAATCCACTATGACAGTTGGAGACTTCAACACCTCTCTGTCAGAAATGGACAAATCCATTAGACAGAAAATCATTAAGGTCATAGTTGAACTCAATACCATCAATCAACTGGATATAATAAATATCTATAGACTACTTCATCCAACAACGGAATATATGTTCTTCTCAAGTTCATATGGAACAGTCACCAAGACAGACCACATTCTGGGCCATAAAACACATCTTTACAAATTTAAAATGAGAAATCATAAAATGTCTTTTTTCAGATTACAATGGATTTAAATAAAAAATCAGTAACAGAAAAATAGCTTCAAAATCTCCAAATACTTGGATGTTAAACATCACTCTTCTAAATAGCACATAGATTAAAGCAAAACTCTCTAGAGAAGTTAAAAACTGTTGGGGCAGGTTAGGTATTGACTGTGAAGAAGTTTCTAACTAGGATTTCATATTTTTATTTGTTATTTTCTATTCGATTTTCCATTATTTCACGATGTTTGCATTTTATGTTTTTACAGAAATGTATCTAATTCAATAAGATTTTTAATTTATTGGTTTTAATATTCTGTAACATTTTCATAGCACGTAATTTATAGCTATACTTATTTCTACATGCTCACTGTACTTTTTTCATCTTTGATTTTTATGAAGTAATATTTTCAAAGGTTTTCAGCCATATTGGGCTTTTCAAAGAACCAGTTTTTAGGTTTTTTTTTAAGTCATTGCTCTTAGGTTTTAGATCATTGTGTGTTTTTAAATTTTTCATTATATTCATACAAATTATTGTATCTTTGTTTTGTTTGTGTTGTAATTTTTATAGATTCTAGATCTAAACAATTAGCTTATTCATTTAAACTCTTTTTCTCATAAGTGCATTCACAACTGGAAATATATATCTCATTGCTAAAGTTGTGAAGTTGCAACCCACTATTAATGACACTCAATGTTTTCATTATTATCCAGCTCTAGGTATTTCATAGTTTTTCTTGTGTATTTATCTTTGAATATAGGGTTTTGTTTTGTTTTAGTGTTTTAATATGTGTTTTGCTATCATACCCTTAATATCTTAAAAATATTTTTATAAAAATATTTTTATTTGTGTTCAATCTTCATAGTTTACATGATGTTGTTTTGAAATATATTAACATATTTGTACAATTTAGTTTGTGGTATAATTTCCTAAGTACAAGGAAAAAATTTTTATTTGGAATTTATACAGCCTAATGTTGGATAATCACACAAAAGCACACATATATAAGAAATCAAACTTAATAACTGTGTAATTCAAATCTTCTATATATTAGCTTACTTTTTGATTACTTGATCTGTTAGCTTATTAAAAATCCATTTCCCCTAGGAGTGTATTAAAGAATACAAGTCTAATAGTTACTTTTAATTGTTTTGGTAGTTTATCTGTTGCTGCTTTATATAGTCTCACACTGTTACAGAGAAGTTATGAGGTTTTTATGCCTTAAATTCTATTTTGTCTGATATCATTTTTGAAATGTTTGCTTCATATTTATCTGATGAAACTTTTTTATCTTTGTTTTTAATATTTTAGTATCACTTTTAAATACGTCCCTTATAAATAACATATTGAAGAATATTATTTTCATTCTAATCTATATTTTCTATATTTCATCATGAAGATAAACCCACTTTTACTTATTACGATTTTTTTGTATACATTTAACATTATTTTTATATTTTCCTTTTGCTATTTCTTATTCTACTATCCTACCTCTATTTTCTAAACAAGTTTTTAACATTATTTATATCATTTTCAATTTTCACATTTTTTTCTAGTGGCTATATCTTATTATTTTAAAATTCATTGTCTTTACTATTGATGTCGAAATCTTATAAATTTCTTAGTTTTCCCATAACCGCAATAAGATAAAAACCTTAGAATTCTCTCACTTTTCTGTGCTCTTGCCTTCTTCCTTGTTATCTACAAATATCACAGATGAATTCCAGGTTTTGGACATAACTTAAGAAAATAATGTCTCTAATAAGTTCTTTAGTTTACTAATCCTCATATATCCTTCAAATTTATCTTAAATCTTATGACAGCTTTAGTCATATTTCACATGACATAATTCACATAAAGTATACAAATCAATGTTTTATTATATTCATAAAGTTGAGTAGCTCTCATCAAAATCAATTTAAGAATATTTTTATTCTCCCAAAAGAAACTCATACCCATTAGCAATTAGTCCTCATTTCTCCCCAAATCTTTCCTCTAGACCTAGGTGACCACTAATCTACTTTCTATTTCTGTAGATTTACATATGCTGGATATTTCATATAAATGGAATTGCTCAATGTGTGTCCTTTTGTGACTGATTTGTTTCACTTAGCATAATGTTTTAAAGGTTCATCTGGGTACTAGCATGTATCACTATTTCAGTTTTTTTATGTTCAAAGAATATTCCATTATTTGGATAGCTCACGTTTTATTTATCCATTCAACCAATGTAGGACATTTAGACTATTTCCACTTTTAGGCTATTATAAATGATGTCACTACGAAGATTTGCATATGAGTTTTTGTTTGGAAATACGTTCACATTGCTCTTGGATATACATCTAGAAATAGAATGGCTGGGCCAAATGGTAACTCTTATGTTAACCTTTTGAGGAACGGCCAAACTTTTCCAAGGCACTGCACGATTTTACATTTGGTGCTGAGCTGGATACCAATAGGGCTCTTTTCTTCATTCTTTACCTAAGTCCTTCTCATTCAATCTAGATTATATGCCCCTTCCTCAAAGAAACTTCTGACTTTTCTAATCTAAATCTGACACTCCTCTTCGACGAACTCGTTGTACTACTTACCTTTATAGCACTTACCACATTTTATACTAGCATATTTATGTCATTGAACCATTATAATATTCAGCATTACAGCTCAGGAATCTCAAGCTTCCTCAACAACTCTTCTCAACCCCAAATCTTCCAAAATACAACTACACTAGTCTAAGTGCAGGTTTCCAGAGACCTACGTTTAGGTTTATATAACTCCCAAATTATTAGAGAAAGATATCCACTTGTGATAGATTGAAAGTAACAGAGGGCAGCCTGTGGCCCAACTGGCCATATCCCTCAGGCCAGATAGTCAACCCCAAAAGTCCTGATAGAAAGACTCAAGTTTTCTCAATCTCATAGATGAGTAGAAGATCACCTCATCATATGACCCAGTACAGATGATAAGAGATAATTACTTGTAAGAAATCTGCTGAAAACCTTGATCCAGAAAAATCCATGTCATAATCTCTTGGCATTTACATAATGCTTTTCTCATCTTGGACATCTTTTTCTGAGATCAGATATATAGTGATGTCATCAATATAGCAACATAAATAGCTCTTGATTTTGTTTCCCTTCACAAGCCCTTATTCATGAACAAGACATCACTAGAGAATCCTAGAACATGAGGGTGAGGCTGAAGTACCCCCTTTTACCACAGAGACCAAGACAGACTGCATTAGCAGGATACGAGAAGAAGATACACACTGACTCCACTGTCCCTCCTCCGGACCAGTGCATCACCATGTGGAGAGGTCTCCCCTAAACATCTGGTTCCTCCAGTAGGAAAAGAGAATCGAAGAGAGACAACAAGCTCCCTCAGCATTGGTGGTCACTTTATGAGAGCCCCTACTCTGCTATCTTCCCATGGAGACTGCAGGAGAATCTGCAGGGCTCTGATCAGCACATAGATCTTGGTAGACTGAGTTTACACCAGCAGTGCCCAAGTGGTAATCCGAAATAGCAGATTTGCTCATTCATAGAACCAAGTCAGTGGCACACTCTAATCAAGGAACCTGGGTATAGATCTGCCTGATCTGGGTCTTCAGTAAAAAATGTTGCTAGCTCTAAAGCCTGGTTTGCCCATGCCCAGGGAAGGAGGCGAGTCATATTCCCACTTGCTGGAGAGAGTGTCTCCCAGCCCCATCTGGCCAGAGGGACTGGTGAGAACACCTAGAAGCGATATATCAGCAACCTTTGAGCCAAGAGGTGGGCAGACAGAGCTGACTGCCACAGATTAAAGCCAGTGCTGGACATGAAGGGTGTCCCTGTTATGCCAGGGGAATTCATTTATGGCTGAGGCTGAGAGTAGCCCTGGCCCCTCCCAATTGAAAAAGTTAGGAGAATCCTGGAGTAGTCTCTATCCATCCGCTCAGACAAGAGAACTGAGACATAGCCTACCTGCTGCGGAGACTATGTCTTGGTACCATCTGACCAGAAAATCTGGTGAACACACCTGGAAGCTGCATAAGTCAGACATGCGCAAGCCTTAGACAGGTAGGCAGAACCAATAGTCAGCAATGCAAAGCCAGTACCCTAGTTTGGCTATGGAAGTTGCAACACAGATTGGCTTGAGTTAAGCAACAAATAGCTTTATCAGTTTTAGAGGTTCTTTACCTGCTCTGCACAGGCAGAAAAGCTAATTCATAGTGCCACTCATTGCTGAATACAGTCTTTAGCCTATCTAACCAGGAAACCAAACTAGAGCATACAGGAAGCTGCATAGTCCATGCAACAGCCTTGCTTACAGAGGCACGTAAACAGAGAGCACAGCCTGTGGCATTCCCTGTCTGCAAAGCAAAACTAGTGGTGTCACATAACCAGGGATTTCAGTGCGGCCTCATGCTTGATTTAGATCCCCAAGCAATGAGCCATACAGAACCTAGATTCCATCTTGCTACCCTGCCAGAGCAGGAAAGCTAATCATAGCCCCTTCTACTACTGAACATAGTACCCAGTCTCGACAATCTAGTAAAGCTGACAAGAGAATCCAGGCAACTGTGGAGCCCATTCTACAGCCTCACTTGGGGATGGAATAAAATCAGAATCCTATCTGACTGTTCTGAGCCAGTGGCACATAACCCCATCCCAGGCCTCAAATCTTTAACAGTTGTCTCATCCAAAAATAGACTATAATAGCAGGTCTCACCTGCCCAAGGACACTTCCAGCAGGCATGCCCAGACCCAAACTGAGCTGACTGGCAAAAATCTATTTCTGCCAGAATCAAACATGTAAAGTCTGGAAGAAGAGCCAGATTACTCAAATGCAGATATCAGTGTAAGAAATTAAGAAAATGAAAAATCTGGTATGTACAACACTACCAGAGGATACTAATAGAACTCCAAAAATTGACCTTAAGGAAATAGATATCTACAAACTGTCAGACAAAGAATGCAAAATAATTCTCTTATGGAAGTTTAGCAAATTACAAGAACACACAGACAACAATTAAATAAAATTAGGAAAACAATGCATGAACAAAATGACAAATTTGACAAAGAAATAGGAACTATCCTCCCCCCCCTCAAAAAAAATCCTAGAGTTGAAAAATTTGGTAACTGAACTGAAGAATTCAATAGAGAATTTCAAAAGCAGACTCAACCATGCAGAAGAAAATATCAGTGACCTGGGAGATAGGACACTTGAGATTATCCAATCAGAAGAACAAAAAGAACAAAAAAGAGTAAAGAAAGCATATAGAACTTATGGAGCACAGAAAAAAAACAAAACAAAACAATATTTGTATTATAAGAATTCCAGAAGGGGAAGAGAAAGAATTAGCAGAAAGTATATTTAAAACAATAATGGCAGAACACTTTCTGAACTTGGGAGTAGAAACAGACATCTAGATTCATGAGACCCATTGGACTCCCAAATAGGTTAAATTCACATAGGGCAACACTGAGATGCATTATAATTAAATTGTCAAAAGCCAAAGCCAAAGAAAAAATTTTAAAACACAGCAAAAGAAAGAAGTTACATACAAGTGAAGCTGCATAAGACTGTTAGATTTCTCGACAGAAAGAGAATGGGATGACATATTCAAAAATATTAAAAGACAAAAACTGTTAACCAAGAATTCTATACTCAGCAAAGCTCTTCTTCAGAAATGAAGAATAAAGAGTTTTCTGAAAAAAATAAAACTAAAAAACCAAATGCTAAGGGAGTATATCACCAGTATATATGTCTTACAAGACTGAGTGGAAGAAAAAGTATGCCAATAAACATTAAAAAAAGATTAAAAGATGGCATTAAACTCACTGGTGACATTAAATATATAGTCAAAGTTAGGTTCTGTAATATGGTATTGGTGTATAATTCACTTACAACTCCAGTTTAAAAGATAAAAAAAGAATACAGTAAAAATTACCTATTTATAGTTACGCAATATTTAAAGGTAAATTGTAACATCAACAACCTAAACTGTGATGGGGAGGAAAAAAGTATAATGTTTAGGAATTCTATTGAAGTCTTTATAAGCTTTACTATGGTCTTATAATTTTAAAATATGTTATATAAACCTCATGGTAACTCCAAGGGAAATACCTATATTACACAAAAAGAACGTGATAAAGAAGTCAAAGCATACTGATATTGAAAGACATAAATCATGAAAAAAGACATCGAGAAACAATAGATATTCAACACAACCAGAAAAAAAAAAAATAAACAAAATGGCAAGAGTAAGTTCTTACCTATGAATAATAATTTAAACAAACAGATTAAGTTGTCCAATCAAAAGATAGAATAGCTGAATGGATAAAAAACAAAATCCCAAGTATATGCTGTCAATAAGAGAATCACATTAGCCTTAAAGACACACATAGAAATGATTTTTTAATCTGTAATAAACTGATTTATTGTGCAAAAAAAAAAAGACACACATAAACTAAGAGTTAAGGGATGCAAAAAGATATTTCAAGCAAATAGTAACAAAAAAGCAGGGGTATCTATACATACATTAGAAAAAATAGACTAGACTAAAAAATGTTAAAAAGAGACACAGAAGGTCATTATATAATGACAGAGGAGTCAGTCAAAGGAGGTGTAACAAGGTAAACACTTATGCACTCGACATTGGAGCACCTAAACATATAAAGCAAAAAGTAACAGAGCTAAAAAGGAGACATAAATAGTAATAATACTTAGGACTTTAACACTCCATTTTAAACAATGTATAAATCATCCAGAGAATCAATAAGAAAACTATAAATTTGAACAACACTGTAGACAAAATTGATCTAATAGACATATGCAGAACATTCGATCCTACAACTGTAGAACACCCATTCTTCTCAAGTGAGATGAAATATTTTCTAGGATGGACCATATGTTAGTCCACAAAGTAAGTCTTAGCCAATTCAAGAAGTCAGGAATTATACCAAGTACCTCTGAACACGATGGCATGACACTAGAAATCAATAACAAGAGGAAAACTGGAAAATTAATGAATACATGGAAATTAAGCAACACTTTCCTGAACAATGAACCAAGATAAATTAGAGAAAAAATAAAATTTCCTGAGAAAAATGAAAATGGAAACACAACATACCAAAACTTATGAGATATGCAAAAGCAGTTCTAAGAGGGAAGTTGAGAACAATAAATGCCTACATTGAGCAGCGAGATTCCAAATAAACAACCTAACTCTATGCCTTAAGGAAATAGAAAAAATAAAAAATAAACTGAGCCCAAAATCAGAAAAAAATAATAAAGATTAGAGCAAAAATAAATGAACTAGAGAACAAAAAATAGAAAAACTTAGACTAAGAGTTGGTTTTTGAGAAAGATCAATAAAATTCACAAACCCTTAGACTAACCAAGGAAAAAAGAGGACCTAAATCAATAAAATTATAAGTGAAAAAGAAGACTACAGGAAATACCAGAAATAAAAAGACTCATAAGAGGCTACTCTAAAAAACTATACATCCAGAAATTGAACAATCTAGAAGAAATGGAAAAATTCTTAATAACATACAAACTACCAAGACTGAATCAGGAAAAAACAAAAAGTCTGAATAGCCTAATTACTAATAAGCATATTGAATCGGTAATCAAAAATCTTCCAATGAAGAAAATCTAGGACCAGATGATTTCACTGATAAATTTTACCAAATATTTAAATAATTAATATTAATCTATCTGAAACTCTTCTAAAAAATTAAAGAGGGAACATTCTGAAACTTATTTTATGAGACTATCATTATTCTGATACTAAAACCAAGTAAGGACACTACCAATAAAAAAAAAAAATTACAAACCAATGATTCTGATGAATATAGGTACAAAAATTCTCAACAAATACTAGCAAATCATCTATGGCCTCGCCACTCTGAACATGCCCGATCCCGTTTCATCTTGGAAGCTAAGCAAAGTCGGGCCTGGTTAGTACTTGGATGGGTGACCACCTAGGAAGACCAGGTGCTGTAGGCATAAAAAATAAAAAATAAGGAATTGTAAACGGACAAGTTCCTTGCAATCTGTGAGGTCAACCAAGGGTTGCCTTGCCTACAAAAAAAAAAAAAAAATACTAGCAAACCAAATTCATCAGCACATGAAAAGGATCACTCACCATGATAAAGTGGAATTTATCCTTGGATTGCAAGGATGGTTCAACATATGCAAATCAAACAATGTGATATATCACATGAATAGAATGAATCATATATTTGAAAGACACAGAAAAAGCATTTGAAAAAATTAAACCTATTTTCTGATAGAAAATATTTAACAAATTAGGCATAGAAGGAACAGGTCTTAATATAATAAAGGCCTGTGTTCATGGATTAGAAGAATTATTGTTAAAGTATCCATACTACCAAAAGCCATCTATATGTTCAGTAAAATCCCCTTCAAGATTCCAATGGTGTTTTTTACAGAAATAGGAAAAAAAAAACACTCCTAAAATTTATATAGAAACACAAAAGACACCAAATAGGTAGGAAATCCTGAGAAAGAAGAACAAACTAGGAAGCATCACACTTAGAGATTTCAAGCTATACAATAAAGCTATAGTAATCAAAATAGTATAGTACTAGCATAAAAAGAAACACATAGACTAATGGAACAAACAAAAGCCCAGAAATAAACCAAAACATATATGGTCAACTAATATTTGAAAAGACAAAAATATTAAATGAAAAAAAGATAGTCTCTTCAATAAATGGTGCTGGAAAAATTGATTATCCACATATAAAAGAATAAAACTTGACCTCTATCTTGTACCACTCACAGAAATTAACTCAATATGGATTAAAGATTTAAATGTAAGAACTGAAACCCTAACCTGAAACTATGACTCTCCTAGAAGAAAGCATTGCAAAAAAAACTCTGACATTGATCTTGATAATGATTTTGTGAAAATCACACCTAAAGCACAAGCAACAAAATAAATAAAATAGTAGAATGACACCAAATGAAAAAGCTTCTGCATAGCAAAATAAACCATCAACGAGTGAAAAGACAATAGGCAGAATGCGGAGGGAAAAATACACATTTTCAAACCATATATCTGTTAAGGGGATAGTATCCAAAATGGCCACAGGTACATGAAAAGATGTTCCACAGCTATTTATTAGCGAAATGCAAATTAAAACCATAATGTGTTATATGTCATTGTTAGAATGGTCCACATCAGAAAGACTAAAGATAAATGCTGGCATGAATGTAAAGAAGAAAGAATTCTTGTGCGCTCTTGGTGGGATTGTAAATTGGTATAGTCACTATGGAAATCAGTGTGGAGTTTCCTCAAAATAAAAAAAAAAAAAGAAAGAAAAGAAAACTATCATGTGATTCCACTTCTGGGAATATATCGAAAAGAAATGGAAACACTAACTGGAAAAAATATCTGCACCCCTATGTTCACAGCAGTGTCATTTACAATGGCCAAGACATGGAAATAATCCAGGAGTCCATTGACAGATGAATGGATAAGAAGTTGTGGTATACACACAAACACAATTATTTTTTAGCCATAAAAAAAGAAATTCCACCATTCTCAACAACATAAATGAACATTTGAGGTATTATGTTAAGTGTAACAAGTCAGAAAAGAGACAAATACCACGTGACCTCACTTATATAGCATTTAAACAAATAAACAACAGAACAAAAACACCAAAATCATAGAAAAAGATCAGATTTGTGGTTAGTAGAGGCAGGGGGTAGGTGGAGGAAAAATTGGAGACGGGTGGTCAAAAGGTTCAAACTTCCAGTTACAAAATAAACAAATCATAGTGATGTAATGTACAGAATGGTGACTACAGTTAACATGCTGTGTGAAAAACAGGAAGGTTGTTGAGAGCAGATCCTAAAAGCTGTCATTGCAAGAATTTTTTTTCATTGTATCAATGAGATGATGGGTGTTAACTAAACTTATTGTAGTAATCATTTCACAGTACATATAAGTCAAACTATTATGCTGTACACCTTTAACTTCTACAGTAATGATGTATGTCAATTGTTTCTCAGTAAAACTGGGACAAAAATAAGATACCTAGTATTCAGCATTGTTCCCACTTGCTCCTCCTTTCTTACTTTTCCCTGAGTTAGTGACCAAATAATATTGAACTAATTTGTCTAAATTCATTTATATGTGTATATAAGCCTTTATTTTACACATGTAAACTAATAAACCCCAAACTCAAATTGTAACTTGCACAATTCTCCCCTATAAAACATTTTTAAAGACTGTTCTTTAAATTAAATGAATGTCATCCACACTCTTGCCTCTGAACCCGCTACTCCTCTTATAATGTTTCTCTTTTATGAAAGCAGGCACGCTCCCAGAGCTTAACTGAAGTTATTCCTCTTTGAAGGACTTCTTCCTCTTCTTTTTATTCTTTCTTACTACCCACACACATTGAAATCTTGTGTTGCTTTCATAATATTCACTTGGTACATGTTCCTGTTTTGTGAATCTCTTTTTTGTATGTCTTCTCTATCTAAGAAAAAGCTCTACTTTTCTACCACTGAGGGGGTAGGACAGTTTTTCTATCGTGTGTGTGTGTGTGTGTGTGTGTGTGTGTGTGTGTGTGTGTGTGTGTGTGTACATATATATGTATATGTATATAAAGTATGTAATATATTATATATAATATGTATATATGTATATAAGTAAATGAAAGATTAATAACTTTGGAATTTTCAAACTACTCTTGTTCCTTAGAATTACGTTGCTCATACCCCTAGTCTCAGAATTTTTTAATGTTTTATCTACAGGATTTTGTATCACCAAAATTGCTGTCACATTTTTTTGCTTACATAAGCAAATATAGGTGATGCATTGACCCTATTATAGTCTGTTTCCCAGCTAACATTCTGCCCTGCAAATAGCTACGTAATGTGCGTGGTTCCTCTTGCTGATGGTATTTTTTATTAATGTAGTTTGTATTCAAGTCTTTTCCTTATTCAGGTAGTTGGGCATATTTTAAAATACCCATGTTCAAATACTGTATAGTCATAATGATACCATATAGTAAAATGGGAATGATAGTAATACATACCACCAGAATATCATCCAAGAAGCATATAGAAAAATCATGACTTTGGTATATACATGACAGAAATACAGGTGGCCATTCTGACTTATATACAGGGACCAGAGGACAACAATATTCTTGAATTTCAAGTTAAAATTACAACATTAATCTCTTTAATCAATATATTTATATCATTATCCTCTTTGAGAACACAATTTAATGATTTAAAGATTCTCCCACTACCTATGCCCACTTTTCACATATATTTTGTGATTTGGCAAAGTAGCTAAAATTCTGATTAATAAAATATTTGATAAGACATTAATGTTTAGCTATCTCATTGTTGCTCAGATATTTTAGTAATGATATCAAAAAGGTAAAGTACATAAATCATTTCTTTTTGCAATGCCAGCTTGTTTTCCTTGGCTTTTTCTTACAACTCATATTAATTCCAAATTTGCATTCGCCAGGTGAATCCTAGGAAAATTTCATGTTAATGTAGTTAAAAACTCTGTATTTAGTAAGACATGAAAAGGGACTTATGCATGAAACCTTCAACTATGACACTAGAACACGATCTACTCACAATTTAAACATAGCTTAATTTCATGACTTGGGAGGCAAAATAGCTAGCTTGAGTCCTCTCTGGGCTGTATCTTGATTCTTTTGACAGAATGCCTCTGAACAGCTGTCAAAAAAATAAATCTGAAAGAACCGGAGATCATGCCCTCATTCACAGAGTTGGCATGCTGAGGGCAGGGGTGGGGGAAGGGATGACACAGCCACCATGAAGTAAGTTCAGGTAAGAAGTGTCTGCTGCAGCAATTGGCAAGCAAGGAAAGAAAGATCTTTCTGGGAAACATGGATGGAGGGAACTAGCATTGAAGTATATTGACAAAAAAATGACTGAGGTTCATTTATTCATTCAATTTACCAAGATTTACTGAGCTATGTGTCTCCTGACAACACAAAAGTAATTAATACAAAATCCTGCCTATTATGCGTGTATGGTCCCAGGTTGAGATAGATTGCTATGCTTCTCTGGGAGTAAAGATTTAAAAATAACTAATTTTTATGAAGGCAAAGGAAAAGTTTTTGGTGGTAGTTTCAATGATATATTTTGAACTGAGAATCAGAATCGGTTTTAGAAAAACAGAAGCAAATATTGGGAATATCATGACATAGAATGTATGTCCTCTCGCTTCCTCAGTGGCATCCTGGCATCATTTTGGTATCGTCCAGCTCTCTTTATCTTACACTACTTCCTTCATTTCTAACTCCCAAAGATATTTATGCCTGTCAATATACTGTTTTCTATCAAAAAGTATCTGAATCACATTCACGCTCAATAACAAATGACTTAAATTCCTTCAACCAGTATTTCCTTCCAAGGGTATTTGCATTTTAACAAGAAAAAAATAGAGTAATAACAGTCTGAGAAATATTAAGTAGCAGGCTGCAGGCCAATCAGACTTTGAAGGTGTATACTATTTGTATCTAAATCCTCTGCTGAAGAGAAAGACCTAACCCAGGTAAAGAATGGTGACACTGGATTGGTAATCCAGGTCCAGTGAAGGAGATAATCATTTATTGCTACAAGTTCTCATCAGGTAACAATTCCTCCTATTCAAGTTTGTTGTCATTAAGTTGATAAATCATGACATCGAATCTTACCTGGTATAGCTGTGAATCCCTGGTGTGACAGAAATATGAGTTAAATGGAGTTATTTCCTTGAGCAGTTCTGCTAAGGCCATCCTTAGCACTCTTATTTCCTTGCTGGCAACATGGGACTCATTGATATTTTTCATCATTATTATGCTTGACCTTTGTACCAGTGAGGGCAGCAAAAAAGTCCTTCATCATTGCTGCTTAAGGTTCTCAGGAGTTCCACCTCTGCTGAGAAAAAGCTATGTTTGAATTAAATATGGTATTATAAAGTTTACTTAGACTCTTTAGAGCCAAAATATATAGAAAAATTAGTTGAAATGTAATTATTACAGTTGTCTCCAATCTAATGCTATTATTTCTGAAAGTGGTTCCATTGTTAAAAATTCAGCCTTAAAAAGACTAAATAGATTTTTTTTGTCTTCTATGTTATTTATGTTCCTGCTTGTATGTTTCTTAAACAACTTCAGACTAAAGTTGGGGACTTCTTAGAGGTCTATAGAATCTTACTCTGTGCAAACTAAAAAGAGAATAAGTTTATATTTTCATTTTACCTTCTCTCATTTTTTGTTCATTTACTTTTTCCTAACTTGGTAATGAAATGCTCTCCTTGGTAAAGCTTCTGTAAACACAGTGCTAAATTAAAGAGGATAATTGTTTTTAGTGGCAAAGTTTCAAAGTATGAGAAAAGTTCTTCAAAATAGACTTGAAGAAAAGAAATGAAATGTTATATTTGAACATCCATGAGCACATTTTTCTTCATCAAAGAGAAAATGGTTAGAAAAAATAAGCCTAAAAGTCAGCCCAAAACAAAGATTAATTTTAATTAAGGCTCAGAAAAAGATGACAAGTGTATTGATAAATAACTTTCTTTGCTTTGCTTTCCTTTTCATTTCCTTTCACAGTCTATACTTGAGGTCAGAAGATTTTCTAGGCTTTAGTAGATGTTCATTATGGAGTAAAAAATTAGGATATTGTCAAGTATTCCTAGTAAAGATCTGCTACTGCAGAGAAAGGTAGGATGCTAACATACTTACCCAAACTTCACAATTCTTTTAGTCTAAAATATTCATCGAGCTCTTGCAAACCCAAAGACATTGATCTATGTTCCGTGAATACCATAGAAATGAATAAACTTCAAAAACATACCAATCAATTGTACTATTAACATGGTCTGTATAAGGAACCCAGTGGAGGCAGGGAACTGGGTTAAAAGTTCATGCTTGGTACAGAAATTAGCCAATCTTCAAGGTGATCAGTTTAATACCAAAGTGCCCAGAGACGGTGCTATATCCACATGAACCTAAACCTGGACCTAAAGTGTCCAGGGGAAAGGAAACTACTGAGGGGGACCAAATTTTGCCAAAAAATATGCTTTTCATGATATTGATTTTAAGCTGGTTATTATTAAGAAACAAAAGAGTCAGAAAGAACCTTTGACCTGCCCTCTTTGCCTTCCTAAAGGACTTCAGATAGAAAAACCTGCTTGCATATTCACCTTAGCATATTTTTATTAAGTGCAGCAGACAGGGAGAAGTCTAATAAAGCCTGTTTGTTAAAAACTCCTGTATGTCCCATTGTTTCTTGGGAGCCCGGCGAGAATTTACCACATGTTTGCCCTTTCTCATCTACCTATGAACTGCCTATTTTTCTTATGAAATCCCATACTCCTGTTTCTCTCTCCTTTGTTTGGAATGGCATATAAGCCACAACTGCCCAACCTGTCTTTGGGTCTCAGATTCTTATGGCACCTCCATATGTACATATGTATTAAATTTGGACATTTTCTTCTATTTATCTGTCTCATGTTAATTTGATTATTAGTCCAGCCAGACAAATTTCTAAGAGTGGGAGAAAAATTATTTTTGTACCCCGACATTATTGTTGATTAGGCAATTACTATGTGTTAGGCTCTTCTGTATATGTACTTTCTCATTTAATTATCACAATAGTCTTATAGACATTACCCAAGATGAGAAAACTGAGACTCAAAATGAATGTATAGTTATGTCAGTGAGTATTATCACTGATTAAAATATGTATATTTCAACATGGTTTCTGTGCCATCAGTGAGACACAAAGTAAAAAATTATAAAATTGATGGCTAATTTTTATACATTTATTATGCAGATGCCATTTAATCACAATATACTCTTCAGCAAGTAATATCAACCATTTATCTATTATGATCCATCACGAAAAAATACATCATAGCAGGTAATGATTAGAGTTAAGAACATTCTTCTAGAGATATTACCAAAATTATTCTTTCCCCTCTTTAAAAAAAAAAAAACTTAATTAAAAAGTCAAACAGAGAAGTTGAAAGAATAGTCATACTTTAAATACTTGTATACCATTGAGATTCGACAGTTGTCAAAAATTGGCACGTTTATTCTATCACTCCCACTGTCCCCTTTTCCATTTGTGCGCTCTATCTCCTCCCCGCACCCCCCCATCATGGTCTTGTAAAATATCTCATGATCAGGCATTTTATGATTATATCCAATTGTGTCCTCATGATTAGATTTAGGAGAAGCATTTTTGGGCAAGAACGCCATATAGAGGTTAGTTACTTTTCAATGCATCACATCAGAGACACGTAATATCTGTTTGATTCATAAATGGTGATTCTAAGTTTTGTCTCTGAGTTTAGATGAAGTCCACCACATCTCTTCCTTATAAAAGAACCTTTCCTTCTTTATAAATAATAAAGATTCTATGGGTATATGTCATAAAACTTAAAAGTGAACAAATATTTCGTTTCTCAATAACCTTTCACCTAAAGACTTTAACATTTATTGGCTGTCCCTTGTCCAAATATTACATCGGAGTTATATAATGGTGATTCTGAAATTCTAACATTTCTGTCATGTATTTAGTTGATATAACAATATAATTTGGGGTTTGTAATATATGTAAAAGCTAAGTTTATGACAATAATAGCATGTAAGTCAAGAAGAAAAAACTGAACTATGTTAAGTTTGCTATGCTATATATGCAGTAATAAAATTAAATTATAATAAAGATGTACTCTATGAATCCTAAAATGATCACTAAAATAAGAATTATAGATAAAATGCCCAAATTAACTGAAGTCATTTTTTAAATATCAATTAATCCAAAAGAAAACAGAAAAAAAGGGAGAAGAAAAAATATTGCAGGTGGTTCAAGATGGCGACATAGGAAGATCTTGAACTCACATTCTCTCATGGACACAAGGAATCTACAGCTAGAAATGGAAAAGTTCTCTGTGGAAAAAGACCTGAAAACTAGCTGAACAATTTCTTCAAATCAGCAAAGGAGAAAAAGGTCTGGAGGCAGGTAAGGGAGGCTGAAATGCAGTCTTGCCATAAACCCCACTCCTTGTCACAGCCACCCATAATCTGGAGAAGACTCGCAATTCTGGAGCTCTTCTCAGGGGCAACAGGTTTGTACCTCACATCAGGCGCCTCAACTTTAAAGACCTGCTTGTGAGAGATGAGCCTCCAAAACATCTGGCTTTGAAAACCAATAGGGCTCACTTGCATGAGACCCAAAGAGCCTTAGAAGGCTGAGTTTGTGCTCAGGCTCACTCACCTCAGGGCCTAGCACAAAGCAGCAGTTTGAAAACCTCCCAGACTATATGTGAAGAAGATTCACTTGCTAATCTTAAGGCATCTGCCAAAGTTGTACGAGCCTGTTGAGATACTCTCCAGGGACGGAGGCACTGCTGGGTGCCAGTTTTGTATGTTCCCTCTACCTTGCTAAAGCCGGTGAACACCATTTTTTTTCCCTTCCTCGGTGGGTATCATCTGCTTACTCTCCCTCCTCAGCCATGCTCCACAGTGTCAGTATCTATTGAAAGAGAGTTTTTATATTTGTCTGGTGCCCTTGTCTTTGCAGCTGGGGCTCAGGAAACACTCCTTGATCACCTGGCTCTGGAGGCCAGGGGGTTTACATTTTTGGGTTCTGTGGAACTATAACAATTGGAGAGACAGTTCTCAGCTGACTACAACCCCCAGAGCACTGCACAGAGACCATATTGAAACACACCCCAGTCTTTCTGGAAAAGAGGCTGATTTGTGTGTCCAGGAGCTTTGGCCTGAGGCAGGCTTCTGTTCTGGCCTATAGAGGTGATCTCAGGGAATGGAGGCCAATGGATGCAATCTTTGTATTCTCTGCCTCTCTCCAGCTTACTAGTATCTCCAGAGAGGTGCTTATACACTTGTCTGGTGCTTTAATTTTTGCAACTGCTTCCAGGGGACATCTCTATATCACCTGGCTCAGGTGGCCAATAGAAAAAGTTCTTAAGCAGCTACCTCTCAGAGCACAGGAAAAAGCAAAAGACTCAGGAGCTCAGTCTTGCTGTGAAAGAAGCCTATAAGATTATCATCACAGCTGCAGACTAAGGGGAAAGCTTCTAATTAAACATGCATCTAAGGGCTGATTGTAAACTTTTCCAGATACCTTGGAATATGAGTGTATTTCAAGGTATTCCTTTGTGTACTCTCTCTACCATTCTCCAGAGCACTAGTATCTATTGGAGGAGGTGCCATCATGTGTTTGGTGGCCCGGGTTTTACATCTGGTTCCATCTAAAAGCAGAATATACATTCTTCTCAAGTACATGTGTGACATTCTTTAGGATAGACCATATGTTTAAAAACAAAGCAAATCCTAATAAATTCAAGATTGAAATCATATCAAGCTTCAATATCGTGAAACTAAAAAATAAGAAAACTGGAAAATTCATAAATATGTAAAGATTAAACACGCTTCTGAATAATCAAAGGATCAATAAAGAAAAACCAAAGGAGAAATCAAAATATACTGAGACAAATAAAAATGGCAACATAACATACCAAAATGTATTCAATGCAGTAATAGCAGTTCTAAGAGGGAAGTTCATAGTGATAAATATGTCAAAAAAAACAAGAAAAACCTCAAATAAACATAACTCTACAATTCAAGTAAATAGAAAAGAAAAAAATGCTCAAGGTTAGCAGAAGAAATAATGATCAGAATGGAAATAAGTGAAATAGAGACTGAAAGGACAATAGAAAAGATTAATGAAACTAAGCAGGTTCTTTGAAAAGGTAAAATTGACAAATGTTTAGTTAAACTTAACAAGGGGAAAAACAGGAAAACAGGGCTCAAATAAATATCAGAAATGAAAGAGGTATACAATGGATACCATAAAAACAAGAGGCTACTATGTACGAAAATATACAAAGAGGACAACTTATAAGAAATAAATTCCTAGAAACATACGACCTTCAAAGACTGAATTGTAAAGTGATAGAAATTTGGACTAGATCAATTATTAGTAAGGAGATTGTATCAGTTAATCAAAAATATCCCAACAAACAAAATCTAGGACAAGACAGCTTCACTGGTGAAGTATATCATTAAAAGAATTAATATCAATTTTTCTCAAACTCAGAAAATAAAAGAAGGAATGCTTCCAAACTCATTTTACAAGGCCAGCAGCATTCCTGATACCAAAACTAGACAAGTAGACCAACAAAGTAAAAATTATAGGTCAATATCTCTGATGCAAAAATCCACAACAAAATATTAGCAAACTGAATTAATCAATACATTGAAAAATCATACAACATGATCAAATGGGATTTATTCTAGGGATGCAACAATTATTTGACATCTGCAAGTGATCAATGTGATATACCACCTTAACAAAATGAAGGATAAAAATCATATGATCATCTCAATAGATGCAGAAAAAGCATTTGACAAAATTCAACATCCATTTATGATAAAAACTTTCAACAAAGTGGATACAGAGGAAATGGACCTAAACATAATAAAGTTCATATATGAAAAGCCCACAGCTAACATAATTCTCAACAGTGAAAAGGTGAACACATTTCCTCTTTCTAAAAACAGGAACAAGACAATAAAACCCATTCTCACCACTTTTATTTAACATAATATTGGCAGTCCTATTTAGAACAATTAGTCAAAAAAAAAAAGAAATAAAAGGCATTCAATTTGGAAAGGAAGAATTGAAACTGTCACTATTTGTTGATAACATTATATAGCAAAAAATTTAAAGACTCCCCCAAATAACTATTAGAATAAATAAATTCAGTAAAGTTTCAGGATACAAAATCAATATACAAAAATCTGGTGTTTCTATACACTAACAACAAATTATCAGAAAGAAATTAAGAAAACAAGCCCATTGACAATTGCATCAAAAAGAATAAAACATAGGAATTTAAACGAGAAGGTGAGGAACCTGTACATTGAAAACTATAAAACCTTGATAAAAGAAATTAAAGAGACACAAATGAATGGAAAGATATTTCCTGCTCATGGATTGGAAGATTTAATGTTATTAAAACGTTCATACTACCCAAAGCAATGTACTACAAAGATTCAATGCAATCACTATCCAAATTTCAATGGCATTTTTCACAGAAATAGGGCACACAATCCTAAAATTTGTATGTAGCCACAAAAGATCCTGAGTAGCCAAAGCAATCTTGAGAAAGTAAGACAAAACTGGAGGAATTATGCTCTCCAATTTCAAACTATATTACAAAGCTATAGTAATCAAAACAGTACGACAAAAATAGTATGGCAAAAATCAGACACATAGCTCAATGGAACAGAATGGAGAGCCCAGAAAATAAATCCATGCACACATGGTCAATTAATTTACAACAAAAAATGCAAAAATATACAATGGGGAAAGGACACTCTCATCAATAAGTGGTGCTAGAAAAACTGGGTGGCCACATGCAAAATAATGAAACAAGACCACTATCTTATACCATAAAAAAAATTAACTCTAAATGGAGTAAAGACTTAAATGAAAGACCTGATTTCATAAAATCTTAGAAGAAAACATAGTTGGTTAGCTCCTTGACATTGGTCTTGGTGATGGTTTTTTTGGATTTGACACCAAAGGCAACAAAAGCAAAACAAATAGGAGGGACTATAGTAAACAAAACAAAACAATACAAACAAAAACCTCCTACAAAGCAAAGGAAACCACCAACAAAATGAAAAGGCAACCTACTGCATAAGAGAAAATATTCAAATCATATCTGATAAGGGGTAAATATTTAAATTATATAAAGAACTCATGCAACTCAATGCCAAAAAACAAAACAAAACAACTTTACAATTTAAATTAAAAAATGTGCATAGGATCTAAATAGTTTCCTAAAAAAGACACAAATTGCCAATAGGCACATAAAAAGATGTTCAACATCACTAATCATCATGGAAATGCAAATCAAACCACAATGCAGTATGACTTCACCCCTATGAAAATGTTTATTATCAAAAAAAAAAAAAAGATATGCTGGCAAGGATGTGGAGAAAAGAGAGGCATTATGCACTATTGGTGGGAATGTAAATTGGTTCAATCACCATAAAAAAACAGCGTGGAGGTTTTAAAAAAATAAAAATAAAACTATCATGTAATTCAGCTATTCTACTTCCGAATATTTATTCAAAGAAAACAAAAACACTAATTTGAAAAAATATGCACTCCCATGTTTATTGCAGTTTTATTTACAAAAGCCAATATATGAAAACAACCTAAGTGTCCTTAGATGGATAAGGAAACACAATGGAATACTATACAGCCATAAGAAAAATGAAATCTCTCCATTTGCAACAACATGGAAGGACCTTGAAAGCATTATGCTAAGTGAAATAAGTCAGAGAAAGATAACTACCAAACGATGTCTCTTATATGTGGAATCTAAAACAACAAAAACAAAGTCGTAGATACAGAAAACTGATTGGTGGTTGCCAGAGGCAGTGGGGAGGGGTGGGCAAAATGAGTAAAGGAAGTCAAAGATACAAACTTCCGGTTATAAAACACATAAGTCATGGGGATGTCATGTACGGCATGGTGACTATAGTTAATCATACTGTGTTGCATATTTGAAAGTTTCTGAGAGAGATCTTAAAATTTCATCACAAAAGAGAAAAAAATTTTAACTGTATAGTGATAGATGTTAACTAGACTTATTGTGGTGATCAATTTGCAATGTATGCAAATATTAAATCATTTTGTTATACACCTGAAACTAATATAATGTTATGTCAATTATACATCAATAAAAAAAGTAGAACTTAGATGTTCATAGCAACATTATTCAGTGGCCAGGACAAGGAAGCAACCAGTGTCCTATGATAGATTGGATAAAGAAGCTGTGGTATATATATACAATGGAATATTACTTAGCCATGAGAAGAGATGATATACTGCCATTTGCGACAACATGGATGGACTTCGAGATAATTACGCTAAGCGAAATAAGCCAGACAGAAAAAGTTGAAAAATCACATAATATCAATTATATGTGAGATAAACCTAAAAGCACCAAATGAATAGGACAAAAGACTCATGGACATAGACAATAGATTAGTGGTTACCAGAGGGTAGCAGGGAGGGAGAGAAAGGGAGAGGTAGACAGGGTAAAGGGGGTCAAATATGTGGTGACAGAAAGAAATCTAACTATGGGAGGTGAACACACAGTGTAAATATATATATGCCTTACTGCTAAAATGTACAGCTGAAACTTATTGTATTTCATTTATCAATGTCACCATAAGAAAAATAAAATTAAAAGTAGAAATGGCACAAGTATAACCAAATAAAAAGATGACAGATTTGAACCTAATCACATTAATAATCGAATTTAATGTGAATGATAGACACATCCCAGTTAAATAACAAATCGTCATATTGAATAAATTCACAATATTCAACTATATGCTGTGTACAAGAAAGGAACTTCAAATATAAAGATACAAATAGGTTAAACATAAAAGGATGGGAAAAGATATACAATGCTAACTAATCAAAAAAATACTGGAGTGCCTATATTAATATCAAAGTGGATTTCATAGTAAAGAATATTAGTGGAGTAAAAAAGATAATTTCATAATTATAAAGGTATCAATTTATTACTATAACATAGCAATCTTAAACATTTATGAAAATGGCAGAGCTTCAAGATATATCAGGAAAAAGCTAATAGAATTGCAAGGAGAAAAAGGCAAATCCACAATTACAATTACAAATTGCAATGTTGCTCTCTTAATAAATGGTAGAACAATAGGTAGAAAATCATCAAAAGTGTAACAAACTTGAAAAATCAAATTACTTGACATTTTTGGAACACCCTACCCAACAAAAGAACACATTTTCTTTTTATTGTACGTGGAACATTTATATAGGTAAGACTATATTCTGGGCCATAAATCAAATCTCAATAGATTAAAAACAGATGAAGGTAATACAAAGTACTTCTCTGACTACAATGGAATTAAATTAGAAATGGACAACAAAAGGATACTGGGGAAAGCTAGAAGACTGACCATATCAATCCGTGGCAAGAATGTGGAGCAATTGGAATGCTCATAAACTACTTGTGGCACATTCATTTTGTTAAACACTTTAGCAGCTTCTTAAAAACATAAACATATACCTCCCATGTGACCTATCAACTCCACTCCTAGAGAAATAGATGTATATATTCATAAAAACCTTATACATGAATTTTCATAGTAGCAATATTTGTTACGATTAAAAACCAGAAGCAAATGTAACAGCTGAATGGATAAAACAATTGTCATATGTACATACTACTCAGTAATAAAAAGAAGCAAATTGATATATCCATACGACAACATGGATATATCTCCACACAATATGCTGAATGAAATAAGCAGAAAAAATATATATGTTGTATTATTTTATTTATATATAATTCTAGAAATTGCAAACCAATCTAGAGTAGCAGTCAAAACTTATCCAACTATACATTTTAAATATGTACAATTCATTTAATGTCAATTATACCTTAATAAAACTGTTAAAAACTAAAATTAAATTCATAGCTCAAAAAAAAAATGGAAATGTATATATACCTCAGAGTAGTTTCATCTAGATCTCTGTATCTTTTACCATATACTATACACCAGAATAAATTACTAATGCATAAGACAGAGAAAAAAAAGAAACATTTGAGTCCTAGAAAAAGTATATATGAATATCCTTTAACTGGTTATTGTTTAAATCTAAAAAAGGCTCTGGTTTTGGTTATTTTAATTTTACATTTTCTTTCTTTTTAAATTGTCTTATCCTTTCTGTAACCTCCATCATAAATTGCCTTGGGTATATTATATCATACTATTGGAGAATAGAGATTTGCTTCGTTTCCAATTCTAAGGCCTCTATTAGATTTGCTAACCACAACTCCACTTTAAAAAACATATGTTTTGTGCTGAATGCCAAAAGATTCACAAACTTCTCATGAATAAAATTTAATCTAGTTCTCTTTCTTATTAGATATCAAGAAATAAAATCTCCTAACTGGAACAACGTTTAAGAGGTATATACCTAGTATTTAAAGGAAGAAGTGTCACAAATAGAAGTCATATATTTCCAAAAAATGTAAGTTGTATGTACACTGTATATAGCAACAAAATTCTTAGGAATAAAAAAAAAAGTATAAGGTAGAAAAATATTTTTCACTCATTACCTCATCTAATTCTCAATTATTTCCCCAAGAAATAATTGGTATTACTATTGTCATTTTATAACATTTCTGAGATCAGAGTGTGAAGAACTAGACTACAGTAACCAGTAACTAATTTTAGAGACACCATGTAAGCCTAAGACTGTCTCATTTCAAGGTACCTGATCTGGCCATCATATTTGGCCAACCCAGACTATAAAGTTTAGAAATTATTTGAATTATCTGTTATTGTGTAACAAACCACCCCCAAACCTTATGTCTTAAAATAACAACAATTATATATTTAACTCACAAGCCTGCTGTTTGGTTGGGGTTAAGCAGAGAAAGCTTCCGTGCTCCAGGCAGCACAGCATCAGACGGGATGGTCTGAGGACGGCACTGAAGGATCTACTTTTAAAATGGCTCATTCACGGGGCTTGCAAATTGGTTCTAACTATCAGCTGAGAGCTTAGCTAGGGTTGTTGGCTGAAACACATACACATGGTCTCTTCAAGTGGCCTTTCTGCAGAGGCTAGTTGTGGTTTCCTCACATGTGTAGCAGCTGAGTTCCAAAGGCAAGCTTCCCCAAAGTACCAGGTGGAAGCTATGCCATTTTTTATAACCTAGCATCAAAAGTTACATAGCATAGTCACAGTGCACCCAGATTTAAAGGGAAGTTACTCACATAAACCCCACTCTCAATGGGAGGTGTATCAATACCACATTACGAAAAGAACATATGAGATGGAATTTAATGTGGGAGCCATATTTAAAAAATACTATATACCATAGAAATCATCTAAAATATTGTTTCTCAAGGTATGGTCTGCATACCGTCTCAACAAAATTACCTGATGGACATGCTCAAATGATAATTCTTAGATACTTGCTGAGAAATATATAATTTCAAACTTTGAGATCAAGGCCTAGGATTGCACATTTTAAACAAATTATTTGGGTTGTTTTATGCATCATAAAATTTGAGACCCCCTTATCCAGTCCAACGCTCTTACCTGAAAGAAAAAGGAAATAAGAACTAGAGAAGTTAAAAGAATTTTGCAAGAACACAGTTAAATATGCTATTTTCATCCTCTCTGTTGAATTTTCAAGAACAAGTTTCTTTATGATTCCTAACAGAAATGATAGAGAGTAAGCCCAGGGAAGAGCATTGCAAACTCAAATGCCTATGGGGCAAGGAGGTGATGTAAACGAGTGAGGCAGACTTGATATAAATTAACATAAAATAGGAAACCATGGAAAAGTTATTAACTGGGAAGCAGTTTGAATGATCAAAAACCTAGAGGAAGATAAGTTTTCAATTGGGACCCAGTTTGCTTGGCTGAAAATAAGGCAAAGACTTTGGCATTGCAATAAAGAAGTTTACACTGTGATAGAGAAATGAAATATCCCATGGAGGTCATAAAATGTCTTTGGTTGAAGATGGCTCCAGTGCCTTACACTTGGTGAGAAAAGATGTTTGCTGAATGTTTATTGAATAAAAGGTAGGATTGGGGAAGAGAAGTCAGATTTCGGGGTCTCCATTTTTTTCCCTTTTCCAGTACACACACACACACAATCAAACATACATGCTTGTACCAATAAATCTTTATAACCTTGATTATGCAGAGTTCTTTTGGTATTTATAATTCTATGAACATTCTTCTGTATATAATAGAATCAATCACGAGTTTATATACTCCCCAACAAGTATAATTTCTCCAAAAGGTCAACATCAGTGGTCTCCAAGGAGCAGGATCCCTGCCGATGCTTATTCAGGACCCTTCCAACAAACAGCTAGCCCTCTCAAGAAATTGTCAATTTTCACTTTTCAATGTCCCCTTATTACAGAAATAAACAGCTCGCCCTCCCAAAGCCTGCTGTATCATAAGCTAATTCTCAGGTACTCTTATTTCTATGTGAGAGGACAAAGAAAAATATTCTTGATTTTTGGTGAAGAGTACTCATCAGAGTACTTCTAACTGCAGCAGAAACAACGGTCCCCTTAAAAAAACAACAATGCCGATAAGACCTGCTTTTACACTTCTGGGAAACTGAATAAAGCACATTTTAAAGAATCAGAACCAGCTAAAAAGTGGTTCTGCTGCTGCTGTTAGAATCTCTGCTGTTGTGAGCCCCTCACTAGCCTTTGCTTGTCAGGGGCGGTTGATATCCGTCCACGTGCCCATTTTATCTCTCTGTCATTGCTGATTGCTAATTTCCTGAGTATTAATTACAAAGTTCAGTCCTTCCCCTACTGAGTGTGAAATAGAGAACGAGGGCTAACTTTAGAACAAAAGCTGTCAAATTCCCCCATCCACTCAGTACATTTAAGGCCAAGGACATGCAAAGCAAAGAGACACATTCCCTCCCTTTCAGGAAAATTTCTGTGAAATTAAGATGACTCAAACTTTCCTTATTGGTCCTTAAAATAAAGGGTGAGTGTTAAAGGCATTCCATTTTTGAATGGCCCTAAAAGATCTTTTTCTGGGAGATCTAGGAAGAGGGGTAAAATTATCTCAGCTCATTGAACACAAATAAATGTTCTGGCCATCCTTCTCTGCATGATTAAACCATTGTCTTAGTCACAGCCTGACCTCTAATTCCCAAATGAGTGCATTGCCTTAGCTGTTTTTCAAGAAGAGAAAAGAAGAAAAAGAATTTTGAGATAATTAACTTTTTTACTTTTGATATCAGGGACAAATGGCACACTCTGGGGCTGCCAGTTATTTGTTTCAACCACAAGGTTCAATTTGCGGTACATCCTCATATCTCTTTACTAAGAATTGGTTCAATCATTAAAAATTACCGTATGGAAAAGAAAGGTGCATCAGTGAAAGAGAGGGCCAATCAAACATACTAGCTGATGTGGCAGGTGGCAGCGATAAATGTCTGTACTAGCCACAAACATAATTTGACTCAGGTGTACTGTCTGTCACAGGGCTTTTTTTAAAATGTATTTTCCATTCAAAAATGTCCCAAAGCAACACATGAACAAGACAAACAAAAACTCATAAACACAGACAACAGTTACAGTGGGAAAGAGGGGATGGGGGAGTTAGAAAAGGGTAAAAGGGGTCAAATACGTGGTGATGGAAGGAGATTTGACTTTGGGTGGTGAACACACAATGCAATATATAGGTCATATATTGTAGAGTTGTACACTTGAAACCTACATAATTTTTTAACCACTGTCACCCCAATAAATTTAATTCAAAAACGTTCCCAAGCAATTACAATAAAATGAATGGAGAAGCTGGGAGCAAGTCCAATCTGGAACTTGTATACATACATTCGCTTCTTAGGGACTGAGACTTCCCTTAGGAAAGAGAATAAAAACTCTAAAAAATAATTTTTTTAAAAATACCTTAAAATACAGACTGTAACCTGAAAATCAATCTCAGTGTTGTTCAGTGACTGTGACTCAGTCTAGTCAAAGACATGAACCTTCTCTAGGGCCTCCATTTCCTCATCTGTAAGATGAGATGCTGGACCGAACAAATGGTTGGTTCCCAGTCTGTATGCTCTATATTTCTAGGGATAGGCCCTGTTTCAAAAGCCTAATGAAAATTGTCCTTATATATGAAATAAAGAAGCCCATCTAGCTAATCATCCTTTCTTTGCTTTTAGCTGGTTTTAAATCTATTATAAAATGTAAGTATGATGATCGTATGCTGGTCAGAAGGTAAAGATTAGCTTGATACCCTCTGATTTATTGAGGGCTGCGAGAAATCTGCCCCATGACCTCCCACACCTGGGGCAATCCCACACCTCTATCACCTTGCCGTCATTTTGAACATGATTTGACACTTGGTCCTTTAATTTATCTATATCATCATACAGTTTATGAATAATGATAACATGTTGGCTAATCTTCTACCGTTTCCTAGCAGCATTCTTCTCCTTTTCCCTCTCTGTTCCTCTCCTTTCTGCACTCTCTCTCACTAGAGCAAAGTATTTGTAATTTAAAGCCATGTAGCCATCACTTTTTGAAACTCTGTTACATCATTAAGTTCTCATTTTCCACCCAACACAGCTTACATTTTTTTTTCTTTCAAACGAATGTAGGAGTTATTGAAGACATATTTTCTCTACCTCCTAATTCATATATCTTTGATGAATAATAATTTATTATGTCATTTGATGAACAAAAATAATAAAGTGAATATGTTAACCAGGGTTCTCCAGTGTTTGACCAAATATCTGGTTATCATGGCTTAGCCAAGTTGGCACATAAAATTAACCATCATAATGAAATATTAGTCATTGTTGAATGTAATTGGATAAATCAATTCTTTCAAAAATATGAAATCCAGGTGATAAAAAGTTTGAAGGCTATGGATGAAAAAGTTATCTGAGATCTTTTCCAAATCCAAGGAAACAGAGAAATCCTGACTCAGCTGACTTTGTTGAATGGTTTGATGGTAGTAAGGGTTTCTCCTAAACTTTTAAGTATTTTTTTCAAAGAATAATTTAAGGTCCCCTACCTGTATCCCCATACTGACTGATAATGGTCTGTTTTTATCTAATATCCTCTTCCTAGATTTACTTTCCCTTGCTTCTCTCACCTTTTTATTATTTTGTTATTGTTTATTTATTTATTTAATTTTTTTCAAAGATATTCTTAGAACCAGAAGAAAAGAGGAGAAATGCTGATAGTCCCAGAGTTTATATCTTAGGAGATTTTAAGGATGTGCAAATATGGAAGAACTTGAAGCATTGAGGAATTAAAATCAAGTCAAGAAACAAAATATAGCAATTGCCTTTGGATTTTCATTGAATGAACCTAAATAAGATTTGAAGTCACTTTGGAACAACCTCTGGGGCAATCAACATTTTCTCCTGCAAAACTTTGCTTTCCAAATCTGGCCAGTCAGAAACAGCTGGCAGTGACTTCTTGCTATATCTTTCCTAGATCAGGGTTCTCTGGCACCTCTCACAATATCTGTGAAGGGAACAAAATTTTGCCACCATCAGGCTGCTTTTTGGGATATTGATTTTGAGCTGTTTATTAAGAAAATAGACTCAAAAAGAAACTTCGATCCTTCTGCCCAAGAGATTCGGACAGAGAGACCCACTTCAGGAAGGAAATCTTAAAATGCTACCTTAGCTTAATTTGAATTTAGTATAGTAAATAAAAGGACAGCAGGTGTCCGTTAGCTAGATACCCTCTGTCTCATTGTTTCTGAGTTGCCTGGCAAGAATTTGTCTGCCATGTATGTTTCCCCTTTCTCCACCTGTAAATGGCCTGTCTTCACTTCTGAAATCTCATATCCCTCTCTCTTTTCCCTGCTTTATCCAAAAGTGTCTTATATACCGAATGTTTCCTCACTGTCTTTGGAATTTTCAAGCTTATGTGAATTCCCATGAGCATGTATTAAAACTTTGATTTTCTCCTCCTAAGCTGTGTTAATTTGATTACTAGCTCAGCTAGAAGAACTGAAAAGGTGAGAGGAAAAGTATTTCTTTTTTTTTTTTTAGGTCCCACATCTGCATCTCTGAAAAGTTTGCTACCCAGAAGTACTTTCTTCTAAATGCATAAAAGGCTGTAAGCGTTTTATTTTGTTATATTAGGTTTTTAAATATAGTTAAAATTAGATCTAGATATACATTTAAATTAGATAAAAGCATGAACACCTGTCTGCTCATAATACAACAGTCCCCTTTTCCTGAAAAAAAGGAAAAGCCCATGCACATTCCAGGTCCCAGTTTGAAAATCAGTGTTCTTTTAAAATACTTTTAGAATTAATGTGCTTTGATGGAGGTAAAAATGGAAAAATAATTAGACACTATCCTCCTTATTTGCATTCTTCAGACCCATCCCTGATTAAATCAAACTAGTAGGGTGTTATTTTTTCCCCCATCACTGGCATTTTTTGTAGAGTGTAATTTAGTCTCAGCCATGATGAGTGACCCACCAGCACCATAGGAAGGCCATTTTCCAAGACACAGATCTCAACCAGCCTGTCTAATAGGCAGTTGTTTGTGAATTGAGGATTTCTGTGCAAGGCACAAAGACCATTATATTAGAGCTAACTCTCATAAGCTCTGAAAGGTAGAGTTGAGCCTAAATTTCTCTCTGGAAACTGCTGAGATAGAGCTCTTATTTCCCTAGTGTGTGTTTGTGCATGTGTGCATTGGGACTGAAAAAGGAAGAATTCAGAAACTTTGTAAACTTGCAAATATGGAATGTGCAAATCGCTGAACTCGATTACAATGTCTGTTGGATGGAATTGGCAAGAAGCTGGAGCTGAAAGTAATGGTGTGGACAGCCTCACCCCATTACTTTCAAGGCAATTGATTCTGTTGTAACCATTATATCACTCTCGATTTAAAAAGAAAAAAATGGAGGTGGTTTATCATCTCTCCCTTCTAATGGATAGGAACATAAATTTGCTCTCAATGTGAGATAAGTGAACTAAATATAAAGTGCTCAGTTTGTCAGTCTCTACATCTGACCCAGTGATGAGATGACATATGCTCAGCTCAGTGGCCAACATTTGTATTTGCTTCCTGTGTGAGGGAGGTCTTGGGATGTATGCTTATCTAAAATGGCTTCTGAGAGTCAGACTAGTTTGAAGGAAAAAGAGATACTTATCAAATCAGTCATTCTTCAATGCTTGAATATAATGTAAAACAGAGGATTTTTTAGGGTCTGGCACCATTACTATTGTCTGTCTTTGAGTATGTGATTTTTATTGTTTATTGTACTATTAGCCAGAAAGAGATATTATTGATTAAGGGTGTTTATATTGTCCTACAGCAGATGTTAAAAAAAAAAATTGAGCTGAAGTAAAACAAAATTCTATACTCAATACCAAACACGTAATTACTCAAATATACATGATAGGCTTTTTGTTGAAAAGATGTTCTGTCAGCACTGGATTAAAAACAAACAAATTAACAGTCTAATCAGCTCCAGAAAATAATAAGATGTCAGAAGGCAAAGTTAAAAGGGTAAATTAAGAACAAGGAGAGTCAGATACATTTTATAACTTCCTGATTGCTTGGTTAATTGTTTAAGTGAATTATCCTGTGCCTGTTGCTTTGGTTGCTGAGTATGAAGAAGGAATCTAGACTTGATTAGAAAGGATTTTGCAGTAGTGTTTCCTGTTGACTAGGTAATATTCAATTCTGGGTTTCTGGGTTTAACACAATGGTTCTCAAACTCACTGCCTGTTGGAATGACCTACATGGGAGCTTTAAAACATACTGATGCCAGCTCCCAGGGATTCGGATTTAAATGTTCTGGGTTTTGGCCTGTTGACAGGATATTTAAAAGTTCCCAGAATGATTGCAACAGGCAAGCAAGATTTAGAGCCCTAATTTTTAGGCATGAGATCCCCAATTACATTCAAATGTCTCATAAATGCAGGCATTTGAGCTCAATATGATCTGGGCTTTGGAAACTTCTGTTACCATTAAAATATGAACAGGACCCATAGCTTGTCTTTCCTCATAAAGATGTTATGAGGAAGACACATTTTTATTCTTAGAAACAAAAGTTTAACTGGAAGTTATTGGAAATATCTGATGGCTCATTCAACTGCTAGAATTAAGTTAATTCTGAATAGCAGCAACAAGTTATCCTTTAACTTGTAATCTTCCTCTCAAAAAAAATTGATTTAGGTAAGAAAATTAAAACCATGGAGGTCAAAGGGTACAGACTTCCAATTATAATGAGAATAAGTTTTGGGGATTTAATACACAGCATGGTAACTACAGTTAACAACACTGTGTTATATATTTGAAAATTACTAAAAGAGTAAATTTTAAATGTTCTCACCATAACAACAATAAAAATGGTAATTATGTGAGGTGAAGGATGTGTTGTTAACTAATCTTATTGTTGAAAACATTTTACAATATATATATATCAAATTACCACATTGTATACTTTAACCTTACACAATGTTGTATATTAATTATATCTCAATAAAGCTGAGAAAAAAAACATGAAGAAACTTTGATATAGCTTAAGTTTTAAGCTTTACTGCTTCTTTTAAAAAACACTTATTTAAGCAGTTATCTAAGTCAATAGAAGTGAGATTATTAAAATGATACTATAACATTTTTATTAAGAATGTAATATTTATATATAATACATAATTTACAAATGAAAATTGCATGTTTTATATATAGATATATTTTCCACATGCACATAAGTGTACATGTACTTTTGTGATATTCACAATAACTCAAAAAAATGGAATAGAAGACATTTACTACTCCCATTTTACAGAAGAGGAAAATAAGTTTTTGTGATGTGAAATGATTTGCCCAAGGCTACTCCTCTACAAAATAATGGAACCAGAATCAAAATATATGTTTCCTCAATCCAAACTTATATATCCTTTCTGTGGTAGACTGCTACATTACAAAGTCTCTTAGAACCTTAGTTTTCCCAAGGAGTGGCTAATTGAAATTGAAATTTTTTCTTTACTTTAAAATCAGAGCCAGAATCAAAGTAATAGGAAGAAACATATCTAAATACAAACAAATTTTTTTGAGAAATATCCCTGATATTGCTGAATACCATTAGGTAAAAAATTTCAAAATATGGTATTTGATAACTGTGTTATGTAGAAATTAATTTTTAATCAATTAAAGATGTTATATAAAAGAGAAATAAAATGATTCTTTTTTTGATATATTCAGTTGCAAAATATCTTTTTAAGTAATAATTCAGTGATATATAAAAGTTATGTTTAACATCTACTTCTGAAAGCATGAAATATTTCGATAAACATATGTTGTCCTAGAATGCTAAAATTCTGAGAGATACTTTGTCACTGATGTTATTTCTAAAGGTCATAATTCAGAAATTAGGATCATAGAATTAAGTACTTAACTCTATGTACTGATTCTTAAGTATTTTTATATCACAAACCTCTTTGAGAAACTAATAAAACTATACAAGTTCTCTCTAGAAATATTGTACATCATCACATTTTAAATACAATTTTGAGAAATTCACAGACTCTCAGGCCCAAGATAAAAGCTGTGCTCAATTAAATGAGTATAAGAATTGAACCAATATAAAGTAACTCATTTAAATAGTCATTTCAGACAAGGGGACTTTAAGTGAAATCATTATTTTTTAAACCAGAACTTTCTTTAAAGTGTATTTATCAGTCATGTATTTATCACTTTGTTAAAACTTAAGATTTAAAAGACTGCTTATTTCCTCTTTAGGCATTTTGCCAATATTTTGTAATACAGAACTAAAATCAACTGACAACTCATGTGGTAAAAGAGTAAGCTAACAGCTAGGTTGGTAGAATTAATAATAAAGAGAAAAAATATATACATTTTAATTATCCTAAAAACAAGCAAATCAAAGACTCTTTTCACAAGAGTTAAATGACTTTAGAAAATTCTCCAAATTAGTTTTAACAGACATTTTGATTCTATTTGATTTCTTTCTCACCGATCCTTAACTAATATCACTTACTGAATTTAATATAACATTGTTCTTATACCCATTTTAAGACATACTCTCAAATCACCCAAAGTTGTCACAAATCTGAGTGTCTGATCTTCCCCAGAATTCACTGGGAATGTCTAAAATTTCAGAGTTCAGTATTAAAAATAGCACATAGATGTCTTCTGGCTTCAGCTCTGAAATATAAGAGCTTGGAACTTTGTCACTTCAATTCTTATGAGAAAGTTTGACAGCCGAAAATCAATGACTATTCTTGGACTCGTCAGAGAACTAATGTTGCAGGATAAATGCTCACCCCAAAATCTAGAGAGACAGGCACATCAGAGAAATATAACGATTGCTCTGCTTACCTAGAACAGAAGCTACTGGAGATATAAACAAACTAGAAAGAAGACTTAAATGATCATTTTGATGAATGGCTGGAGATGGAGTGGGGACTAGCATGAGAGTGAAGTGACAAATTCCAGGGGACTATATTCATAGGGGATCTTCCATATATTTGTGGGTGCTCTCTATAGGAAATTTGCAATATTCTTGCAGTGAAAAATATGAGAAAGATTCTCTTGTGGCTGCTCTCAAGGGAGGAGTAGAAAAATCATTGTGAAATATGCCCAGAACCTTCTCTATGACAAAGTCCTTGTCTCCATGGGTAAAGGCTTTGCCAGAACTTCATATCTGCTGGAGGAAGGGAACCTCTCCAACATTTGTAACGTTCACAGCCCCAAGTCACAGACCCACTAAAAATGCTGAGATTTAATCAGAAGATTATAGAATGCTTCCCACTCCAGCACCTTACCACTACACCAGCCGGGTTCCAGTATCATAATTGTGGGTTAAAACTCGAAAGATCTGCAAGACAATGATTCTCTACATGGAATAGTACTTAAGGAAGCCTGAAATCATGAAGGGAGGCAAACATGAGGACACTAGAAGAATCCGAAACCTCTAGAACATACGACTGCACAAACATTAAACACAGCCCCAATCCTAGAAATAATAGCATAAATCCTCACACTAAAGGCTTATTTATGTTATTACATCAGTTCCTGTTACCCAAAGCAACATGTCTGGCTTTCAACAAGAAAATTACAAAGCACGACAAAAGGAAAAAAATTATAAACAAACCCACAGTGTGAAGAGACAAAGCAATGATCAGAACCAGACTCAGATGTGACAGATGTTGGAATTATCAGACAAGAAATTTAAAGTAACTATAATTAATATGTTAAGAACTCTAAGTTAAAAAGTAGACAAATATGTAAGAACTGAGCAAGAAATATTTAAGATGAGCCTGGAGCATTTGCTAGTCAGGGAAAGTAAGAAAGAGCCAAACAAAACAAAACAGAAAAACACAATGATAAGATATGTCAAAGGGACACAGGAGTCAACCCAAAAAGTTCCCAATGGCCAAAGCTGGAGCAGCAAAATAAAGTATTATTGAATTATAACCCAAAGTATAAAGCAAATGTATAGGAGTCTATACTGATATAAATAACTGATTGAGTAAATATGGAATAATAGACTAAAGGCCCTCATAATAGATACTCCGTTCACAAGGTATTGACACATAACTCCTCATTCTCAGTGTGAGCTGCGCGCAATGACTTCCTTCCAAAAAATATAGTGTGGACAGCAAAAAAGAAGAGTAACTTATAGAAAAGGAATCTGGTGAACACCACCTCAGCCAGGTGATCAAGGTTAATATCAGCAGTCATAAGGCATGTTAATTGTATGTACCTTTGACATGATGTGATTAGAACAGAGTTTACCTTCAACGCCTTTCTTTCATGAGAAAACACCAGACAAATCCCACTGAGGAATAGTTAACAAAATACCTGACCAGTACTCCCCTAGACTTTTGAGGTCATCAAAAACAAGAAAAGTCTGAGAGGCTGTCACAGCCAAGAGGAGCCTAAGCAGATGTGATAACTAAATATAATGTAGCACCCTAGATGAGAACCTGGGACAGAAAAATAACGTTATATGAAAACTAAGGAAATCTGAATAAAGTATGGACTTCAGTTAATAGTATATCAGCACTGGTTCATTAATGGTGACAAAGAAACCATACTATTATAAAAATGTTACTATTAGGAGAAACTGGGTATAGAATATATGAGAATTCTGTACTTCCTTTGTAATTTTTCTGTAAGTCTAAAACTATTCTAAAATAAAAAGTTGATTTAAAAAACTGGCATAGTGTTTATCATTTGTCAAATTCTTATGTTTCAAAAGTATGAATCATCTATCCCTTTCTAGAATGTTATATATACAAAAAGCTTTACTTTCCACTTATTCCTCTACACATCTTTTCTCTTTATTAGTCTCTATATATGTGTATGTTATATAAAATTTAATATGTTCACAATAACATAAATCTTTACTTTCTCAGTTTGTTTTGTAAGGGTCTCTGACAAATCTTTAGATAGATATACACCATTTTAATTATTTCTCACATTATTTTTTGGAGAAGACTACATTTTCATTGTGACACATATGAATTAGACTCAAACTGCTTTGTCTTAAAAAGAACTAGTTTAAATTCAATAGAATAACTTTTAATAATATATTTAAAAATAAGTTACTAAGACCAAGCTATAAATAATTTTAATATACAGCTGCATCATGCTTGATCTTTAAATAATTAACAGAAGTAAATTTAATAATAGAGATTCATCAACTTTGCTGATTTCCCTCCTTCTCTGAATTTGAGTCTGCCGTCTAGTGGATTATGAAAACATGATGAGGCTCATAGTGCCTGCCTTCTGGAAGCACATTTACTGCTGCACCTGAACACAAACACAAGCAGAATCATAAAATGGCAAATTATATGTTCAGATGCCAAATTATAAGACCAGATTGATATTTACACCTGCAATTACAACCCAAAGCACATGGTACACTATATGTTCCAAAGAGATATATGATCACATTTTGCAGGCACAGCCCGACTGCTGGAAATCATGGCTTTCACTGACACACAATGAGTTTTTTGCCTATAATCTTGATGGGACCATTTTAGAGTTATGATTTGGAAGAATGTCTTCCATTACATGTTCCACCTTTAAGGCTATTTCTTCCTCAAAAGAGATGGATTAATCATTGTACCTAAAATAACTTGAAGGATAATTTATATTCATTGATGATAAAGATTTGTTATTTTGGATTTCTGTAAGTCTAAGAATCATTTTGTTCTAAAGTTTATTTCAATATGGACAAGAGAAAAAGGAGAAATAAAAGAATTTTTTAATTTAATTTTTTGGGTGATACTAGTTAATAAAATTATATGGGTTTCAAGTCTGCAATTCAATAGTACATTATCTATATATTGCATTGTGTGTTCACCACCCAAACTCAAATCTCGTTCCATCACCATATATTTGACCAAAAGAATTATTTAAAAAAGAAGAGGGAAAAACATTTATTGGATGAAATTCTATCTCATGTTGGGAATTATATGGGATCTTAAATCACATAGACTTTCTGGCTGCAGAAACATAAAAGAAAAAAATAAGGGAGAGAAGGAAAGAAGCATATGAAGCAAGATATAAATAGACTCAAGAAGACTTAGCCAAAGAAAAGGGAAAACGTTCAAATAAATATTTATTCATTTCTCAAAGAAATTTCTGAAAATATAATCTCTCTAGATAAATGGCTCAAGAAAAAGGTGAAAATATTCAAAAAAGACATTTCAAGATCACAGAATATGAAAATTGTGAAAAAAAAACTAAACATGGCAGAGCTGCAAATTATAATATGAAAGATGACAAAAATAATGCAAATTAAAATATAATCAATGATGTGTTGGAAAGATGAAAAATAATACAAAAAATGGTAAAGAACTAATTTATAAAACATTATAATTAAGATGATAAAAATAGAAGGGAAAGGAGAGGTAAATTCCTGAAGATTAGAACTAAGTAAAACAGAAAATACTAGAAATATAATAGAAGAGAATATTGACTCTGCAGATCAAAAGAATTCAACATGTCCTAGGTTTTACTAATAGAGAAAAAATTATGAACAAATGATGAAAACTTTGAGATTGGTTTTAGAGAGCATCACTATTGAAGGGGGAGATAAGCTCAGGTTGGAAAACACTGAGTTTGTGGTTCCTTAAGATATCCCAATGAGATACGGAGTAGGTAGTTGCATATGTAGGTCTTGACCTCAAAAGAAGTATATATTATGTAAGAATGTCTGTAAATATATATGTATGAGTGTGTGTTTGTGTATATGTGCGTGTATATTTCTTATATGGGCTGTTTCTAGAATTTAGTAAATAGATAACACATCTATAATAATATGTAATATATATAATAATTGTTCTTATACAAAAAGCAATTACAGAATTCATAGACTATTGGAAAAAAGTCATATTAAACTAAAAGAAGTTTATTTTTTTAAAAAAGGCTTTTTCTCTTCTGCTCTCTTCATGATGTTGGTTTCTCTGGTTGGATTATGAAGGGTAGAAAACATGGGGCCATATTCTAAGACATAATGCTTCAGTTTCTGATTGGTTCTACAAATAAGCTATAAATGGGAGTAGGGAGTACATTGACTGAGTAAAAGCAATTAACTCACCATCAGAGTTATTTCTTTAGGTTACGTTAAGCTCTTATTAAGGTAAGGACAACATTTATCTGAGAAAAACCTGAAAGATATAGGTCTATAATGGTTAATTTTGTCAGCTTGACTGGGCCACAGGGTACCCAGACATTTGGTTAAACATTATTCTGGGTGTGTCTAAGGATGTTTTGGATGAGATTAACATTTGATTTAGTAGATTATGTGAAGCATTTTTCCCTCTCTTTAATGTAGGTGGCCCTCATCCAATCAACTGAATGCCTGAATAGAACAAAAATCTAGGCAAGATGAAACTTCTCTGTGACTGCTGCATGCTGGAACATTAGTCTTCTCCTGCCTTCAGACTCAGACACACAGGTATTATGCCATCAAGACTCTTGAGTCTCCAACTTGCCAAATATGCAGATAGTGGGACTTCTCAGCCTCCATAATCATACGAGGGAATTCCTTATAATAAATCTCTTCTCTCTTCTCTCTCTCTCTCTCTACACACACACACATGAACACAGATATACATATATCTTACTGGTTCTTTTTCTCTAGAGAACTCTGATTAATATAGGGTCAGAGTAGAATATGGTAAAAACCTACATTAAAAGTATGAAATCAACAAGTCTACATTTGTCAGCCATTAAGATGAGGCAATGGATAAAGCATGATAAAAGCAAGTAAACAACCACATGCTATTGGTCAGCAACTAGTAAATAAAGAACTAGGGTAAATAGTCTCAACCCAAACAGAGATACCAGAAATGATTTTTTTGAAACAAAATTTATTTCTTACTTATTCATGAATTTGTTTTCTTTTAGGATAGAAGCAAATAAAAACACATATTTAGTATGTATTTGAAATTTGGTAGGACATATTTGAAATGTGATAAATCAACAAACTTGATTGAAAGACAGAGTATAAATATAAGATTGTCTTCCGACGCCAATATTTCATTTATAAAAGGATTATAGCAGGATTTTTAAATTAAAAATTTTAAAATTAGCAAAGAAAATCCACATAAATAAAAATGTCATGACACCAGATTATCTATGAATATTTACCAAAATTGGACGTGGTTTAGTTATTTGTGGTAGACACTGTGATAAACCACTTAGACCATCTATGTAGGACAGAAAGATCTCTTCTCCCAGATACTTAGAGTACTGTCAGCTGACTGCCATCCTCTAAAGAGAATCACCCTGCTCAAGACCACACACTCTTCTCTAAAGCAGCCTACATCCACTGAGTGGTTGATGGGAGGTGAATAAAGGCCCAACCTCTTTGCTCCTCTTTGAGACAACATTGAAAGGCAATCTGAGTTTTAGAGCCTCCCTATGGGGCCCTACAAAATCTTTGTTAAAATTTTGTTGTGATGACATTGCAGTTTATCACCTCCTCCTGAGCAATCTTGCTTCTTCACTTTTCCCTGTAGATGCCTCCTTTTCCTACCCTATGCTGAAGGTTTGGTTGAGGCAACAGCTTAAAGACAATACCCTGTTAAGAATGAGACTTTATGAAGAATATACTCTAAATCAATATTTATTAATCCATGCTCTGCTCCCCAAAGCAGAATGTATAGTCTATAAACCAACGGGTGAAAAATAGGGGCAGCTTCACTCACCACTGGTTTGAGTATCCCACCTGGGAAATTTTTGCTTCCCACCCCACATACCCAGGTTTTGGAAGTTTATAGGTCCTAGTTCCCAAATGGTAAATCTTCCACTAGGGGACACAGAAAGCGTTCCATGGAATTTTAAAGTGTGGCTGTCACCAGGTACTTCAGACTCCTTAAAGTGCTAAGAAACCAGTATGAAGTACAGGAGTAATTGACTCTAACAAGAGGAAGTCACAAGGAAAGTACGGCTGAATATTTCAGTATCCAGACGATCCCCTTAGGCAACTCTTGCCAATCCCTTGCTCAATTTTGATAGTACACGGACAAATGGGACAATCAAGACAAGAGCTAGGCATGGTGACAAGAGAACTAGATACTTTAGGAATGAGGATTTGAGTCAAACTAGCCAAAGGGGCAGCTAAGGGTCAGAGAAAACTGGAATGGTTAGTAGGGAAGGGAAATAATGAATATTAATTTTGGGAGACCAGCTACAATGGCAGGTACTATCATTCATATCACTAATCTTCCTCTTATATGTTCACTTCAGGAAGATGAAACCACCATGAAAGAGCTGTTTTCAGAACTTGAAGAAGTAAATTTGAACAATGTAAGAGGTGGACCTAAAAATTGCATAACCCAGATATCCCTTCAGCATAAATTAGCCTATTTCTCTAGCTACTGAGACTACTGCTGGCTAATAGACTGGGTTTGGTCTATGGCAAAACATCTAATCCAAATGCATTAACTATGTCGACATTATAATGTGAGCTTTCTCAAGGTGGATATAACAGATGCTATCAATCGGCCTTCAGCTGAAGAGAGCTGCTTCTCCCAAGACCTTAGCACCTTTTTGGGTAGCCTGCATCTGATGAAATATGGTTGTAAAGACCTGGCCCCTTCGGCTAACCTTGGGACAACTGTGAAGGTGCAATCCCAAATTCACAGTACTCTGTGGAGCCATCTGAGGCCTTTGCTATGATTGCATCATGGGCCAACCTTTACCTCTGCTCATCCTGTTTCATTTTCTTCCCATACCAGTATAAATCCAGAGAGCATTCCCTAATTAACTTCCTGAATGCTAATCTCTGTCTCAAGGGCATTCGATCTGTAGTATTGACCAAAAATAAGAGATGATTGAGTGGTTCACATCTTTGAAGATATAGTGAATACAATCATATACTACCATGATTTTGAATAATGCTTGATAATGTACATAAAAGTTCATAATGTAATGTTGAATGAAGAAGCAAGATATAGAATATGAAGACATGTGAGAGAGACAGAGTGAGAGAGATCTGAAAGAAAATACCCCAAGATGTTTATGTAGGTTATATAGACTTAATAAAAATTAAGATTTTTTTTTCTTTTGTGCTTTCTGTGTTTCTGAACACTGCACAATTAATATGTATTGATTTTGTATTAGAAAGAAATTTTTTATTTGGCATTTCATTGCTTGGTCTGATAGCATTGTACATTTTAGGAAATTTTGGTATCAGTGTGATTTTCACACATAGCTGGAGTGACTTTTTCATTTATCATTTTATGGGAGCTGTGGGCTTCTTCATTTTAGCCAGTGTAGTAATTTTTGATGGCTAAGGTACATTTTTTCTCTTCCTTTGGGATGAAATATTGAATAATTATTTTCAAATGTACACTCCCTCAATGAGAGCATCCTGGCCTAACTTCTGACTTGTCTTCCTTTAGGACAAGACCAGGGTGTGCACATTGCACTCCTCACGGTGTTCATGACAAAATGTGGATGTGTGCAGCCTGCTGTTCTTAAACTGTGTCAAAGCATCTAATCCATAGACATCAACTTTCTTGCCATTAGGAACCAGGCTTTCTAAGGATGGTTACCAGGGGTTGTTATCTAGTTTCCAATTTCAAGATACAGTCCTTCAAACTACATGCAACCTCCTCACGGGTTATTTCCCATCTATTGAATTTATTATCTCCTTTCACTCCTCCAACAGTGCTACTTAACCTTGTACTCAAGAGCACACAATAGAGGCAACTGGAAATAATGGCGGGTGGTGGTGGTAGTGGTAGTGAGTGATGGTAAGTGTGTGTGTGTGTGTAATGTGTGTGTGTGTGTTGTGTGTGTAAGGGACAAGGTGCTATCTCTTCCAATAACCAATTCCCTCAGGAGCTGATTTCTTCTAAATTGGAAAGATTCTTTATTTTGAATGACTGGCTGATGTGATGTCTGATTAAGTGATTGCCTTCTGAGCACTGGCACTAGTGACTGATACAGGCTGACAGGCCCAGGTAACCAAATAGGCATCTACTGCCAGCTACTGTTAAATAAAGCAAGGAAAGAAGAGAATTAAAATATCCCACAACCATGGTCCCAAGAATGAGAATATAGCAACACAGAGGCAACAGGAGCAGAGAGGTAGAGGTGTTAACTAGCTTTCTAGTCTCATTACCATTTTAAGATGAGACGGCTCTGCATTCTCAAGGCAAATCTCACTCTTATTACATATTTCCTAAAACTCATATGATTTCTGTGTCATGCTACCCAGAATCAGCCACATGCATTCCATTCCTTTTTTTCATTTTTTTTAATTCTCTCCCAGCAAAATCAATTTTTTTTTCCAGCAAATAGAAGATGAGACATGTGACATTTGTTATCAGAAATGAAAATACATACCCTTGCCTTGCTTTTGGTAATTCATTTTTATCTTTATACATCCACATTTACTTTTAGTTATTATTTTGAACCAACTTGAACTTTTAAAACTAGCCCAATAACTTGCATGGCGTATATAGCTATTAAAGAAAGCTGAATCTGGACAAAGCACGCTGGTAAATTTAGAAGGCAGATTAGTATTACCCAACAAATGTCACTATAATGTGAGGTTCTACATTTTAAAATTTTCCAAGGCCTAATCAGTTCATCTATTTTCAGCAATATTTGACACAGCATAATGTTACTGCATCAAAGGCATTGGGCAATCTTATGGCATTCTTGACTGTGATGGATTTAACTAAGTGAAAAAGGTTTGGGTTTATTCTGGAATCATTGCTTCAAGTGCAAGCAATTTAGAGCTGAATATGCTTGAAATAGTCTACTGCTTTTTCCCCTATGCTAAATTTAGGTGTACACATAAGCAATTTGCCCCAAATAAAAGGTAGCATATTCACCACACATCTAATTATTATTTACCAAAGAGGCCAAATTCAGCTTCTTCATTAAAGGTAATTGAACTCACTACATAGTACAAAGTTCATAAAATAATCAGATTAGGTTAACTATATGGCAGTGTGTGTGTGTGTGTGTGTATGTGTGTGTGTGTTTGTGTGTTTAACATAAAAAGAGAATACAAAATAATCAAGAGCTGAATGGTTGATTTAATTTCATCCACAAACACAATGTTTGAAATGGAAATGAAGGGAACTATCTTGATAATTGCTTTCACAGCAATTGAGACAAAAATGTTACTGAAATATTCAAATAGTTGTCTTATTTATCCATCTCATTTTGTACTTCAAAATAGAGACCTCAGCTATCCTAAACTTATCAAATGAATAGTCATTAAAAGAAGTAGATTTCGGTATATAAGTGAGATTAATTGAAAAAAACAAATGACTAAATTAAAAAATGAATGTAAATTAATAAAGCTGGTAGCTATGCAATGCCTTCTGTTTTAAATTTTTTTACATATATGATTTAAGTGATAATTGTTAATAACAAGACATAGACAAAATTCAAATTTGAGAATTGTTGTTTTCTTCATTTCTCACCACCACTAGTAATCTATCCCATTTTAGTCCAATTATTTATAAAATAATAGCAGTGGGATATAAAAATATATACCACCTGACTTATCAGCAGGTACAACTCCACTCATCTACTCTTCTCTCTTTGCTGGCACTCATGCATTCACTCAGTCATCCATCTGACAAACATTCGTCATTCCCAGGATTATGCTGAAACTGATATATACAAAAAGAAATAGGCATAAAATTTGGTGGTTAAATTCTAGGTGCTTATGCCACATATAATAGACTGTGTGATAGAGTAAATCAGTGAGATCTGGGTTAAGAGTCTGACTATGCCACTTTCTAACTGTGCGTAATAGATTATTAGTTGTCTGTCCCAAATCTATCTCTGACTTTGCTTTAGAAACAGAAACTTTTCTTCCTTCCCCCTTTCCCACTAGCAGTACTGCACTCATTCCTATGATGCTATGATTGACCAATGGCACTTAAGAGTAGTTGTGGGGGGCGGATGCGGCTTCCGAGAAAAGTCTTTAATAGGGGGACACACAGCTGCAGTGGACCTGTTCTAATCTTACCCATAGCTTCTCCTGCTATTTGAGTAGAACATAGAGTGATTTCCATAACTTCAGCAGCCATTTTGGGTAGTGAAGCAAACTTGTGAATGAATGTCAAACACAAAGTTGCCAGAGCAGGAAGAGAAAGAGTATGAGTCCATGATGACTTATTAGAGGCTTCAAACAAATCATGGACTGCCTACATCTAAATAGTTTAACTTGTGAATTAAATTAGTTTCTATTTTGTTTAAGTTAACAGTTATTTTTAACTTATTATTAACGTAAAATGTATAATCTTGGCTAAGTCCCCAATTCTCTCTGAGCCTCCTTCTCTTCAGCTTTAAAACAATACCAGTTTTGTAGAATGATTAACGAAAGGTTTAATGTCTGTAAAACAGCAAGCACATATTACAGTTGTGCACAGCAGATGTTCCCTGGGCCTGGGACATTGTGGTTTTATTTTGATTGGTCAGAATCTGTGTCTTACCAGGGATTGATTCAGCTTTGAATTATCTCAGAATATGTTATAGAAATTATCTCATAATCTATAGAAAAACTGAAATTATAATAGGATTAGAATAAGAGAGAAAGACAATAGAGATGTCAGATGTATCAGTGAGGGGTCCACTATTTGGTACTAAACATAAGTGCTTTTGCCTTTGGAGGTCTATGACTTGATAGAGTTATTGGGAAGAAAGAAATACAAATGAGGAATATTTATCTCATATCTGTGGCACTTTGGCATTCATGGAAGATGAGGCCATTAGAAAAAATTATCAGCAAAATATAAGATGTACATCTTGCTACAATGAGAACTGAAAAGTAGGAAAATCTGATTTAGGAAAGCCATGGGAGTCATCTTGTCCAAATTGCTATTGTCCAAACCAAATGCAGGTTCTGTATATGTTTATAAAGTTTAATTCTTATTTAATCATTTTAAGTATTCCTCAAATATATGTATCTGTTTTAAGATGCATCAAATGCATTTTGGAAATAAGTGGGTATACACCAAACAGTATTTAAAACAAATGAATTGACAGATAAATGTAGAAGAATTAAATGGAACTAGGTAATCATTAGTTTTGTCTTTGGCTTTAGGTAGAATTTATTATTGTAACCTGGTCATAAATGCTGACCACTTCCAAAATAACGTTTGTAAATTTGTTTTAAGCCCTGATGTTTAACCTAATTAACACAAATAAAGAAAATGATAATTGATAAACACCAGGTTCTGCATGACATTTATGGCCCTCAGCGTGATGAATGAGGGGGGAGAAATGCCTGACATTTTGAATGATGAGATAATTAAATAGAGAAAGGAGAGGGATCCATTGTCATCACCATAATGAAAGATAGGAAGACTTTGTGAGAACACAGACTGCCTCAGGACATGCACAAAATCTGCTCAAGACCAAAGAAGGATTAGCTGAATGCCTTTGTGGTCTGTCTTTTTAGGAGAGTTGAATTATTTATGACCCTTCTAAATGCTTCCCATAACTACTCTTTCATAGAATAAATACAATTTAACTGGTGCACAGCCTTCTATTCCACAGTTAAAGAGGAGAAAGAAAATGTCAGTCACAGATAGAAGTGGAAGAATCTTGGAAATCCAAACGTTCGTTTTGCAGACGAGGAAACCAAGGCCAAGAAGGGAAGTAAAGATATTTTTAAAGAATTTTTCTGAAATAAGAAAATGTGGGATGGGGCTTTTAGGGTCAAAGCATATCATGGAATCTTAAATTGGAAAATATCAATACTTTCTATTGTATTTAAAGTAGTTTGAGTAGAGTTTCTGTTATTTGTAAGTAAAAAAAAATGACAAATTCAATTTTCAAAAAATCTCCATTTTTATCAATGATGAATAATAATAATATAATAAAAAATATTTAGACAAAATTGATTTCTGCTTAGAGGATAGGCTAGTAGGTTAATATATTTCAATAATGAAATAAAATGTACTGCTCTAGGGCACTTTGCTAATACTGGTGATAATAGTGTGTGTGGTGCAGGGAGAGGGGGTGGGTACAGGATAAGATTCAGAGTGAATAACTCAATATATACAAAAAATTTCAGGAAAGGCACAGGGTTTTCTTTTGTTTTTGTTGTTGTTGTTGTTGTTTTTAGTAGGAGTAGGTATTTGGTAGATTCCCCAATTGCTTTGACAAGAAAAAGTTTAAACTGAATTTTAAGTTTAATTTTTCTTACAATGAAATTAATTTCCCAAACTAAAATGTACACAAATGGCTACATCTCAAAAGGAGTATGCTTAAGCAGCTAAAGTATTTTAGCCTTAAGCTTTTGTATAGTGCTTTTGCAGAATAAATTTAAAATAGATTTTTTGTTTGTTTGTTTTATTTTCAACTACATACTAGTTATGTAGACTTATTTCCTTGATTCCTTAACCATGAGCTAATCCAGTAGGAGGTTATCACATTTCAAATATTTTGGGGTTCTATAGAAGAGAAGAACAGATGGAAAAATGTAGCCATGCTTGCAAGCTACCATGGAGAATCTTAAAACGAGAAGCTAGAAATCGCATGCCATTTCGATTTAAATGAACATTCAAAACAGTATTAGAGAAAGAAGTAGAAGGCTGTGAGTACAGCAAGAAAGAGAAGGGACACATTAGTGATGAAATGAAAAGTTAGTGATGAGATGAAATTTGTCATGTTTATGGCAAATTCATTTTACTAATTATATTCTGCTTTCACCTGAACTGTTTTACCCCTCTTCCCAACCTCCTGATCGTCATTATTTCTATTTGTTTTTGTGGCTGTGCATAACCTCGCACAGCATGAGGCTTTCGATACAATTTTCATGTGCTAGGAAAGGCCCTGATTGTAAGAAGCTTTGAAGCTCCATAAGAGTCGAGGCAAATTCTAATAGTGACTCACATTGTGTAATGGAAAATGCACTGGACTAAATCCCAGAAGACACATCTCCCTCTCCTACGAGGTGCATTTATTTGCATAGGCCACTTAACTTTTCTGAGGCTCTATTTCTGCTGTGCGTAAAAGGGGAATAACAATGCCTTCATCCCACGGTTGTTGTGAATAAATGAGATAAAAATGTTTTACTCTGTATGCCTGAAAAGCTTCTTCACAAAGGAGTTATTGATCAGATATTACTGCAACAAGAAAAAAAAGGTTACAGCTCTAAATTTTCACCTCCAAAACCCAAATACATTGACAGCATGCAGTAGGTATACGTGTTTGTCTCTCTGGTGTACATACTCTCTATTTCAATTGTATGGTAGGGCTGAATGCTTCCTTTCGAAATACAATTTGTTAAATGTATCTTTCAGTTTGTGCCATACAGACAAGTCACAAGGATAATAAGACAAAATAGATTTGATAGTAAACATTTCTATGTCTATGATAGTAAATATTTGTTATATATATGTATATGTATGTATTCAATATGAAAATTAACATCATCTGTTAGTCTGGAATATAATTTCTTATGAACAATTTCTCACTGTCAGCAGGTTCCTTGTTTAGTTTATAATAAATGGTAGTCATTTGTATCTTATGGCACCTACTATACTCAGTAATGGACCAAGTTTTGAAATTGAAATGAGCTCAGGTTGTGTCTGGATAACTTTTTTGTAAAAGATTGATGATTATAAATCATATAGAATTAGATATCAACACAGCAAACACTTTGCTAAGGGTTTTACCTATATTATCTCACTTCATCTTCACAAAACTCAGATGTGTCTGACTTTACACTCCAACAAATGGCATAGTTTTGGCTGAAATAAGTATGCAGACATTTTTGAATAGATGGTCTATGTTGAAGTTCCAGACTAGAAACCTTTTGTAAATATACAAGAGATATCACCTATTATCATCTCAATAAAATCAATTTGCATTTATCAAGTAACAACTTTCCTTTCTGTTTTATAAAATTTTATATTTGATAAAAGCCATCAGAGTATTACACCTATGAAAAAAAGAAGATAACGTGGAGCTGAGGAAAGAAGAAGAAGAAGGGAGATGTATCGTAGGAGGAGGAACATGGGAGCAAGAGGGGAAAAAAGAGGAGAAAAGGAAATAAATAAAAATTTTCTAAATAATATTATAGGAGGAATGCAGAATGGTAACTGTGATATACGAAACACATTAAGATAACTACAGCATGCTCTTACTATGGAAGGTAGAAGTACATACAATTAAAGTCTCTAAACAAGAAATTCAGAACAGTGAATCAAAATTTATAATTAAATTTTTAAAATGCAAATTTAAATACTAAACCTTGTCCACAAAATGATTAATAACTGAAAAAAATGTACACTACATCTATACAAAACAACTTTAAGAGGGAAACAAAATATATGAAATAAAACATTTTAAGTAATGAAAATTTTCCTCTCAAAATCAACCAAAAATATAAGAATCCTATAACATCACAGTACTAATTTGATACGGCATCTGTAACAAATTACCACAAATTTAGCAGCTTAAAACAACACAATTTTATTATGTTATCATTCTGTAGGCCAGAAATAGAAAATTAATTTCCCTGGACTAACTTTGAGGTGCCGGTAGGGTTGTTTTCTTCCAAGAGAATCCATTTCCTTGCTTTTTCTAACTTCTGGAAGCTGCCCGAATACCTTGGCTTGTGATCCTTGCTCCTATTACTCCAACCTCTTGCTTCCATCATCATATCTCTTACCTCCTCTTCTGTGGTCAAATCTTCCTCTGTTTCTGTTTTATAAGATTAGTTATGATTATAATAGTGTCAATCCAGATAATCCAAGATAATCTCCCCATCTTAACATCTTTAATCGCATCTGCTAATTTCCTTTTCCCATATAAGGTAACATTCTAAATTTCAGGGATTAGCATATGCATATTTTTGGAGACTATTATTCAGCCTACTATAATCACTCTCTAAATTAAATATCCTAACACATACATGTGGGATGTGCAAAATAATTTGAATCTGTTATTCAAAACTTAAACACAGAAATGGACAAAAGCAGGAAGAAATTGAATGTGCTGATTAGATTTAAAAAGACATAGAAGAAAAATACAAAATCATATCTGAAATAAAGATAAAATTATAAAGTACCCAAGGAAGAATAAATCTAAAATAAAATTAGATAATGAACATTATAAACAGACAAGAGAATGAAAATGAGATAAAGAAAACGTAAAAAAGAGAAAGTAGTTGAAATGTAAAAAATGAAAAAGCACCATGATACATACTAAAAAAGTAAATGGAAACATTGGAACAAAACAAATGTGTAAAACTATAACCCAAGGAAAATTTCTAAATGTAATAGAAAATCCGAAAGTTTTTACCAAATTACTGGAAATATTGACTGGTAAAAATCAATTTTGAGATATACGCTAGTAAAATGATTAGAATTCAAAAGTAGAGAATATATCCTCAGTGTCTCCAGGCAAAAAGATGGAATAACTTAGAAGAATGAGATAATTACACTGGCATCAGAATCTTCAAAAACAACATTAAATCAAGGAACAATGGAGCAGCATTTTCTAAAAACAAATTAAAGCAAGTGTGAATGAAAGCTTTTCTACTAAGTACCAAGGCCATCAGAAAACAATTAACATGACAGCACTGAGAATCTGTACACATGTTTGCTCCCTGAAGAATCTGTACACATGTATTCTCCTTGAACAGTCTGCTAGAAGTGACCTTTATCTAACCAAGAGATGACTGAGAAACTGGCAAACAAACTAACAGTGAATGAATGTTCTATATATTTAATTATGGAACTGAGACTAAACAAAAAGTGAGATAATTATATACATACATTATATGTTCTGGTAAAATAAAAAGAATGTAACTTAAAAAATGGGTACATATGAGAGACATAAAAAGAAAGAGAATAAGTTATATACTGTCGTGTAGGAATACCAATTAAGATTGGCCAACTAGATAATAAAAAGTAAGAGAAAGGGGGATTAAGAGTACTTTAAAAGGTATAAATGTAAAGATATCTCTAAAAGAAATTAAAACAAAAGCTAAAAACCCAAATCTTTATAAATACCAAAAGAAAATTTTAAAGCAGCAAGGACAAACCAACTGCAGAAACACTTAATAAAATCCACAGTAATTATCAAATAATGAAACCAAATGATCAAATAACGAGACCAAACATACCAGTCGCAATGAAAGTATTTAGCCCTAATTCATCTTTTAAAGGAAAGACATTTTCAAACTGGCTCATAAAGCAAAAATCTACCTCTATGAGTATTCCAGAGTATACTCAGGAAAACATAGTGATTCAAAAGGCTAAAAATAAAGGGAAGGACAAAGAAAAAATATATAAAATTTATATGCAAGCAGTGATTATAATCCTGATAACCAGATAAGTCAAATTCAGACAAAAAAAGAAAAAAAAAAGAAAGAAAGAAAGAATTAAATGAGACCCAAAAAAGGCAGTTTAATGCTAAGAGTACATGCTTGGGAGAAAAGCAGCATTGAGTTCTACTTCTAGCTCTTTCTATAACACTGCAATCTCAAGCAGTTTCACTACCCCGAATCTCAATTTTCTTATCTAGAAAATGGTAATAAACTGACAACACAGGACTATCTTCCTTTCATAGTGATTATAACCCACATGCAAGCAGCAGGGAGGCAATTCTTGTCACCAAGCAGTGTTGGGAGCCAAAACTAAGAACAAAGAATCTTGTGACTAGGCGAGGCCTTATCTGCATCCTGCATCTTGTTAGCCCCCTAGCAGTCAGCTCAGCCCAGAGTTCCCTCCTTCACTCCCACTCCCTCTAACCCTTACCACTCCTCACCCCACCAGCTAAGAACCAATGCGCCTGTGACAGATACTCTCCCACGCAGCTAGCCCTGCCCCCCTTTGTTAGCCCTGTATAAATACTCTTGCTGCTGAATAAAATTTTGAGGCTTGATCAGAACACTGTCTTGCCTCCATTCTTTTCTCCCGCCCATGTTTTCTTCAAGGTACGGTCCTCCTCGGGTTCTACGCAATAACTAGGTCCTGCGGGTCGGGACAAAGCAGATGTTTTAAAGCTAAGAGTCATACACATGTTCTACTGGCTTCTGCGTCCAGAATGGTTTTAAGTGTTCCTCTAGATTTTTAAATGTAATATATCATTTAAAACTAAGTACTTTCTACTCTTTTGGATTTCCAAGATAGCTAAACCATATTTTGGCTGTGGGTTTCCGAAGGAAGTCTCCCACAGTCTCCGGTAGTAAACACAGAGAAATAACTGACAAAAACCCGTCCAGCTTTTAGCAAAATCCACTGCTTTTTCCTTCTTTGGAATCAACACATGCTTAGCAAATCCTACAATGTCCTGGGCACATATGTCCTTATTTCTTGTATTGTGATTTGTTGAGGGACTATTGTGCCAGGCACTAAGTGCTACCAGGAATGCAGATATAAATAAGAAGCACAATTTTCAGTGTCTTCACAAGGAGGCCTGAGTTCCTCATCTCCTTATTCCAAGGGATTTTCATACTCCTGCCCTATAGATTCTGAAAATGATTACTTATCTGCAAATTAGTCTGGAGGCGCTTTAAACATTGATATGTGGAGGAAGCTGAAGCACACACACAACAGCCTATAGGGCGGTACAATATGGATCAATAAGGGAATCCCCAGCTTGACTTTCACGGATTGGATTGGGTTTCCATAGAAGCTGAACAAGCAAAATCAGGGAGCTTTTCCAGATAACCACAAAAGCAACAAATTTTTCATTAGAGCATTAAAAAAAGAAAAAGAAAAGGAAGAAAGAAATGAAGAGTGTGAGAGATAAAAAAGAAAGGGAAAGAAGGAAACAGAGCCTTGTATATATTTATAGATTTTCAAATGCCACATAATTTGGCCTTTGAATATTGCCAGAATGTGCATGTCTCTAGCTTTTGCATTATGTATTTATGTAAAATACATTTATCCAGGAGAAGCCTTTGAAATTCTCATTACTATTCCATGAGGAAAAATTATAAACTTATTCCTGCTCATAAAAACTCAGAGAGGTGTCTATGATCCTCTGTAATGTAATTATTTAATCTGAACTTAACCGTAATATGTCTCTATTCTCTTTCCTGCCATCTGATTGATTGACGTAAAATTATCCCACAGTTATTATATTTCATTAATGCCTTTGGGTACTGTGTTCCCGTTTTGTTGTGCCATTATTTGATTTTAAATGCATTAAGTGTGATCCGTTTAATCCCAGCTATACTATATCTAATAGTTCGCCACCTACAGAATTTTCAGTTTGCAGAGTAAATAGAGAATTAGGAGACTTGGCCTGAGTGAAAATTGGAACTATTTATTAAAATAGTAGAAACTGAAAGAATTAACATTCAAAGGTGTGAGCTGTTTTCGTTTTGCAAGTGTTGAAGATTTGAAGACAACTTTAGGCATATAATTTATCGAATATTACAAAACCACCTGAATGAACCATTTATTTATGAAAACATAAAGCAAAGTCTACAATATAAGTGCATATATTGGGGTAGTTGTTACTGTAAGGCCTAAACAATAAGATAATGTAAAAATATAACTTAAATGTGTTGTAATCACGAGTTTTAACAGTTCATCTTTGATTTTGTCGGTGGATTAAACTATTATGCTTTCTATCAAGATAATGTACATTTAATTTTTAACACTGTAAATACTATTATGTTTTCTGAGAGTTTAGATAATGAAGAGGAAAACAATTCCAATTCCAGTGCAAACATTACCCAGACATCACAGAAAAAGAAGGCAAAGGTCTATGTTACCTCAATAACGAACGGGTGGAAGTACAACTGGACTAGGGAGGTAAATGATCAAAACAGAGCATATTAAATAATATGCTGGAAAGAATTTGGGAATGGGCAGGATACTTATGGAGACTGAATCTCACAAGTTTGGGATGAGATAGGTGGGTACTTTTAAATCAATTAAAATTTTTTTTTCATCTCCCCGAAAAATATCTATGCTCATTCAAAATCAACAGCCACTGAATTTGTTCAGGCCTTCTTCCCAAATGAACACACATATCTGATATGACTTTGTTAACTTCTGGTAAGTAGAGCACTGGGGTGTTGAATGGTGAGCCTCAGTTCAACAATAGACCACAAGAGAAATTGAAATAGAGATGTTCAATACAGGTCCTGGAAGAAGTACGTGGCACACCTTGAGGGGCCACATGGGGAAGTCAAGACAGAGAGAGCTACAGAACCCAGGACACGTGCATTTATTAGGGCTAATGGGGGGTATTTGGGGTTCTTAGGCTAAGGCCAGCTTGAATGATTCAAAACCAAAAAAAAAAGTGGGGGGTGGGGGAGGGGGTTACTAACTTTCATGGGAATCTTATCTGCAGAGTATGCAAAGGAGGGCCCTGGGAGGCTGGGGAGACTTTATTACAAGGGCCTCTGGGAAAGTCAAATCAGAAACTTAAATTACTTGTGACTTTATAAGCTGTTATCTAGTGTATGAAAGGATTTCAATCTAAAATGGAACTAGAGACTGTGAAATAGAGAATGTCATAGCATACATCCTCAGGAAAACAAAACTTTACTGAGAGACATCTCTTTTTTAAAATGCCTGACTTCTGGAAAACTGGGACTTATCTTCGGACCAGTGAACATCCACCAAGACTCTCTTCTCATCCTCAAGCCAATGAACTTTCTGCTTAAACTCTGGCCTGACTCCTCCTTTCTCCACATTGGTACTCCTTGCCTATAAATGCGGCCTGCTCCAAAACTTTGGTGGACTCCCCCTGCAGCTTGCTGAAATTCACGTTTCCTAAATTGCAATTCCTCTGCTATGCCAGAATAAACTCAATTTCTGGTAATTCGAGCTTGCCTCAGTTTATCTCTTTGTTTAGGTTGATAAGGGTGTGCACTGCATGAGGGACTAACATCAGTTCAAGGTCCCCACTTGGCCGAGACAATACCATGCAATAACTTAGCTATATTCTTGATGATTCTATATTGTGCCTTTTATTGTTCTGTGAAAATGAGTAACATTACATTTCCTGGTTCAGAGATTGCAACTAAAATGGCATGTGAGTACACACAGTGAGAAATTCTGAAAATAGTCATGTTGGTTCGAGTGTACACCTTTTTCTGTCAGATATTATCAGTAATCACACTTTCTACAGTATATTAAGTGATAAGCTAAATCATGGCAAAAAAATGTTATTCCTAGCTATTAGGCACTTTGATTATTAAAAACATAGTTTGAAACATTTTCTAAATTTCTGTGTAGATTCTAATGCAACATCAGCAAATGTTAAATAAAAGATTGTTGATATCTTGTCCAAATATCCTCTAGACTCTGCTTATCAATCTGCATATTTGGTCCATTAGGGCAAATGTAAATTTTGGAAAATTCCTTTCAGTTTTAAACTTCCTACAAAGAAAATAAGATTTAATCTGTTAAATTTCCTGCAAACTTCTTACACAACAGTGCTAAAAAGTGATGTGATTTTCTTATCTGTGATATGGAAGATTTTGGAATGAAAATTTTTTATTACTTTACAGTTTCTTGAAAATGTGCAGAAACACTTAATGGTATTTTAGACTTTATTGAAATAAAAGGAGATAGCCTTTCATGTGTCTACGGGATGAATCTCATTGATGTCAGCCATAGGAAAGATATTAAAATATTGGCCCATTGTAAAATCATATTTTTAAAGTTTGAAGCAGGAAGAATGTTTTCCAGTTAAGAAATATATTGAAGATGAGAAATGGGAAAAGGATTACTTAACAGAAACTTATATGCAGTTTCTCCAAAATTGTTTGATGATCTTTAAAGGGCCATAATGAGTTGAGCAAAAAATGAACTGACTGCACCTGCATTATTTGCTGCTATGTGTAAGTTGCAACGAAAACCCATATAGTGAAAAACTTGACTCATTCTTTGGAAATAAGATTGGTTCAGAATCCAAAAGTATGTTTACAGAAAAGAGGAGCTAATATTAATAGTACTTTCTCAATATCTTTACTAAAATTATAACATTTAGAATTCGATTTTGATTTCAAAATTCAAATTATGTTTGTGTATTAAAACAACTTTCTCAGAGAGATTTACATTATGATGAAATCCAATGTGCTTCTGAATGCTTAAAAATGATGAACATTTTAGACATGGATAGTCTATATGATGAGTTTATAGATAAGAGAAAGATCTGATTGACAAACAGCTCATCTATCAAAACAAGCACATAGATTCAAAGTAGATGAGCTTATTGTCAGTGTTTTTTATTTTAGCCATTATCACAGGTGTGTATTTGTATCTTGTTTACATTTTCATTTCACTCATGACATATGATGTCGAACAGCTTCTCATATGCTTATTTG
>NW_024349802.1:28371131-28594187 GCF_902729225.1 Pteropus medius | reverse complement strand
AGGATGTCTAGTTGTTTCATCACTATGTTTTGAAAAGTCTGTCCTCTATCCATATATATATATTATTTGCTAAGGTTCAAATCATTTGTATATTTTATAATAGGGTTGTTTTTTTACTGTTGAGTTTTAAGAGTTCTTTATATATTTTAAATACAAGTTCGTTATCAGATGTTTTTAGTAAATATTTTTCTCTCAATTTTTAACTTATCTTTTTTATTATCTTAACAGTATCATCATAGAGTTTTTAATTTTACTGAAGTCCTACTTATCAATTCTTTTCTTTCATGGGTTGTGCTTTTGGTGTTATATCTAAAATCTCATTGCCAAACCCATGGTCACTTAAACTTTTTTCTATGTTATCTTCTAGAATGTTATACTTTGCATTTTACATTTAGATCTATGATACATTTAGAATTAATTTTTGAGACGTGTGCATGGTCTGTATATAGATTTTCTCTCTCTCTCTCTCTTTTTTTTTTTTTTGCTTAAGGATGTCTAGTTGTTTCATCACTATGTTTTGAAAAGTCTGTCCTCTATCCATTGAATCACCCTTGCTCTTTTGTTAAAGATTAGTTGACTATATTTATGTGGCTCTATTTCTAAGCTTTCTAGTCTGTATCACTAATCTATTTTTCTATTGTTTTATAAATGCCACACTGTCTTGATCACTGTAGCTTTGTTATAAGTGAAGTCAGGCAGTGTCAACCCTCCAATTTTGTTATTGTTCAATATTGTGTTGGCTATTCTGAGTCTTTTGCCTGTCCATGTATACTTTTGAATAAGTTTTTTGATATCCACAATATGACTCACTGGTATTTGGACTGAGATTATGCTGAATCTATAGATCAAGTTTAGAAGAACTGACATTTTAATAATATCAAGCTTTTCTATCCATAAACATGTACGATCTCTCCATAACTGTAGGTTATGTTTACTGTTTGCTTTAGCTGTAGGTTTCAGAGACTAAAATTTCCTCTAGAGTCCTTTTTTGTTCCCCACTGTGGTCTTTGGATTTTCCTAGAGCTAGTTTAAAAAGTGCTTGAGGCTAGCTCTTTCAACTGTAATCTCCTGTTTTTGTAGACGAGCCCAATCTACATGGTGGTGAACAGGGAGAGGAGTCTCATGATTAGGTCTCAGCCTTTTAGTGAGCCTGTGCCCCTAGGCTGTGACCTTCACAAGTGTTTCTCTGCCTTTAGTTTTATACTTTTATGTGAGACAGGAGGCAAGAGGAGATCTGAGGTGGTATTTCACTTCCCCTTGTTCAATTAGGTTCTGATAAGTCTCAAGTCTCTTAGGCTCTGACAAAGCAGTTGCCCTTGAGGGTAGACTTTTGTTTAGGAGAACAGAATGTTCTGAGCTTATTTCAAAATTGCTGCTTTCCCCCTGTTTATTCCAGAAGTATGAGGGAGCTTTTCTCTGATCTTCACCCTCATAACCTGGTGGGGCTCTTAAACATGAAACTCACAAAAGTCTAGCCCTTTCCTGAACTGGGGGCCCTGGAGCTTTAACTCTTAAATTCATCAGTGCCAAATCTCCAGCGATTGATCAATAGCTTAAGTGTTCCTGCTGGTACTGGCTGCAGATAAGCTGTGAATCTCTTTATTAAATTTTCTCTCCAATTTTAGGGTAGCGTCTTGATCTTTGACCTCGATTCTTTAACAGATGGAGGAATAGTTGGTGATTTTCAGGTTTTTTGGAATTTTCTTGTTTTAAAGACAGAAAACACAACTTTAGAGTTCTTTACATGGTAGACCAGAAACCAGGACTTTATTAGAAAACTGAAAACCAATCCTTATAAATCGAAAAGGCCTACTGTTGCTGTTAAGTAAAATTCTAAGTGCTCTGTGCTCACAGCTTTTGTTGAGAGGATATTTAGTTTGATGTTATCATATCGGACTGGCACCAAGAGTCAATGTAGTATGACAATGATAAGCGCAAAACCGTGAGTCAAAGTGAATTTTACATTTTACAATAATTTTTCTTTTATATAAAAGAAAAAACAGGTTATCCTACAGGCTATAAAAAGTTCAGAGCAGTATTATTGGGGGCGGGGTGATGGGGGAAACCCAGAAAGAGTAAAAGTATCCCATCATAGAATGGATAAAAACATTTCATTGTTATGTTTTTCTTACATTTAGGTAATATCTGTTTAATTAGTCCTATTATATTTATGTTCTCCTTTTAAAAGTTCTTAAATTTATGAATCTTTAGAACGCACCATAATGCAACCTATGAAATATACATATCCAATAAATAATTAAAAGATTTAAAGTGCCATATCAAAGGACAGAAAAGAACATAAATTATTGTTATATTTTTTTGCAAACATTATTTAATTGTCCTACTATTAATTATTGCTAATTGTCACTGTTTAGTCCTATTGTTGTTCTTAAATTATAGCACTTATATAACAGAAAATTAAATAACACGTAATAATACATAGTTTTAAACAAACATTTATTTTTTACATTTTGTGTGCTAAAGTAATAACATAATGTGGATATATATTATAATATTTTTTGTCTGATATGGCTGTGTCCTGAACTGGCTCTCTCAAATTTGTGTACCTTATTGACCTTCACTCTAAGTGTAGGCTTTCTTAAGGCAGCTTGTGAGCAGGAGACAACAAGTTAGGGGCCAGACAAGGAAGGACCTGTAGTGGACCCCATGAGTAAATGCTGAGAGTCTATTCAAGCCCACTACGCATATATCATAAGTCATTGATTTTTTATTGTACTTTTGAAATATATAATAAAATTTATTAAGTATTATCAGTTTTCTGCAGTACTGCAGGTAAGAGAGGGAAGCGGTTCTATGTGCGATTGGAAAATGGTACAAAAGAGAGAAAATATACTCTACAGACCAGCGGTGCCCCAGGATGAAAATTAGGAGAAGGCATTTACCATTTTGAGGCTCAGTTCTGATAAGAACTGAATGGTTGCTGGAAAGAGGTTAATCACAGGTGAGACACGGAGTCTAGGGTATTACACAACCAGAATGACAAAGGTTGGCTTCTACAGAGCTGGGGTGGCAGTAACAGCAATAGTTTAAAAATTACCAATGAGAACTTGTGGACTTTTGTAGATTCCTAGAACTATTAGAAGAAATAAGAAAGCTTAAATAATTTGCATCAGTAGGGGCAGGGTATAAGGACAGGAAATAGATTGCTATAAATTCGAGAGAGCTGCAATCTAGCAGAAACATAATACACATATTAATATGATCTGATATGCAGGAAAAGAGGGTAAAACTTCAGGTGTCTGTATCTGTAAGGCTAATTTTATTAATTGTATTATTCAAATCTTTGTAGTGGACATTTGTTGCCTGTTCCTGCTTACCTTGTTTTTCTCTTTGGATACTAATACTTTAATTTTCTTATGTTAATTATTCAATCCACGTGGTTTGAATGAGACTGAGCCTATCTCAGCCCCAGAGATAAGCATGTGACTCAGTATTAGCCAATCGGAATATTCTATGACTGGTCACAGGGACTTAATCACAGAAGTTCATTTGACTCATAACAGGCAGATATAACCACATTCATTTGCTAGGATTGTTAGGAAAGATAAGATCTTATTATATTTATATTGCCAGTTATACGGATGATGTAAATGTAAAGGTACTTATACAGAACGAAAGCCAAAGTACAGAAATGCAGAGCCTAGAGGTGGAGAAAGGAAAAGTGAGCAAGCGAGAGAAAGAAAAGGGATGAGATACAGAGGACAGTGGAGAAAGAAGAGAGAAATGCTCAGTAATAATAATAACATTGAAGAAAGATATCTGAATTCTACCCCTTGACTTTCATCAAAGATTCCTTACTTGGGGTACTAAATTTTAAATAATTTCTGTCACTTGCATACCAATGAATTCTAAAGAAATCTATTTTTGAATTCTTAAGGACTAATAAAAATATTAGCATTTTGCAGTATTAATGTATTTCTTTTGATTTATTGTGATGCTTTAAAATTTTTTTGCTTTATATATTTGATTGCAAGGTACCCATAGGTTTATGACCGTAATATCTTCCATGTAAATTTCCTGCTAGGTGTCTTTTAATTTTTTTAAGCCAGAACTCTATCTAATATTAATAAGAATCCAATACTTTTGTTTACATTTTAATGTTATAAATTTGCCCATCCTTTTTGTGTGTCAACCTTGCTAAATCAATTTTTCATTAGTCTCTTATAGACAGCACAAGATTGGATTTTGTTTTATAACATTAACTGATATTGTATGTTTGTGTTTATTGATTACATTGTTCCATTTTAAATTATTTCATGACCTAGTTACTGTCTTCTTTTTGTCATTTTGTTCTATGTTCTGGTTCTCGCTTGATCATGATATAAAATTATTTTTTATAATGCTGAATTCTGTTTGCTAATATTTTGTTAAGGATTTTTGCCTCTATATTCAGGAGGAAAATCAGTCTATAGTTTGTTTTTTTCTGTGATATCTTTGTCTCTATTTGGTATTATAGTAATACAACACAAATTAATTGAGAAGCATTTACTTCACTTCAATTTTCTGAAGAGATTGTAAAGAATTGCTGTTAATTTTTCCTTCAACATTGGAAGAATTCTCTAATGAAACCATGTGGACTTGTAGATTTCCTTCTGGAGAATTTATCAATTACAAATTTTTAAAATAGTATAGAGTATTTCAAATGATCTATTTCATATTGTGTGAATTGTAGTATTTTGTGTTTTTGAGAAATTGATCCATTTTGTTTAAATCATCAAATTTATGACTGTAGAGTTGTTTGCAGTATTCCTTTATTATCCTTTTGATATTTGTACAGTGTGTAGTGCTACTTCCTATTTAATTTCTAATACTGGTAATTTGTATTTTTTCTCTTTTTTCTTTTCCAGTCTTGCTAGGGGTTTGACAAATGTATTCACATTTCAAAGACCCAGATCTTTATTTCATTGATTTTATCTATTTTTTTCTCTTTTTAATTTTATTGATTTCTGCAATTATCTTTATCATTTTCTTCCTTCTAATTTACATTGGAATAATTTTGCTCTTCTTTTCCAAAGTCCTTGAAGTCTTAGCTTAGATTAGTGATTTGAGGCTTTTCTTTATTTGTAATGAATATATTTAACACTGTAAATTTTCCTCTCAACACTGCCACAGTTATGCCCACAAATTTTGTTTATTTTCATTTTTATTCAAGATCAATGTATTTTCCATTTTTCTTGAGGTTTCCTCTTGGATTCAAGAGTTATTTTGAAGTGTCTTATTTAGTTTCCAAGTGTTTAGAGATTTTCCACCAATGTTTCTATTATTACTTTCTACTTTGATTCCAATATGCTCAAAACAACACAATTTTTATACATCTTTTCAACTTGTTGAGGTTTGTGTTTTGGTACAGGATATATTCTATCTTGGTACATCTTTCATGGCACCTGAAAAGATATATATAATCTACTGTCGTTGAGTAGAATGTTTTATAAATATAATTTAGATCCTTTTGGTTGATAGTTTGGAGTTCTTTTATATCTTGCTAATTACTTGTTTAGCTGTTCTGTGATTTGTTGTGAGAGAGTTGTTAAAACTTCCCATTAAAATTTTGAATTCTTCTATTTCTCTTTCCAGTTCTATAAGATTTTGCTTTCTATATTTGGCAATTCTGTTGTTCGGTGCATGCTCATTTAGGATTACCATGCTTCATGTTGGATTGACCTTTTACCATTGTATGTGCTTCTCTTTCTCTAGTAATTTTCCTTGTTTTAAAGACTACTTTAATTAATATTAATATACCCAAATTTGATTTACTTTGATAAATGTTTAGATGATATATTTTCTCCTATCCTTTTATTTTTAACCTACCTATGGGGAAAGTGAGTTTCTTATAGACAGTACGCAGCTGGGTCATGTTTAAAAAATATATTGGGAGGTTGTTTTTATTTTCTGGAAGTTGTCCCCATCACCAGAGGACCAGCTATGTTGGAAAGATATTGGTTAGATACTAGGTTTGGTAAGGCCACACACTTATTTCCTCCATGCTGTTACTTTGACAACTATTAGGCTAGAAATGTGAACATGATACTAATTTGGTTTATTCCTGTTTCCCCCCAATCTTTCTTAACCTCTAGACCATGTTCTCTCAGATTTAGAAGTTAACCTAATATCAGAAGGAACTGGTATAATTGATTATTAAGAAAGTAAATTATAGAAAAATTGCAGAGATTTACATTTTCTTTTCTAATTCTGAAAGCACTAAGTATGAAGTACTATTGATCTGTAACTATGTCAACCATATTTCAGCTTCAGAGTCTTTGCACTTGCTGTTCCTACTACCTGGAATTTTCTTCCTTTTTACATTGACATGGCTTACTCACTCATTTTATTCAGAGCCATACTAAAACACGCCTTCCTCAGAGACTTCTTCCCCAGTGTCTCTTTCTGTAAGACTTTCTCTCTCTTCTTACTTTCTTGGACTATTTCATTTTTATTCACTGCATTAATCAGTACCTTGAATTCTAGCTTATAAATCTATTTTTTTTTCCTTTTTCTGTCTCCCCTCTAGAATGTAAGATCTGTCAGAACATAGTTTCTGTCTTCCCAGATCACTATGATATCATCAGTACCTTAAGACAGTGCCTAACTGAGAAGAGGCATCTAAAAATATTTGTCAGAATGTGGCCAGAAAAGAAATTCAAAATATTTGCCTCTTGACTTCTCTAGAATTTTTCAGCACATCTGTTTAATTATAGCATTTTATTATGTTTGGCTCAAACTATACAATTATGGGAATAATTTATCATTCTCTTGGAAGAAAATTCATGCTCTGGCCCTTGATATCTACTTTCAAAACAATCTAATCAGTACAATATATAGCAGAAATGTCTCTAGAATTGTGATAAGAAGTGTGGACCATTCCTTAGGTGAGTAATTATCAACTTTTCTTTTTAAATTATTTTGGCCAGTTGCTAGAAGATGGTTGTTGGGAAAAAGATTGGCAACCTGCTTTTACCCCAACAATTTTCCCAAGTTCTAAGTCTTAAAATCCGTTTTTTTTTTTTTAACAAAAACTTTTTTATTATGGAAAATGTCAAATGCAAATAAGATAGAATCATATAATAAACCTCCACTTACCCATTACTTTTATTATCGTATATCTTCTAGCCAATCTTTTTTGTTATCCATAGACCCGAATGCTTCAACTTCTCAGATTATTTTAAAGAAAATCTTAAATATCTTATCATTTCAACCAGAAATATTTTACTATATATCTCTAAAAGAAGGACAAATCTTGTTTTTCATATAATCACAATTGTATTATCTCTATAATCACATTAACTCTAAATAGTCCAAATACACAATTAAAAAGCAGCAGTTGTAAAATTGGATAAAAGAGCAAAACTCAACTATATGCTGCCTAGAAGAAACTTACTTAAAAAATAAACACTTAAAAGTAAAGAATAGGAAAAAAATGCACCATGATAACAATAATTAAAAACTAAGTGGCTATATTAATAACAAACAAAGGAGATCTTAAGACAAAGAATATTACCATGGATAAGAAAAGACATTACACAATGACAGAGGGATCAATTCTCCAAGTGGATATTACAATCCTAAATGTTTTTTATATTATAACACAGTTTAAATATAGATGAAGCAAAAACTGATAGAACTAAAAAGAGAAACAGGCACATCTATCATTATCATCAGAGGTTTCAACAAGCTTCTCTCAATAATTAATAGAAGAAAACAGAAAATCAGCAAAAAGTGTAGAATACTTTAAGATTATCAATCAACTTACCCTAATCTATATTTATTGAACTCCAACCAAAACCAGCAGAATACATATTCTTTTCTAGTCCCCATTAGACTTTCACCAAAGAAGATCATATTGTTGACCATAAAACAAATATTAATGCATTTTTAATAATATAAAGTATGTTCCCTAATAAAAATGAAATTAATTTAGATATCAATAACAAGATATTTGAGAAATCCATATATATTTTGTAATTAAACAATAGATTTCCAAATAACACATGGGTCTAAGAAAAAATTCACAAGGAAGTTAGAAAGCATTTTGAACATTTGTAAATCATAATATGTGAGATGTAGCTAATGGAGTATACACACAGGGAAATATGGCACTAAATGCTCATATTAGAAAACAGAAAAAAAGAAAGAAGGAAGGAAAGAAGGAAGGAAGGAAGGAAGAAAGGAAGGAAGGAAGGATTTCAAATCAAAGAGTTCAGCTTCCACCTTTAGAAATAAAAATGGGAACAAAGTAAACAGAAGAGGGAAATAATATAAATTAAAGCAGAAATCAATAGAAATCAGGGAAATAGTAGAGAAAAATAAAAAATCAAAAGTAGGTTTCTTGAGATTAATAAAGTTGATAAATATTGACAAAATTAATCATGAAAAAGAGAAACAAGATTACAAATATCAAGTATGAGATGACATCAATATAGTCTACAGATATTAAAAGAATAACAAAGGAATATCGCAAAAAGTATATGCCAATATATTTGATAAGTAGGTGAAATGAGCAAATTTCTTAAACACACCAACTTCTAAAGCTCATTGAACAAGAATTATATAACATGTATTCCTGTATCTATTAATAAAATTGAACTTGTAATCAAAGTTCTCTCCACAAAGAAAACTCCAGGACCAGGTGGATTTACTTGAAAATTTTACCAAATGCTTAAGGAATAAACGATACCAATTTTAGACAAAATATCCAGAAAATTGAAGAGAGTATATTTTCTACTTCATTCCGTGAGGCAAGAATTAGTCTGCTACAGAGCGAGAGAGAGAGAAAGAGAGAGACAGAGACAGAGACAGAAACAGAGACAGAGACAGAGACAAAGAGATTACAAGAAAGGTAAACTATAGACCCAAATTGCTCATTAACATAGATACAAAAATTCTTAACAAAATTTTAGCAAGTCAAACAATACATAAAAAGGATGATGTTTCATTACCAAGTAAGGTTTATCTGAGAAATGCAAAGTTGCCTTAATATTGAAAAATTCATCATATTGCCATACTATGAAAGAAAAACCATATTATCATTTGAATAGATTCAGAAAAACTTTTGACAAAATCCAATGTTCATTCATGATAAAAACTGCATAAACTAGGAACAGAAGGAAACTTCCTCAATCTAGTAAAAGGCAGCTATGAAAACAAACTTTCATCTAGTATTTACTTAATAATGAAATACTAAATGATTTTCCTCTAAGATAAGAAATAAGAAAGCTTTATTTGTAATACCCCAAAACTTGAAGCAACCCTTCTATTTAGCATTGTACTAGAGTTCTTACTAGTCTAATGATTTAGACAGAAAAGATAGAAGCAAAATGGTCAGTATTCACAGATGGTATGATTGTCCATGTAGAAAATCTGATGGCATCTACAAAAAATAATGTTAAAATTAATAACTGAGATTCTTAATATTTTAGGCTATAATATGAGTATATAAAAATGAATTTTATTTCTATATATTTATAACAAATAATAAGATTGAAATTTTAAAAATTCCATTCATATAAGAATATGAATGTGGATAAATCTTACAAAAATGTGAAAGACTATAGCTGAAAATTTTCAAACATTGCTGAGAGAAATTAAAGAAAACCATAATAAATGGGCAATATACCAGCTTCATATCAATTCTCCCCAAATTTACATAAAGATTATTGTAAACATATTTTCACTCAAAACTCCAATAGACTACTTTGTAGAAATTGGCAAGCTGGGTTTAAATTCTATATGGAAACACAAGAGCCTATATATTTTTTTTTTTAATCAAAGTTAGAGGACTAAATCTACCTGATTTAAGACATTATAAAATTACAGGAATCAAGACAGTATGATATTGATACCAAGACAGATGACTAGAACAATGAGATAGAATATGTAGCCCAGAAATAGTCAACTGATTTTCAGTAAGCATGTAAACACAACTAAATTGAAGAACTAATAGCATATTAAACATATACTCTTGAAATGATTCAATACCCATATGCAAAAGAAGAGCTTGAATTTATGTTTTGCACCATATATTAAAATGTATATAATTGGTTCAAAGATCCAAATGTAAAACTTAGAGCTATAAAATTTCTAGAAGAAACATAGGAGGGATTCTAGTCAAGATGGTGGAGTAGGTAGGTAGATGCTGCATTTGCCTCCTTTCATGACCACATCAAAATTACGACTAAACTACAGAACAACTATCATTGGGAGTCACCTGAAATCTAGTTGAACAGAAGTCCTACAACTGGGGACACACAGAAGAAACTATCTTGATAACTGGTAGGAGGGGCAGAGATGCAGAATGGGGTGATCTCACACATGCGTGTGGTGGTTAAAAATCGGGAGTGATATCATGGCTGCAGAGGTCCCTCTGGTAGAGTGAGGGACCCCAGCCTCACACCAGACTCCCCAACTAAGGGTTTCAGTGCTGGGAAGAGAAGGCCCCACAAAATCTGGATGAGCAGAGATTGTGGCTGAGTGAGACCAAGGGCTTCAGGAGTCCCAGGTATTCCTTTTAAAGGGCCAGTGCATGGATTTACCTGCTGATGAACTCGCTGGGAACTGCAGTGTTTGAGCAGCAGTTCAAAAGGTATCAGGGACCAATTTTAGAGAAACTAAATTGTCTGGCTTCAGGGCAAGGGCTAGAGGGGCAGCTTTCTCCCACACAGAAGTACTAGCAGAGGGCATTGTTTCTTTGATGAACCCTGCCCCCACCCAGCATGCTAACCCAGGCAGTGGCCATATCTGAGTTTCTATCAGTCTAGCTAACACTGGTTGCTCTGATATCCTGCACTACTCAACTTGCAGGTCTCCAGGGGCTTTTCCAATCAAATGGCTTGTTTCCTAGACATGAAAAAAGCTAAAGGAGTTCATCATCACCAAGCCAGAATCATTGAAACAGAGGAACTTCTTTAAGAAGAAGAAAAAAGATAAAAAAGATGAATAATAAAATGGCAATAACTACATACTTATCGACAATGACTTTGAATGTAAATGGATTAAGTATTCAAAAGATAGGGTGGCTGAATGGATAAGAAAGCAAAACTCTTACATATGCTGCCTATAAGTGACTTACTTCAGATCAAAAGACACACAGAATGAAAGTAATGAAAAAAGATGTTACATGAAAATGAAAACAAACAAAAAAGCTTGGGTAGCAAGTCTTATACCAGACAAAATATACTTTAAAACAATGGCTATAACAATAGATAAAGAAGGACTCAGTAATCCTACTTCTGGGTATTTATCCAAAGAAACTCAGTACACTACTTCGAAGGGACATATGTATCCATATGTTCATTGCAGCATTATTTACAATAATCAAGATATGGAGGCAACCTGGGTGTCCATCAATGGGTGAATGGATAAAAAGGTACTCAGTCATAAAAAAGAATGAAATCTTGCTATTTGCAATGACATAGATGGACCTAGAGGGTAATGTACTGCGTGGAGTAAGTCAGACAGATAAAGACAAATGCCACATGATTTCACGTACATGTGAAATCTAAAGAATGAAACCAACAAAACAAACAGACTCGTAGATAAGAGAACATTTTGATGGTTGCCAGATGGGAGGGGGTTTGGGGGGGTGAAAAATTGGTAGTTACAAAATAGTTATAGAGATGTAAAGTATAGCATATGGAATGTAGTCAAAAATAATGTAATAACTATGTAAGGTGTCAGATGGGTGCTAGATTTATTGGGGTGATAACTTTGTAATTTATATAAATTCTAATCACTGTGTTGTATACTTAAAACTAATATTATATCATATGCCGATTGTAATTGAAAAAAATATATATTAGAGAAAAAAAAGAAACACAGGAGAAAACATTTGTGCCCATGGGTAGGCAAAGATGTCTTAGATTTGACACCAAAACCAAGACTTATAAAAGAGAATGATAAATTAAATGTCATTGAAATTAAGAAGTTCTGCTTTTCAAATGTCACTGTTAAAAGCATGAATATAAAAGCCACAAAGTTGGGGGGGGGAACACAATTTTTGCAAAGAATATATCAGATAAAGGGCTTGAATATAGAATATATAAATATTCTTCAGACTTCAATAATAAGAAAATAAATAACCCAATTAAAATGGGAGATAGGAGCAAAATATTTGAAGACACTCTTAACCAAAGAAGATACATGGATGACAAATAAATACACATAACTCTTACATTATTTGTCTTTAGAACAGCCAGTTAAACCACAATAAGATACCACTATATATCTATTAGAATGATAAAATTAAAAGGACTGATCATACAGTGGTAAGAATGTAGAGCAATTGCAAACTCTCATAAACTACTAGTAGAAAATAATTACTTTGGAAAATGGTTTGGCATATTTCTTAAAAAGTTAAATATATACCCACCATATGACCCTGTCATTTTACTCCTTGTATTTACCAGAGAAAAACAAAAACACATGTCAATTCAATAATCTATGCACAAATGTTCATACTAGCTTTTTCGTGCTGGCCCAGAACTGGAAGCAACCAAATATCCATCAATAGATCAATAAATAAACAAACTGTGGTGTGCTGATGCCAAAACAGCACAAGACCGCCCAGAAATAAAAAGATAATACTTGTTGCCTCAAATGCCATTCTTGTGTTTTGTTGACTAGAAAATATTTACTCATTTTTCAACAAAATTGAATTATCATTTCTTCTAGAAAGTTTTCTCTTTTACCCTGTTCACCATCCACCCCAGTTTGAAGTGTGGTCCTGCTTTGTGTTTCTTTTGATTTGTGCTTCACTCTGGGTTGCAGATGCTATTCAGATATTCATGAAACACTTCTTCCTCCCTGGGCTCATAGCTAGATGGCATTTCCCAGTCTCCCTTGTGGTCAAGTGCAGCTATGTAATTGATGTCTAGCCATTAGAATTCAAACAGAAGTGACATGGGAAACCTCTGTAGCGCAATCCTCCATCCACAACACTGAAGATTAAACAATGTTTACAGAAGAGGATGGAGGTATAAGATGAAAGGATTCTGCATGCTAAGTGAACCCAGGGAGCCCATCGACCTTAGGAACCTATGTTGAAATCATTAGTAAAAAGTGTTAAACTGCTGAGGTTTAGGGATTTATCTATTACATTAGCATTACCCCAACAAATACACTCTGCAATCATACTGAAAACATCGTATTGAAGTTATATATTTATGTATCTGAATCTCTTATTAGACTGCTGTAACAATCTGAATTTAGAGACTGTGCGATGTCTTATTCATACTTGTATGCCTAAGTGAATACAGATATTCAATGAATGCTTGAATTTAATGAATAATGACCTGAATTTCCATTCATGGAAGTAACATGTTTTAGGCAAGTTGTGAAATTTATTGTATTTAATTGTCACGACATTGCTTGTAGTATGTATCATTTTTTCTATATTATAGGCAAGGAATGAAATATGAAAAGGCAAATAATTTGGGCAATGTTGACAATAATACCCAGATTTGCCTAACTCTAAAGCCCATGTTACTTTCTTGAAACACATGTCAGAGTCCGTGGAAATCTGCAGTTCACATCTAAAACCTGTGTCTTGTGTTTCTCAGAAACACTTTGTCCATGATTTGATTCCATAGCTCTCTGATCAAAAATCCCAGAAGTAACTTTCCATTCTAGGGAAGCTTAGTATAAGTTACTATTTTCCAAAAAATTTTAGGTCTATCATGTGTATCTATTTTATTTTTAAGAATTCTGTAGGGTTATCCTTTGAATAAGTGCTCTAGTTTTCTATGGGAGTGAGAAGGTGATTTTTCTTCAAACAATAAGGTAGTTTATGATTTAATCAAAAATAAAATACCAGCGACTTGTTATCTTCTAACAAGTACTCTGCAGTCCTTTGCTTGCACACTCCTTATTAGTCTCCTTGGCAACGGGTAATCACTTGTTTCCCTTAAATAGATGAGATGCCAACAAATATGTAATAGTGGTTTGATACATCAGCAAAGTAAAGTGCTATAATGACAGCATAATAAATCTGAACATGAAAAGTTAATAGCCACATTAGTGACAGCCTAACTATAGTGGGAGAAGCACATGAAGCCTGAATTTTCGGCTTCCATTTCATTCTTTTTGTGATACTTGGTTCTCCCTAGAATGCCCTCCTTCCTCCTCCCTCCCATCCCTTTGCATAGCTCCAAATTATAACAGGATAAAAAACACTCAAAATTAAAATAGACCTGTTAATAATTACTTATTTTTCTCTATAAGAAAGGATGCTAAATTTATCTGAATCAGGGTCAATATTTTTATAAAAAATATGACTTTGAGGTGATCCTTAAAGAGTTAAATGTGTAATTTGAACCCAATACGTTTACCTAAATAGGTTGCATTTGGGGATATTCACCTTGATGTGTTCCAGTCAGGGTCATTCATCTCTGATTAAGTATCACAGCTCTGTCATCAAGACCAATGCAGAACTCACCATGGTTCTTTCAGTGGATTCAGGCTTAGAGTCACTGCCTCTGAAGGTATAACTAGGTACAGTGACCCTGCTTGACCCATAAGGGGTCATTTTCTCATTCTTGGTGGGCGAATACAGGCATTTCGCAGTGAATTAACTATGCTTAGCAATGGCACCAGATTTAGGCCAAAATGAGAAGTCAGTCATAGAGGTCTCCTACATCTCCTCTCTTCTTTATTTTTAGCGCTGCTTCCTCTACTTCCAATGGTCTTCTATCTTCCTTTAATTTAGGGTACCCAGTTTTGTCTTTTTCCTTGATATAGTAACAGAACCATCTGAAAAAAAAAATATCTCCTCTAAGATATTAAGTAGCCCAACATAAAATGGTGAGATTAGAGAATAATATGGATTGGAGAAGCAAAAACCTAAATAAACATAAATATAATATTAGAAATTATTTCTATCACCTGCCAGGTACTGTTTGTGTGACGATCAGTGGGTTAAATTCTATGTACATTATTCTCATTGAATCTTTACAATGCAAATATTACTATCTTAATTATACAGACAAGTGAGACTTCCACCGTTGTTAAACATTTTGTCCAGGGTCACCTAAGTAGTAAGTGGCAGAGTCAGTATTTTGATCTACATCATCTTGTTTCCAAAGCCTGTGTAGAGTAATTTTCTACTAAATGTAGTCATTCTTCATCCAGAATTCTTGGAGGGTGATTAGCCAAAATTTGAATAGTTCCATGTCCTTGCTTTCTAAGGCAACTACTTCATTATTAATAACAAGAGGAAGAATGGCTACTATTTATGTAATACTTTCAATGATCCAGGAGCATACTTAACCCCAAACATGATCAGTGATTACAACTGTGGTCTCTGGAGTGAGACTGCCTGGGTTAAATTCTTTTTCCATTGTTGTGATTATTGTGAGACCTTGGGCCTCCATTCCTTACCTAACACCCCAGTTTTTTCCATTTATAAAGAGGGGAAGAATAATATTCACATTATCACAGGGTTATTGTGAGAATTAGATGAAATAATACACATATAACTCTTGGCACTGTGCCTGCATGTAGGAATTATTCAGTGAAAGTTAACTAGATTGTAAGTTTTTATTGTTGTATACAAGACAATGTGCTTAGCAATTTATATACATTAATTCACCTGTTCTTCTTAGTAATTCTATAAATTATGCACTGTGGTTACCCTCATTTTGCAATTAAGAAAAATAAGCCACAGAGGGATTATTTTCCTAAGGATACAGAGCAAGTAGTGGCTGAGCCAGGATTCTAACTCAGGCGTTATGCCTTCAAGCCTGGCTTCTCAGCAGCCGATATTGTGACACTTTGCTATTGAACAATACTATTGGTTAGAAAAGCATGTGTCTATTTGAAGCCGAACTGTTTCTATGAAATTTTATCCTCTTAATATTAGTTTTTATTATTAGTTTATAGGCATCGATGAACATACCAGGACAATTTTCTTTCTCCTTCCTAATGGTCTACAACCCTCTTCACTCAACCCATCCCAACACTACTGCTTCACTAACTTTTCATCCCAAGTAATTTGTTAAATATATTCTAAGGAAAAGTACAAAATAAATACATGCAATCCAAAGAAAGATAACAGAATTTTCATGTGTTGGACCAAAAGCCTCTCTTAAACTGAACAAATCCAGATCTATTTAAGCATCAATGCTTTTCCTATGGTGGAAAATAATAACAAGCAATTCATTGAATCGAGGAATTTCTCGCCAATTTTTTGAGTCAGTTATATATCCTTTGCCACCAGGGGAGGGACATACATGTTCAGATTTCACTCTGACCCTGAGGTGACAGGGCGTCCTGTTTGACAGCCCAGGTTACCATACACGCACAATGCACAAAGACTGCCTTTTAGGAATCAGCAACTTTAGAGAAGTTATTTGCTTGTTGCAAATTTGTGTCATAGCAACACACACATTTTTAATAAATAAATTGTTCTCCAAATAACTTTATTCACTGAGGAGAGATTTCAAGTCCTTGTCTCTCAGTCTGAATAGCACTTGATGTTCTGTTCTTCCTGTGTTGAATCTAAAAACCACACAAACTTTCTTTCCCCTCTGTAAATTATTATCACAAGTGGAAAATGCCTTGGTTTTCAGTGGATGGTTACACATTGTTTTTCAAAATTCTCCAGAGTTATTAAAGAAACAATGTCAGGGATGAGAGTTTGATTTAAAAGGATGAAACTGTCAGATGTCATTTCTGAATCTGCCACTAGAACACTGACTTGGCTAAGGAGATATTCTGATTTCATTTCCAGTCAACTTGTACTCTGAGTGCTCCTCTCAAGAATCTTGAGGTTTACTGGGAGGGAAGGATTGTGGACTGGAGTGAGAGAAAAAAATATGATACAAGATAGAATATTAAATAATTTTTACATACAATTATGTTAGGAATTATGCAACAGAACCAATGAAATCAGGCTCAGTTTCAAGTAATTTCTATTGAAATGCCAATTATCTCTATTTTCACTCACATCCCATCCTACCTCATTTCTGTCCTCCATGGTCTGTGGTGAGTGGATCTAACATAGACCAAAGCCTCTGACTATAAAAATGTAACTCATTTTTATTACTTGTCAAGCCTCTATGACCAGAACTTCATCATTTAGGAGGATCATGGCATCCCTTCCTGTGTGACTCTAGACAAATTTCGGCTCATCTTTGAACTTTCTGAAACGTTCTCTCATCTGGAAGCCTTCCCTGACCTTCCTTCTCCCATTTCACCTAGAAATTAGGTACTCTCTTTTGGTTCTGATAGTATTTTGTGTATACCCCTAGCATAATCTACACTTATTTGTCTGCATGTCTATTTACTTTCTAAAGTGTGAAATTCACTGCAGTGGCATAGACAAATGCTATGCCTTAGGCTTTTTTTAAAAAATTGCAATTGCTTAGCAAGTTGTTGCTTCAAGAAATGTTTGTTGGATGATTGGCTGGATGAATAAAGTGATAAGACTAATAGTAGAAATATTGGCATCAATACTTTTAAGGCTTGTTCATTAAACATTCATTAGTTTAAGAGATGATTACGCAGAGCGAAACAGCAATTGGCTTTGAAGGAAAAAGACTTGGGTTTAAATACCTACTACAGCACCTACTGGATATTTGACCTTGCTCTGATTGCTTAACTTCTTAGACTATGAACTATCTCTTTTATAAACTGGGCCTAATAAAGTTGACCTCAGAGAATTTTTATAAAAATTTAATAAAATTATAAAGAGTCTGGTCAATTATAAGTATACAATAAATGGTAACTATTATATATAAACCTAAGAACCTCTCTACATTTTAAGACATGTTTTTGTTTAAGTAAAAATAATTGAAGACCTCTCAGCACATGCAAATACATGCTTAGTCATTTCCTCATTAAAACTAATGTTCAAACTAATAGATGGTTTATCACACATGCACATACACACCAACACAGACACACAATCACGAATATAAAATGTCTGTTGTTTCTTAAAAAATACATTTGACTTAGGAACTCTTGCTTGTTTGTACAAGGCAACAGACCGAAAATAATTATTAATAATAACCATAACAATAATAATAACAACAATAAATATTTATATAGAATTTATTTTGTGCCTGGTCCTGTTTTAAGTACTTTATATATATTAAGTTAGCTAATGGACATAAGAACAACATAATGTAGATGTGTTATTAGTATTCCCATTTAACAGGTGGAGAAACACAAGCACAGAGATGAAACAACTGGCCCAAGCTCACGCAATTTGTGAATAGCATAGTAGTTGGGCAAGTTTTTAAAGTAGCAATGACATGAAGTTAGCTCATTATGAAACAGGTGGCTGGACAGGAACTATTCAATATTTGCAGAAAATAATAAATTTAACCTTGTTAAGCTAAACATCATGGAAAGAAAGATACTGTGGAAGCATACTATGCTAGTCCAAGATATGCATGGTTGAAACAGAGGCTCAGATTCCTACCCAACTGAATGATGTCTTTTCATTGTTTGCTATCTACTGTCCCCTGAAGTTGCAAGACTCACAGGCATGGTGAGTGGCATGCAGGGGCACTCAGTGTAGGCACCCAGGGTGCCATTTGGGTTTGGAGCTGTGACGTTTGTCCCTGCAGTGGATTACAGTGATATCTGGGGCATATAAGCTTGTTAGAAACTGCCTCAGCTATGTAATCATATAAGTTGGTATCTAAACCCTCCCATTTTTATTCTGATCTGTCTGCATAATGCTTATATCTATGAAACACATTTACCTGTCTTTTATTATAGACACTTATGGAGTTATCATGGAAAATCAATCAATCAATCAATCGGTCGATCACCCACCCCCACCTAAATTTGTTTGTTCTATCTATGGAAGAGATGTGGTATAAATGAATACTAAATTCCAAAATAATGTACTTTTTACCTAAATAATATATTGATTCACTACAGAAGATTTATACCAAAGTGGAAAAATCCATTTTGGAAAAAAAGCCTGCTTATAGTGATAACAGTGTTTTGATGTTGTGTATCATGCCAAATATTATGAAGGAAGGCCACTAAAGAATGTCAGAACTAGTAGCTCTTTTAGACAGTGGTTTAGTGCACAGAGGAATCGCCAAGAGAGTTGGAAACAGGAAAGGCATCATTTTCAAAGATTCTGGTAGGTCTCCCTTTTAGATGGAGCCTGAGGGTTTGCATAATGAGCTTTCTGGGTGATTTGTATAGGCGTGGTCTATGTACCATACTTGAACAAACACTGCTTGAGGGCATCTTCAGTTGTTTAATAGTTAATACTATTTGTTTTAAATGCTTCAGAAACTGTAAAGAATGACAGAAATGATCTCTTGACTCTTATGTCATTACTCTAGATCCTAAAATACACAGGCATATTTACACCAGAAACTGGAAGGCAATTAATCTCAGACATACCGTAGATCATAACAAGGTTCTCCATTAAGTGATAGGGATATTCCAGTCCTCAGAGCTTTCGGAGTGCCATCAGGAAGGTAGATTTGGCCTTGTAATTCTTTCTATCTTATTTAAAATGTCAATTTCCTGTCATACATTTCACCTGCATTGGTTGGACCCCTTGCTTATAGACAATGGGGGCAGACAAAATGCCACATCCAGAAGTCTCAAGTTCTGTGATTTCTGACTGCTGTTAAAGAATTCATTAGGTTTAGCATGGGCTCTCCTTGCTACTGTGTAATTGAAGACTCCTCTAACATCAATCTTATCATTGAATTAAATTGACTACAGTGCACTGAAGACTACATCAAATGAGTTTGAGGTTTGAATATAACAGGTATTGCCAAGAGCAGAGAAAGTGTCGATAACTGGGCATAGATTTTGCACTTTGGTTTGAACATCTTAGATCACTCAGCTGCAAAAGGAAAGACAGCGACGAGTGAAGTGGTCTGAGTCTGACGTGAGCTTGGTCATCAGTGCTACCATCATTGTGATCATTGTGGTCACTGTCAACACTATTATTCCCCAACAAATTTAATTAAAAGCTGTGTCTTTTAGCCTGTAGTACAATGATTTCTAGTTATCTATTCTTTAGTCAGTCTATGACATTTTGTTATTTTCTCTAGGAAAGAGCCTGATTAAAAATTTTGCATGGAACAATAGGGAAAAAATTAGGTATTGGAGTTCTCCAACGAAATATTATCTCCAAACCTATCTTACTACTTATCTTAGGGTAGCTGATTCACTTAGCTGGTCTTATTTTATATATTTTAAATATGGGAATGATAATATTTTACCCCTCTGATCATTGAGAAGATGAAGTAATAATAGTAATAATAATTTTAAAAAATGAAGCATAGAATTTGGCATAGAAGCTGGCACTGAATATGCTTTAGTTACCATCCCTTCACTTATCCAATATAGTTTAGGGTCTGTTATAACTGCACATTAATAAGGTGTACATGAATGGATGGATGGGGGAGTGAAACAATTAGTGGAATGGACAATTAAGAAATTCAAAACTTCATTTTTAATGTAAGACACCAACTACTTCTCTAGAAGACACATTTGTCTCTTTCCCAAGTGGATTCCTTCAAAAAACTACATGTTTTATTAAACACAAAGTACTACACAGAAAATTTTATTAAGAGAAAGGGTCTTTTATATGTCATCTATTTCAATACATTTATTCCATAAATTGGAAAAAGGAGAGTCAAAAATAAACTGTCCACACAATTTATCAACTAAACCAGGACACTTCTAAGCTTGAAATGGAGTGCTGTTAATCATTATACCAGGGCAACAGGTATAAACTGAAAGTATTCCAGGCAAACTAGGATTACTAATCAGTTTATCATGACTTGCCAATGGGCCTTTTAACCAGCCCTTTCTTTCTCAGTTCAGCACTTTTTCTGATCATGCATCCCTTTTAGTACTTCATCTTTGGATTATATAAATGATCAAATAATTAATAAATTATTGAAAATACTCATATCTTCTTATGAGACCAGTCTGAAGTTAATCCTTAGCTTTCCTCTCTGGCTCTCTCCTGCTTCCCGTGCTCTTTTCATGAGAATCCCATTTCGGATTCTACTTCTAGGGGACCAACCTAAGATGACAGGATTGGTTGTGGAGAGTAAGGAACAGAATGTTTGAGAAATTAAAAAATAGAGAAATATATAGTTTTCAGGGCCCTTTCTGTTTGCCTCAAACTTCAGTGATAAAGATGATGGCCTTGGTGGTGCTGCTTTGGCTCAAGAATTAGGCAAGTCCTAAGACTGCAAATAACCCCTTGAAGGAAAGGGTGCAAATTGTTGGTGTAAGTTCTCTGGGAAAAGTGAAGTAAGCCTAAAGTGGGTTGAGCTGTCTCCCCAAAAAATGATATGTTGAAGTCTCACCTCTGGAACCTGAGAACGTGGCCTTATTTGGAAAAAAGATCTTTGCAGATGTAATTAGATGAGATGAGGTCGTACTGGAGAAAAGTGGGTTCTACATCTAATACGACTGGTGTCCTTACAAGAAAAGGAGAAGTGACATCATCCTGTAGAGGAAGGAGATATGAAGATATAGGGAGAACCGCAATGTGAAAATGAGAGCAGAGACGGAAGTGTGCATGTACAAGGACTGCTGGTGACCACTAGGGGAAAGTGTGGAACAAACACTCCTTCTGAGCCCCTAAGAAGGAAGCAATCTTGCCAACACTCGATTTTGGACTTTCAGCCTCCAGAACTGAGAGAGAATGAATTTTTGTTGTTTTAAGCCATCGAAGTATGTGCTAATTTGTTTCAGCAGCCCTAGGAGACTAATTCTTAAGTACACAATGGCAGTGAGTTAGCATACACTGAGCTTTTCTTCATAAATCAGTGGGAACCATATCTGTACCAGGTGTTGCTAGCAATTGTGTCTGTCTCCTGTCTCTCCCACTTCTCACCTAGAGGGGATCTGGAGAAAAGGAACCAGCAGCAAAAATAGACTTCATTTTGTCCCACTACCCTGTATAGCATTTTGCTTTTGTGACATTCTATCTCTTTGGCTGAATAAATCACAAACTTGCAAAGGGTTACATTTATGTTGTTTTTTTCCCCATCGTAACCCAACCCACCTGAAATGCTCTGACACACTTGAAAATAATTCCAATTAATGAATAAAACATGATAAACTGATAATTTGCTTTTGAAGGTGAACTCTTTAACAGGAGGGTAATTCAGTAATGTTCTAGTTGTTTTTCCCAGCATCAGACCTTAGCTGACATTTGGTTTTAGCTTCAGCATAACCATTCCCAGGATATGTTTAGAAAGATCATGAGCAATTTCCTAGGACTTGGCCAGAAATTATTCACAATGCCTGGATTACACACTTTGAAAATGTGAGGTTGTATGTTAGTCAAGATTTTAAATCTAGCTTTGGCTTAGGCTCCTGGCTTGGAATACTTAACAGAAACTTATGATCAGCCTTGTTTTTTAATTTCCAAGCAAAACAACATGAAAGAGACTTTTGTTAGTAGATAATTAGCAATTTAAAAATTATAGATGTTAATATCAATTCTAAAGTGTCAGTTTATTGCCTGGGCAGACAAGGATAGCTATTTTGCATACTATGGCTAATTCTATATTTTAAATGCTATTTCTAAATGTTGGTAGGACAGGGAGTTATTTCAAGAGTTAATAAAAATACTTTTGCATGGATTTTTTTTTCAAACTAATAATCTGGTAGCTTACATGTATTTGCAGGAAAGTAGTCGGTGGTCCTAAAAAAAAGAATCAAATGTATTCAGCCAAGGTATGTTCAGAAATATTATCTCTAAAATTTTCTTCATATTTGACTTGAAGAAAAAAAGAGATAAGGTCTTGTTTTCATATGAAATATACTTGGTATTTCTTCCTAAAATCCCATTTCTGTTAATAGCTGAAGCCAAATTCTCCTATAAGAAAATACAAAGAAAGTGATAGAATCCTTTTTTTGAATAGAGTCACCCACTGCCTGAATCAAATTATTCCTGGGTGTCAATTTTAAGGAATCTCACACACTCTCCAGTCATTAATTTGTCACAGGCCATACTCTGGTGAAGGGAGCCTGAATGAGATTGATGTTTGCAAAACATTGCCCCTTATAAAACTGCCTATTCAAAATGAGAATCAGAAGTATTATAAGACAAACACAGCAATAATGAATTGGGAGAGAGAATAGAGGGATGAAGAGGACCCTGAAAACTCGCTGGCAAAAGAGTATGTGGTGGTTGAGAATCAATCATCCATGCTGGTCATTGAAAAACAAATGATTACAGGGGTCTGGCAGGAAACAATTACTGGGGCCTAAGTGTAGATGATAATAAATTGCAAAACTCTGCTTTGTCTAAAGGGGGCAATCACAGTTCAGTTGCAGCTAACAGTTGCCTAGTAGGAATGCAATACCAGGGCTTTCAGATTTTTCTGATTTTTCAAGAGAAATCAGAATTTCCAATTAAAAAATTCCTTTATTTTTTAGGAATAGGAGCTAATTAAAATTTGTTTAAAAACACTGTTCAGGCAAAAAAACTTTTTCAGTTATATGGAAACATGGACATCTTGCAACCTCTTATCTGCACTGAGATTTCATTTCAGCAAGGACCAATCACAAGGTTTTAAAGTTATAAATAATTGTTCTGCCTTACACGTAATTGAAATGTACTGTGTTTAGTTTAAAGATAAGAACTCTTGTCATTCTAACAAGGGAGAAAGAAGGGACAATGGAACAGGCATCATTCAGGGATGAATAAAAATATTTTATCTTTTTTTTCTTTTTCAAACAACACATTTCTTTGGCGAAACAGTCATAATAAACATTTTCTGTGAGTCATTAAATGTCTGAGTTTGCACTTGGGACAATTGTGTCATGTAGGTTTACTGTACTTCTCGAAATGGTAAGATATTACAAATAAGTAGAGTGAACATGTAGGATACACACTTGATACGATCTAATACTCCCTCCTTCAAAAGAGCCTTCAAATTTAAACTCAGAAGGAAAAATGTTTCCAAAATTGGATATATTACCTACAGATTATATATGAGTGAGAAGAAAATAGAAACCATCTTTATTTCATGAACTAAATGAAGAATAAGTTCTTAAATGTACCAATTTCCTGAAACCACCAGTAAAGTTACATTTATCTGGACAATTTTCATATTGTCAAAAAGAGAGGATATCATGGCTAAGGATGTTTCTAGAGCTGCTGAAGGAACCAGGGAACTTTCATCACATAAAAATATCACTAGTGTCTCTTATATTGAAACTGAAAAGTTCTTAAAGAAATTGTGATAAAAATAAAGACTAATTTGTTCACAGCTGCAAGCTGAACTTAGTACAGGACCAGAGACAGGATGAAAAGTGCTATATATTACATTTCTGAGTAAATAAAATTGATAGCAGCTTCATTTCATATTGGGTAAATTACTGGCATATGGGGAAATTTTATTACATGACTTAAAAAGGAAGAAAAGCATGATACAAATTATGCAAATTTTCCTGATTATTTTTAATTCGGGGCTTTACTGGCATACAGGGGACAGTTCTTTGGGTCTGCAATTAAAATAAATAATAACACCAACACAAATAACCATAATTCAAGTATCAAAATGCAAAACATAAAAAAGTTTCTTCTCAACAGTCTAAGTCCACCTGGGGACATCTAAAACCTCTAACTAAAGGTTATTCACCATGTTTTGGCAAGATGAAAAGAGCAAAGTCAGTTACTGGCACAGGGGCTGATAAGGTGACACAAATTTGCTTCCTGAGCATTTTGGCTTCTGCTGCTCAAGTCAAGCTCCCAAATGTGCATATGAAGATGGAACATGCTAATTCTACAACATTGGGGTGTCAGCGTAACTGACTGATGAATCAGTGACCCATAGCTGTGTGACTATAGGTAAGTCAATTTTTTTAATCCTTGCTTTTCTCTTATTTTTTTAAATCAAGAAAGCCATGTCTACTGTACCTCTTTAATGTTTGTAGTAATGCTCTGTCAAAAGTGAGGTATTATGGTTATCAGGTAAAACTTCATAAAAACTTTGCCAGGCAGTTGATTGATATTGGACAAAGCCCTGCTATGAGATTTTTCTAAGCTATGAGATTTTTAAGGGAAGAAAAATCACATTTCCCCCCCTAAATTGTTTTTCTGCAGGGCTACAAAAATGTGGGACAAACTATAATCTATTTTTTTTTAATTTCAAAATATTATTCATTTTTTTGGAACGTTAATGCCAGAGTTTCCAATCAGAAGCCTGGTTGTCAAAAACAAATGCTGCCTTCAATTCATGGTCACTAAATGCATAGGGATTAAGCTATTCTTAGTCTTGAGACTAAGGTTCAAATTGGCTCATGTCAGTAAATGCACAGTCATCACTCAATTCATTTGATAGGGTTGGTTTTTAGTTCTATTGTTAAGAATAACTGTTTAAAAATAACCAAGCCTCCAGTGTTCGTGAGAGTTGACTGTTTCATCACACATTGGCTAAGGCTAAATTGACCCTCTTTAGGAGGCAATTTAAAATTAATTGTAAAATTCCAGTAAATTAAATATTACTAGCAGAAATGATTGATTATAATTAAGAAAAACTTAGTTGAATTAACATAAGATTTCAACTGATAAATTTTTAAAATTATGATTAACAAATGTCCCAAGAAAACAATGTTCTTAGCATATAGAATCCATTGAGTTTTTTTTAGAGCAAAATTGAGTGTTTAATATAGCTACATATGACTTTGCTTTGGCATCAGATCAGTCTAATCTTAAATATGTAGGAATATTAACACTGTAAGTATGAGATACATTTTAAAACAATTTTATTGAAATTTATAGGGATTAGACAAGATTTTGGAATCAATTTTGAGAGGCAAAATACTTGTTTTTTTTGTTTGTTATTTTACTAAATTCAGCCTTTTTTTAAAAATATGTACTTGTAATCTCATTATTACTTTTTTTTTTCCAGAAGAGAATGATCAAAATAACATGTGAGTTGGCCCAGGTTCCTCATAGATAATTTGTGATGAAGCCAGATACCATGTTCATAATTCTGTGATGATCAATCTGTGCCCAGATCCCTTGGCCACAAGGCTTTTCCTCAATATTTAACACTTCCACACATTTTTCCATAATGCCTTTACAACGCAGATGTCATCTGATAAAATCTTCTTGACTCTTTCATGAAAGCTAAACTTTCCATAATCTCAAGAACTTTATTTCTTTTCTATTTCTAATAATATTAGAACTTTATTTCTTTTCTATTAGAACTTTATTTCTTTTCTATTTCTAATAATATTAGCTCACAGATACAAAAGTATTCACCCAGTATTAACCTCCCTAGCCCATGTCCTAGGCTGAAATTATGCAAAAATGTATTTTAAATTGAGTTGACAAGTATCCAATAAACCCATATTGTTATTTTTTGTTAATAAAATTCTATATCATCTCACCATAGCTTAAAAATTCCATAAGAACATCACTTCTCAATGGATTTATGTTTCAAGAAGTTTAGACAAATAGCTAGTGATTTCAAAAAAAAGAAAAAATTATTTCCTGGGAAAAAAATGTAATCTGGGACCCCAGAAAAGGATTCTCTCTTTGTTAATTTTCTTTAGTCCTGTTTTATCGTGTTCTCACACTACCTGGATTTGAAGATTTGATGATTTGATAAAGGTTCAACTTGTATGCTTAAAGTCAGTAACTTGTAAGAAATGATAAAATGCATTATGCAACTCAAATTGCTAGTGTAATAATATTACTAGAGACCACATCTACTTATCAACCTCGTCAAAGCTCTAAAGTGATTGAGGTTCCTTAGAACTGGTCACTGTACAAGTACTTACTTTTAGTTATATTTTTTTGTTCACAAATCATTTAGTCTTATTCTTTGGAAATTGCTTTGAGAGCTGACTTGTCATGAAAAGAACATGATCCCATTTTCTGTGGTCTTAGTAAACTTGACCAAACTATACGATACTTCACTTGATCATAAATACTAACCATCAGATTTAAGTTCAACTCAGCTATCCAAGAAGGATAGCTTTCCATCACTGAGAAAAGAGAAGACACTCAGATTGAAGGTAATTCTTAGTCCTTTCACACCAGAGCATTGATAAGCCAACCAAGGAATTCTTTAAACTCTGTGACTCTTTGTAACTTGCACAAACTTCTAATCAAGTAGCACATGCAAAGTTTTTCCAAGGCAGCACCTGTCTTCCATCACCATTCAGAATTCTGGTAAGGTATAACTCCATTCTTGGAAGTAACAAACAACCTTACAGGCCTTCTGAGGATGATATATCAACATATCTATCTTTCACTGAAAGCCCTGATATCATTCTCAGAACTTGTAAGTGGGCAATGGAGACTTGTCATATAAATGATCCATTTTACTGCCTGATAGTAGACTCTGTAGTTATTGAAGCATACCTTAGAAAGACCAGCAGAGGTGCTCCAGAAATCAGTCTGCCCTTTTCAAGAAGACCAACAGCAATCAATGTGTAAAACATTCCTTGTCAGGATTCAACTCAAATACAGGCATACCTTGAAGATATGGTGGGTTCCTTTTCAGAGCACTGTAATAAAATGTGTCTTGTGATAAAGCAGCCCCTAATCTTTCTGCTGACGAAGGCTTTCACCTTCAATTTGTAAAAAACACAACACCTGTGATGCAAAGCGAAGTACAATAAAAGGAGGCATTCCTGTAATTCTTGCTGTAACAATGGAAAGAGGAGATAACTAATATCTTTTGGCTGTGGGAGAAGCAGTCTTAATAAGGTGGCCATTAGCTAAAACACCTGCAAAACCATGGCAGAATTACTGAGGGGATCTGTGAGAAAGCACCACAAAAAGAAAAAGGATGAAGCATTTAAATCTGTTGCTCCCTTCCACACCCTCATTGCCTATTTTCTATTGCTTTTATTGGGGTTTGTTTTATTCAGAATTTATTATGTTCTAAACTGAGAAAAGAGATGCACTGTATTCTTCATGACTTGTTATAAGTCTGATGTGAATTAGCAACTCCTCTGATAATTCTTGGTGAAGTCTACATTCTGATTAATCAGATGAATGATAATACTCAGGATGGAAAGGAATTCAGAACATTTTTCTGGACACTTGCAAATATTGAATAGCTGTATGGTTTACTACCACAAGAAGCAGTTTTATTCCTGAGGGGACTAGAGAAGAGGTCCTTTAAATGCAGAAATAGGAAACCAGCTCAGTCGTTACACACCCTCACCTTTACTGATGAAGTAGTTAAGGACAAAGCATTAGCTGACTATTCGTTACACTGCTGGTCAGAGACTACAAGACTTGGACTTCTTTCAGGCTCATTGTTTTCTCCACCACTTTCTGATGCTTTCCCGTATGCACGTAGGTATTAACACAATGTCATCCATGCTTATGAACAGGAAAGTATTTCTATACATCAATCCAGATTTGAAGAAAGAGGTCTATAAACCACAGAACCGTCTTTTAGCTTTGTAATCTGACTTCTTCAGGAAAGTTGAAATTTTACATGGGTGTGGAGACAAATATATTCACTTAAAATGTAATTGTAAGTGAAATTTAATGCCCATGTCTGCTATATATTGGTTCTGTGCCTTAGAAATCTACATGGGCATATCCACGATAAACTCTGAATGATCTTATTTTTAAAACTTTATTGTCTTTTAATTTTTAATCCTTTGTTTTGTGATTTACTGCTCTTTTAATTTCCAAATGAGTATAAACAGTCTCTTGGCTAAATAGTTCCTTGGCAGAAAATATGTAGCACCTTTCAAAAACCCAAACTATATCTCTGATGATAACAGCAGTAAGTTATTAAAATGAATGTGAGAAAGCCCAACAGTACCTAAAGTCTACAATTCTTTCAGATGAGACAATGATGATATAAACTGTCAAAAACCAACTGTTTGCTTATGTGAAAAGAATAAAGTTTAGGACCACCGAGAGGAGCCATTTGTTATGTGTAATCACCTGTTTTCTCAAAAGAGAAATACAATACCTCCCCAACAACTGTTTCCCATTTGTCTAGAATGATCTGGATGAGGTGCAACAATGCTTTTTCCAGAGGAATCTGACTCCTGCAATGCATTTATATTTGTTTCAAATGAAATCAGAGACGCTTTCTCTATCACTTCCTTGTCATGGGTGTGATGCATGGGACAGGATATATAACTATAAAGTCAGACCACCCTTCGGGATTTTCAGAGCACCACTGCTGACCAATCTGAATTATTGATCTTTATTCATGAAGAAAGTTCCCTCAGGGAAAGGATACAGCTTTATAGCAGTCTGGACTATAATAGATGTTGATCTGGTACTGATAAATACATGGAGTGGGAGGAAACAATTCACAGAGAGAATCCACTATAAGTTCTAAGGTTAGGCTTCATCCTTTATTAGGTAGTGAGTAAAAGACAACTGATGATTACAACTCCAATTTAAGAGACCATTTAAACAAAAATGGTTCCATAGCGAAGTGAGGCAGAAAGGATTTACGTATTTCTCAGTTTTCTCATATGGCTGATGGAGAAATATGGCTGATTTGTTTGTTCCCAGCAAATCATTAAAGTTAGTAACACCTTGTGATCCAGGACTCTTGTATCCCATAGGCCCTGACTTTTAGTGGACTGGCTCATTCGCTTTGGTGAAAACAGGGGAGAACAGCGAAAGCACATGTAGTGAGACTGCATCAATTAACACTAAGTTCTCCAATAGAAAGGCAGGTGTTCTCAGGTGTAGGCTGTTGGATAAGAATTCAGAAAAAGGAAAACTAAAGTTCAAAACAGTCAGAATCTAGTCACACGAGATACAGAGTCCCAAACAACTCTTCACTTGGCTGAACTAGCAGATCTGTGGGTGAACAAAGAAAATGCTGGCGAAGACCAGAGAGTAGAGATATTGGCAAGTACAAAATCACCAGATACTCTCAAAAATAATTTTTAATGCTAACCAACATGTTTAACCAAGATATATAATTTAAAATTCTTTTTTAACAAAGACTGATGAAATAGTTTTTCTTCTCCTTCCTTCCTGCTTGCCTGCCCTCTTCCTTTTTCTTTCTTTCTTTTTTCTTTTGTTTTGGTTGTTTGTTTAACAAAAAATATATAAAGCTGACTGCTTTAAAGATATGTTTATATGACAAATGTCTGTAGCTAGATGGTAGAGAAGAACTCCAAAGATCATGGTTAATATCGAGCACCAAGCGCGCTATGGGTGTTTCTTAAATATAAAATGACAAATGCTAAATACCTATCTCTCAAATGGTTTCATCTTGAATCCTCTCAAAAGGTTAGTACAGTTTAGATAAGAGCAGTTTCAGGAAGGCCATACTCAGCCCTTCCTATGTTTTTAAATAATCTTTACAAAACCTTTTCAAAAATATTTTTTTTCTCTAAACCTAAATCATGTAGGACTGATTTGTACATGTTTTATCATTGTTCTAAGTTTGAGTGTCACTGTTCTTATGAATAATTAACAGACTGGCTGCCTCAAACCCCATCATAGTGATAGGTATATGTTAGCTTTCTATGGGAAAAAGCAAATAGCCTTTATCACAAATTAAAGGCACAGCTATTTTTATGCCATTTGTTACCAACTTAATGATAACATGTAACACGGGATGGTTATATAATTATTTCATATAGATTTTCTTTTTATAAGTTATTCTCTTAATCTTTCTAACATATATACAATATACATATATTTATATATACCCCTGATAAATCTTGTTTTAAAGGTAAAACATCAACTCCTTTCAGCCTTACGGTGAATATCAAAGGCTATTAGTATTTCACAACTTCACTAGAGAAATGATGGTCAATTGCATCTTACCGGTATTTTGTTTTAACATTATATCCTTGGTCTGCAATTAACTCAGATTCATTTTTCTTGTCTTACTAACATTTAAATATATTAATTGTTTATATCATGTCAGTAGGAAATAAAAAGAAACAACAAAAAACCCACAATAGCTAATGTCTACCATCATATTCAAAGCGGACACCTTTGAGACAAAGGTTTGCCTAAGAGACAACCCTACTGGTATGATATAAAGGGATATTGCAGAGATACAATATTCTGTCTTTATTGGATATGAACACGAGAAATTTTTACTTTGCCTTATCATCTTAGGTTATGATTGTCCCTTATCCATGAAATAAAAGAGTTGTGTCGTTTTCTTTTTCGACACCCATGATGCATGGTTTTATCTATTTTGCAGATCCAGGTTCATTACAAACAGTTCCCTATTTCCAGCAATACTGCTTCAAGGTGGGAAGATGATACTTGGTAAGAAATCGTCTTTGTTAACATCTCCCCCACCTCTGTGATTGGCCCTGTTCTATTGTTCTGAACTGAAAGTCGTCTTAGAGCTGGACAGGAGGGGAGGATGTGGACCAGAGAGACCTCCACAACACCATCGGGTGTGCTTTGTTTTTTGACTGCTTACTGGCATGAAATAGTTGTTCGTTCTACCTTTGCAATTCTTCAAAACCTAGTGGCATAGATTGAGACACAGCACTATTGTTTTACAAGACATCTACTGTATCTATTTTTGTTGGGATAAATACCCAGTAATTGCTGTCATAGCAAGAGGACCAGCACGGGTACTACTATTCACAGTGTTGCTTTTGTTTTTTTCTTCTGTTTTTTTCTATTATTTTAATCTACAGGGTAAATTATTATATATACATTGGAACCAGTTAATGCCCTTAGACAATATATAGTTGTTTCATAAAGCAGGAAGGACAATGCAGAGGGAAATAGGTGCCCAAAAGCACAGTCACAAAGGCTTCAGAAGTTCTAGATACCACAACAAGTCAATGCTGGAGATCACTTCTAAAACAATCTGTTCAAGAGGAATGCTTTAATTTGGAGAAAATACCACCCCTGCCCTCCCATTCCCACACCTCCCTCCCTCCCCTTTTTGTTTTAATAATCTTTTAAATTCACTATCAAAAGTCCTGGCTCTTCAGATATACTTTAAACTATAAATAAACACTGCATAGTTCTCTTTTGTTTGTTTTTTTTTTGTTTGTTTTTTGAAAAATTATTGCAGTACAATTACTCCCGTTTGGAATTCAGTAAGGAGCAAACAGCACAGGCGTGTGGGCGGTCCGAATGGGTCCAGGTGCTGGCCGCAGGAGGGCAGGCGGAAGGGCGGAAGTCTGGAACAGTGTCGCTGCTGGGGCTGTCCGAAGACTGAAGGGGGAATTCACTGCCACAGCAGCTGCGGCAGCCGCAGCTGCCAGCGGGTTTGGTAGAATTCGTGGAGCCAATGGCTTTGTAGGTTCTTTTGAAAATACTAATTTTACCTGCAAGGGAGTGACAGAAAAAAAACAGAAGAACAAAAGTTTGGAGTCTACACTTGGAATCCAAAATGGCAGGCAGCTTTTAAAATATAGCAGGAAACAACTACGAAGATTAACTTATACTTGTGAATTGACAATAAAAATACTGGAAAGCGTAGATCATCTTTCCTTTGGAAGAGTTGGTAGATGCCTGAAAATGGCTGACCTCGGATGTGGAACAGCCCCCCCAGAAAAGTACTCAGCAATCTTATTTTTCTTGATAAATAACTTCCTAAGGAAAGTATTCATCTTGAGAAAAAAATTAAAAATTTTACTCCACCTTTTACACACATAATAACTATCATGGAATAGACATTTTAAAATAGAGATTCATTAATGCTGTCAGTTACTATTAGACTATCCAAGTGTATCACTGATTAGCATAGAGAAGTGTGAGGTCCTAATCAAGGGAAATAAAAATAACGAAATTCCACTTTCAATAAAGAAGAAAACTTATCTCCCCCAAAGTTTGACATGTTCTACTTTTTCTTTGTGCAAAATAGTAACAACATTCTCTCAATCCTACTCTACAAAACCATTTCCTTCTCTGGCTAGTAGCAACAATAAGATGTCTGTTCTCATGGAGAGAATGTTCTCATTTATGGAAATAGTAACACAGTGATAGTAAGGAGGTTTTGCATGCTAATATTAACATGATTTGACTTCTCTGTTTGTTTAAGAACCATTCACTTGGTTTTCGAAAGCTGCATCTATGCTGGTCAGAGCACTCAAGGTTATGACAAGTGGTGCTGAAGTCACAATTTCCCAATGCAGCTAAAATTGCTTCTGTAAAAGAGTAAAGTAACTTCATTTGCATAAAAATGAGTGATGCTACTAAACTAATTGGGTCAACTCATACTTAGGTCTTGTAATAGATGATTGCAGTTTTCCTTTATATTTTCATGTGTCAACAGCACACAATAGCACCAATTACAGTTGGCCCTTGAATAATGTGAGGGTTAGGGGTGATGATCACCCCCTCAGTACAGTAAAAAATACATGTATAACTCATGTCTTCCCCACAACTCAACTATAGTCAGCCCTCCGCATATGCAGATTTCCAACTGTTGATCAAAAATATACTGTTTTCGATACGAGGTTGGTGGAATCCATGGATGCAAAACCTGTAGATGCAGAAGGCTAACTGTATTTATGGAAAAAAAAAACCAGATAAGTGGACCTACACAGTTCGAAACTGAGCTATTCAAGGGTCAATTGTATTAATAAGATCTATTTTGAAGAAAACAGATTTCAAAATGTACAAATTCAACACATACCGCAGATCAGCTATCCTCAACTTTCCACTGATAAAAATTATGGTCAATTCAACAAGAAAAAAAGCACATGCTCATAACTATTAACCTAAGAGGTCCACAGATTCCCCCTAAAGCCCTACAAAAATTCCAAGTGAAGACATCAGTATTAGTATGTTTACTAACCTAAAAGGCACATTTGGAATAAATGGAAGAGGCCACTTCCTGCGAAGTATTTCCCAAGCATCATATAGTGACCTTGGTGAATAATTAAATAAAAATAAGCCATACCTTTGAGACTGTGTCACTCAAAATTCAAAATATTACTGAGGGTATCAATAATACCAATATTTTGTCTCTTAAAAGTATTAAAAAGGATAGTTGGTCATGGAGATGGGGAGCACGGCAGAGGGAAAGCAGTTAGCATTAATATGATGGCTAGGTGGAGGGCCAGAGGAGGGAGGGAGCAATTGGGGGGATTGTTTTATGAACTATATAGATGTCTAACCAATGTACTGTATACTTGGAACTAATTTAAATAAATAAATTTTAAAAAATATTAAAAAGGAGATGCAAAAACTTGTTTTTCACTGACATTCTTTCCTAAAATTATCCATTAATTTCAAGACCAGGTTTTAGGTGATTACTTATCCGACTCAAAAGAATTTGACTTTTCTCATTTCCTCATGATCTGTCACAAACCTGAGCCAACTTAGGAAGATAAGATACTGGGCGGTGGCTAAAGATGGCAAAACAACTCACAAAACCAATCATTCTGTAGTTGTTGGACCCTCAAATCAATTGTCATTACTTAAGTACCACTCATTTATTTCATTCAGTAACAACGACACAACCCAAACAAACCAAAGTTCAGCTGACTGTGGTAAATTAAAGGCTACTATCTTTTGGCAAGCAAAAATGATACTCACCCCCAGTGGATGTGCTGCCTTCTGTAGTTTGTTGTAAGGACTGTATTTAGGTTTTGGGGGCTTCCCCGCAGCTCTGTCTTTGTGCCTTCTACTGCTAATGTGCTATGAAAAGCAATTAAAATTGACAACTTTAAAAAAAACATCATCCCAAAGAACTCTCACAAATATTGCTTTAACTTGAGGAAACATATTAATTATTTCATGCAAGTTTTGGAAAGAGAAACATAAAAAAGCATGCACTTTTATCCTTGAATTTTGTCTGATGCCTTGAGTATATTTTTATGTTATTCATTTTAGTATTTTTTAACAAATAGAAGGATCTTCTTTTTCCCAGTCTTCTTTATCATTGCACAGATCTCTTTTTTTAGAAGTTTACAAAGGAAAGGAATGTCTGAAGGAATTTCATGTGCAGATAAACAAAGATGCCTAGGCAGGCACAAATTTATCTCCCTTCTAATATTTATCCTCACATTTGTACAGTCAAATGTCAACCCCTTAAATTTAAAGATAAATAACTAAGGTGCATAAAATCAGCACAATATCATACCTATGCATATAAAACAACATAATGTGAGGGCTGGGCCTTTGATTGGCAACATGTAACCAATCTCTTTGTAAGGCTATTCAGAGTAAAAGTGAATGTAACAAGATTAGTCATCCCTTTAGCAGGTGGCTACAGGATTTAGTACAACACCATGTAATAAAGTACATAAAATAATAGCATTGTATAAAGTTAGTTGTAGTATGTAAATATCTAAACAAGTTAAAATAAAATGTTACAATTTGAACTTTAAAGAAAATCAACACTTTTAAGTGGGAAACCTGGTAGAAAAAAGGTCTAATACCCACTTTCCTCTCACTCTCATATATAAGAATAGTACAAACTCACTTCAAATAATTTCTGAAAGGTCTGAGAAGCCATTGCGTTATAGTAGTCCCTCAGCAACTAAAATGAGCATAAATAAATTAGGACAGTGACTAGAAGGTAAGTCGATGGATGGATGGATGGATGGATGGATAGATAAATGGATAAATGGACAAATAAATACATAGATAAATGGATGAATGGGTGGATAAATGAATGGATGGATGGGAGGAGAAAATAGAAAAAAAGGAATAAAGGAAACATACATCCTGCTCATAAGGTGTCCCCTCTTTTTATTTCTAGAATATGTGCTGCCTACCTGTTTAAGTTGTGTTTCCGAGTTGACGTGCACATCACAGATTTCACAGTGAAATGTTTTGTTTTGCAGGCCTGTATTTCCCTTGTTAACTGGTCCTTTACCTTTCACGCCTGCCCTAGGAAAGGCTTTGATAGTCCCACTTCCATTCCGGGCTTCTAGCATGGTTTTGTGCTTAGTACCTGCCAGGAATATTTACAAAAAAGAAGAGAACAATCTTAACTAGTATATGCCTTCAAGAAACAATACAATAACAAAACACGAGTCCTAGTTTTAGTGCAGTTCTTTTGTAGATTATGGTTGAAGTATGCTCAAATTTATTGGAGCAAGAAATCGAGAAGCATTCCTGAGGCTAGCTTGGCTTTCAAATGACTACCTTATAGCAACATTACTTAGTTACTTGTTTTTTTTAAATAATGCCCCCATTACAAATAAGCACGATTAATATAGTAACTCAACTCCAGAGTTTTGAGATGAAATTAAATGGGTATGACTTGGTTTTGTTTCCTCTTGATGCTAACAAGATATAAATGATAGCTGATGAGGAAGAGTGATTTAGTTGCTAAAGGTATGGTTGAAGGTGATGTATAACAAATGTAATCACTTTAACATGGTGTGTTAATAGAAGTGGCACTAATTAAGTACCCACTTTCTAAACAGAATACAAACAAGCTTGCCTGGCTATGTGTCTTAGGTTCAAAGAGGAAGAGTAACAGTATAAAGATCTTAATGACTCTGAAAAAAAGCCCTATGAGGATAGTAAGCCCACACTGATTGGCTATATAATTTCAAATATAAATAAATTACCAAGAAGATGAGGGTGGAATCATAGGCTAAGCAGATACAGTATAAAAAAAATGCATCTTTTAAATAAATCAGTAACATCTTTGGACTGTCACATGTAACTAATGTAACTCAGCTTATCAACATTTATTGTTGTTTTTTAATCACTAAAGTTCATGATGGGAGTTTTCTCTCAAAATTTTATTCATAATTTCCTTTTTCTTAGCGTTGATAAGTATTCTTTATTTTTCTCACATAATCATGTGTTTTTGCTACGAAATTTTCTCTTGTAATCGTTTATGTCATTTCCACCATTCTGGTTTTTAAAAAGCTTTTTTTTATTTTTCAGCAGTTTCTCCTTCCTAATTGTATTTATTAGACTTTTATCAATTCTGCAAGCATAACAAAAGATTCTTAACTTATGCTTCTTAGGCTAGCCTCCCAGAACCATTGAATATTAAGGAGGAAAACATGTTTGGGGACATTCTAGGTCAATGCAGATTATCATTGTCTTAAATAAGAGGCAATGAATACATGAAACAAATTTATAACCTTATGTTTCTTTCAAAATGATTACAACTTTATTGAGTCCAATATAAAAAAAGTATATATTTTTACAATTTAGATTACCTACTTTGAATATCATAATGTTATTGCATAGCTATGAAAATATTCATATCTCAGCATATTAAGAAAAGAGTAAAATGTCACCATCTATGAGAAGATTAGAGGAACTGAAATACAGGGCCACAGAACTGCTCTGTGGTGGCGGTTGTGAGGCCTCACTGAGGTTTGTTTTCACCCATTTCCCTGGTACTATAGTGACAGAAACGCTTTCTACATTGTACGAAGATGGCATAAGCGAGAGTAGGGCAAACAATGGTCGTAAGGAGCAAGAAATCGAGAAGCATTCCTGAGGCCAGCTTGGCTTTCAAATGCCTAAAAGTAGTCTGTAGGAGGCTAATTTTCATCCTGATTTTCTTGAGGGTCTTTCGAGTCCCTTTGGTTAATATCTTTGAGAGCTGGTGCTTGGTAGGTGGCACCTGAATAGATCAGAAAACTATTTTAACCTATTCAGCAATATTTAAGTACTTTATCCTGTCTAAGAGGAGAAAAAAAGCCAGATTTGGTGTCTTGTCTCAGGACTGAATGTCAGGTGAATTAGGGAGGTGAGAAGAAATTCAAAGAGTTGGCCCCAATAGTAGGGGCTTAGAAACAGTAGGGAAAGATCCAAAATATAAAAACAAAATTCTCCCCATAATATATTTGGCAAGTTAAGTCCCACTTATGTCATGTTCCTAGGAGAAGAGTAGAATGGGATATATGTATACATGTGAACATTTGAGAAATCCTCTCAGAAAATCACTGGATCGTTAGCATTATTATTTCAGTGTAGTCTCTCCACAGAGCTAGCAAACATAGGAAAATTAGATATACCTACCTACACGTGCCTTATATGCAAACACACACACACCCGCACACACGCACACACACACACACACACCCCCATACACTCATACACTTATGGTTAAAAATGTGGCAATATTGTGTGAAAAACTTCAACTAATAGCTTTGACTCTGGGGTTATTATTCATCATAAGCAGAGTGGAACTTTTGTACTATATAACCTCCTTTATTTTGTGGCAGGTTGTCAGTCTTGTTAAATAGCTATTAGCTACTTTTTAAAGGCCATAAAGCTCGAATAAGCTGTAAGAGTATCTGTATTTCCTCCAAATACAGCTAAAATTAATGCTTAATTTTAAAGCATTTATATTTTTGAGAGATAAAACGTTCAATAATAATATAAAAATAGTGATTATTAGGAGAACTCATACTTATGTTATTTTGTAAACATTGCACATATTGTGCTAAATTACTTACCTGCTCACTGCTGCCCCATAAGTTAGGTGCTATCATTATACCCATTTTAGGCATAACAACCTTTGACTCAGAAAGGTTAAGGTGCTTGCCTGGCTCACAAAGGAAGTACTACTTGAAGTTTCTGGCAGGTAGAAAAAGGATTTCTAACTAAGTCCCTAGAGCTATGGGGACTTAGCTAGACATCCACTAAGGATTTCTGAGCCAGTTTAATATCAGTTATGAATCTCTCATAGCACTTTTAATTTTCTATTGTGATAATGCAGTCTTTTCAAAACTTGGATTTTGAGTCTTTGAAATTTCCAGTCTCTGGGCTTCCTCTTCTTCTTTTTCTTTTTTTTTTTTTTTTTTAGCCTTGCAATGCTCCTTTCTGCTTAGCAGAGTACTTTGAAACATGATGCCTCGAAAGGCTGTGACTCTATGATGGCCAGTTTGATCACCTCTTTGGTCACCTCTGGTGCAACATTGTGTAAATATCTCCAATGCTTGTGGCTTCCTCTGTGATTGCACAGCAGGTCAGTCACAAGTCTGCTTCTGTATTTTATTCCTTCTTCCTCAGAGGACAGAATCAGCAAGGAGCTAAATGGACTATTTTCTTTCTATAACTTTTAAAAGACTGACTCTGGCTATGTAAGACCTTCATTTGATGCTTCATGATTCCTGAAATATGAAACTATATTCCAACTATGGTTTAAATTAAGCAAATCATAATGCTCCAATAGATATTAGTTTTTACTTGTTTGTTTTTGATGACCTTGGGTCAAGAGAGTTATTTATCTTATATCTGCAAATCAAAATAATATGTAGGGGGTAGTGAAAAGAGGCTGGGCTTCCCTTTTATCCCCCATCATCTTTATAATTTCCCCCTTTTAGATGGTTCCCAAGTTAGGTATAAAGAAAAGGCAGGCAAGCAAGAAAACTGGCAAATGACTTTTAAAAATTAAATGAATTATTCTTTAGGTCATCAGAAAAATCAAGAAGAAGATCTATTTACAAAAAGGATTTTTTTAAAATGAAAAAATCATAATTCCACCAAGGAGAGGTATATCAAAATATTAATAGTGGTTATCACGTTCCAGTCTTTTATTTTCTATTTGTATATGTGCATTTTAAAAAGTTTAGTAATTTAAAAGTGACTTTGTAAAGAACTTCCTATGGAATTATATATACTTTTAGAAATGAACATGACTTTTTAATGACAACATAGGCTAACATTTTATGGATGCGATGTATTTAACCACTTATTTAATATGAGACATTTCTTTTCTTTCTCCTATATAATTAGGTTGTAATGAACATCCCACTCATTAAATCTTTTATCCCATATTTGGTTGCTTCCTTAGGACAGATTTTTATAAGGGGTCTTATAGGGACCAAGAATATGACTACTTTTAAGTCTCTTGATTCAAGCTGCCAAAAAATTAGAAAGGAAGTTTCAGAGGGATTCATCTTACACAGAAATGTATTCTGGTACAGTCTGAAAACTTTGCTTCTCTATAAAATAAATTTCAATACCTTAAATTCTCCAGAATGCCCATTAAATGATATTTAGTAATGTTAGACTAGACCCTTAATAAACCCATGCACCTTCCAGCAATTATCTAGTTACCTTCTCATCGGCGAGTTCAGGTGATTCAGCTTACAGATAAATGGACAGGAAAGTGGTCAGTCTCCACACAAACAGCAAAGTGCAAAGGTGTTTCTTTTTGATGTGCTTATTTATGATATTTTGTATAATGGCATTATATTCAAACTCTTGTGTGCCCTAAGGAAAAAAAGTTCTCTTGAACCTATATACCTAAACTGTATAATAGGCATCAAAAGCCTCTGTGTTCCATATCTTTTTATTACCCTGACTTCCTATATAATATGTATTTTCCACGTTAATCATATTTGCATTTTGTCTTAGAGATGAAAACTTTGGTTTACTTTAACAGCATATCAATAAGCATTAAGCACCCACAAAGACATCTATGGTTCAGGTAACTAAGTAATGCCCCAAATGAGTAAAAAAAATTGTATTATTTCTGTTAGCTTCCAGGTTGAAAGTAATTTGCTGATTCACCAGTAATGTATCTAAAGTCCAATTTGCAGAAGTGAAAGATGAGACAAGGAAAACGAGAAGTCTAAAGCAGAGGAAAGGATAACTTTGCTTTTAGCATCTGAAACAGCCCTAGATGAAGAACTATGAAGTTGGAATAGAATGGGAGACAAGCCACACACAGCACTACTAGTGGGGATGGGCTTGATGAACAACAACAAAAAACTCAGGAAAGAGCTCTACAGGCTCAGGGACCAATGGGCAGAGCACTGGCTGTGTCTGATGGGAAGATAAACACATGGGGTTGATATGGCAGTAACTCTGGTGATCCCAGCATGTGAATAAAAATGTCAGACATCCAGAAAGCCTCTTTTATCCATAATAACTGACTACAGGGAACACTGAGGCTTTCTTGTGCTTCTTTAGACAGGAATTTAACACTCTTTATGTGCACATGTCCCACCTCCTTAAAACAAGGATCGTAAGAGCATGGAAAAATGCTATGTTGCTTTTATATCTATTACCCGAGACAGCCTAGCATAAAGATCTTCATTTAATAAATATTAAACAATTAAAGGATCTTCACATAATAAACACAAAACAATCAATCAACGAATAGACAAATTAGAGACAGTTTCATAGTATATAAAAAATGTTACCGTATTTATAAAAGTGTTTTTACTTTCTGTATAAACTAATTTTATTTTTAATTTTTTAAAAATTATTTTTGATGGCAGTAAAACATGCTTTTAGTAGAAAATTCAAAGAGCATTTAAAGTGAACATCAAATTTTAAAATCTGCCCACCTCTCACCTTCAAGCTTCATTTCCTCAGTAGTGACACATTTTCAGGTGTAAACTTCCTGAAATGTTCTAAATAACAATGACTTTATAGTAGGTAAGAGTAGGAAAAATAATATAGGTTGAATATTCCATTTGGTTTGCATGTGAAACCACTTTTAACAAGAACAGTCATATAAAAATACACAGCATGAGAATGCATCTTGACACAACTGTGAAGTTACTCCTGGTTGTTGTGTGTAGTGAGATGCCATCAAATGTGAAATAAATAAACTTTGAGTGCTCACAGGTATGCACAAATTATTTTTATCGAGTCACATACTGTATATCGCAACCTCCCAAACATGTTATTTATGAATTATAGCACTAATACACTGTCTGATAGAAACTTCTGTGATAATGGAAATGTTCCATATCCATACAGTCCAATATGGTGGCCATTAGTCATACGTGGCTCTCGAACACTTGAAATGAGGCTACTGCAACTGTGAAACTGAATTTGTAATTAATTTAAATGTAAATAGCCGCCCGAGGCTGGTGGTTACTATATGAGATTGTATAGCTCCAGTACTCAAATATTCCTTATATTGTCATATGGAACAGAGAGGAGGTATAAGGCTGAATTTTTTTTTTTTTTATTTGTAGAAAGTTTACAGAAGGCACAATAGCAGAACTGTGATAAGAGAGTTTCTATCTTTATTTTCAATCAAATTGAAGTCTTACCATGATCATGGAAGACGCTGACTAGGAGTGGCAGATAATCTTTGAGCCTTAATAATAATAAGGACATGACATTGGCCACAGCTGACTGGCTTAAATGAGTTTTTTACTTGAACAATGAAATGACAGATCTCTTGATGAAACCAGTCTTTACATATTCTATTCTTGAATACAGAGGAACAAACTAGACATGAGCTTCTTAAAGGCAATTGTTGGGTTTTGCTCATATTTATATTATCAGTGCCTAACACATAGTAGGCGATCAGCAAAGATTAGCTGAAGTATTAGATATTAATAAAGTTCAGTGAACACATATTTGTAAAGAGAGTTGTAACCTCAGGCTGTGGAATGATGTAAGTCAGAATTCACTTCCATTAGCTGTGTGGTTTATATTTCTTTGTCCCTCAATGTCCTCAGTTATGAAAAAAAAATTATCTGCTCTATTAAAATGTATTGCTTTAAAGACTATTTTTTGGTACTTCCATGTGCCCAATAAATTTTAGTCAATTTTCTCCTCTTTCTCCTTCTTAACATTGTTGTTCTTGTTTAGGCAAAATTCTAAAAATCTCTAAGCATTTTAAAATCTCTAAGCATTTTAAAATTTAGTAAAGGCCATCTTTGGATAACTGTCTTTTCTGTATATTAAAACTTAGTGAGGGATAGAATAAGCTCTGTCTTGGGACAGAAAAGCTGTAATGAGATTAGTGAAAATTATCAAATATTATCCTTTTGAGTCATTACCCCCCAAAATCTGCCCAAATTAGTAATGAGCGTTAACTACAAAACATTGCAAGGTTTTTTGTTTTTTTTTTCAATTATGTAGAGGCAATCATCACAATTAGCTAGACAAAGCAAATCTAGTAGGATGTTTTGGGGGAGGTTTTTTAAAAGAAAAAAACAAAACATATTTTGTAATATCTGTATCTATAACATACAATAAAAGAGGACTCTCAGATTCCTTGAAAACTGCATGTCCTTAAGATGTTTTAAGCATTCTTAGACTGTTTTTTTAATCCTGCCCGTATACTCAGGAGAGAGACTTCTCTCCCCAAATTCTAAAAAGGCAAAGCAGTTATGCCCCTATTCAAATTCTGTATTCTCATTTTATGGAATATAAGTTAATTAATTACAATTTTGAATGGTTACACATTTGTGAAAACAAAAAGGAGAAAGAAAATGAAACACAAAGCTGTGGTTATACTAAAAATCATGCTAGAATAGTTGATCCTTAAAAGATTCTTAAGAGAGAGAGAGAGAGAGACACAGACAGACAGACAGACAGAGACAGAGACAGAAAGAGACCGACCCAAAGAGGACAACTGACATACCCAGGTTCACACAAAAAGTTATCTGCCATTTGAGGTAAAAACTAAATCTGGTCACTTCTATTTCATCTACTGAACCATGCCATAGGCAGTGTTTGATGCAAGTTGTATTCCCAAATTTACTTATGATTAAGAATGCATTTTCCAAGATTAAAATAAAAACGTGTTTTGAAAGGTCATTGGCTTCCCATGAGCAGACCATAAATGCATAATTCTACTCAGTGCTACAGGCCTTATTTTATGTATATAATGTGCTTCCGAAGGGAAAAGAAAAAGAAAAAAAACAACAACTGAATTATAATTTGGATGCAAAGAACACATCTCCCCACCCTGCATCGTGGTTGCTTCTGATCAAAATTGGCATTCGAACCTCTTTCTCTGTATAACATAGTCCAATCTTAACAGTGGTTTCCTAATACCAGGCTTAGAAGAAAGCATAGAAGTCCTAGAGTTATATTAGAGGGGTGGGGGTGATGTAGGGGGCAGTGGAGCACTAAGGGTGGGGTAGTGAATGTGGTCTGCTCTGAGTGCAGGTAATAAAAGTGTACATTAAAGAGAACTAGAAAACAATACCTAAATGGATTAGGAGAATTCCATTAGCACCATGAACTGGCAACTCTAAAATGTCAGTGATAAAGGACTGCTCTCTAAAAATATTTTGTTAATGTGTATTCTAAATAACTGATATGGTTACTGTTAAGATGTCATATAGATTAAGTTAACATATTGTATTACTTATTCTATAATGAACATCATATGATACATGGAAATTAATTTGTAGAACTCTCCATTATACAGTCAGCCCGCGACACATATGAATTTGGCCATAAGCTTTTGTTTCATTAGTAAGTTCATAACATTTCAAAATCCCTTCAGCTCGCAAAGGCTGTAGTTCATGCATTCGACCTCCGTGGTATCATACATTTTTTAATGTGAAAAATAGATTATAAATAAACAATGATAGCACAGTGATCGTAAAGATGAAGAAATAGCATTGAATTAATTCAATTCTGTCATTCTATGTGAATACTTGAAATTTTTATGTTGAAAATAGCTAAACAGAGTGTGAGCCATGTGGCTTACAGGTTTTGTTTGGTGAATTCCAGTTGCCCACGTTAGCAACTGGCTATGTGATGCACCCGACGCTGGCTGCCATCTCTTCCCTGGTTCCTTTTCTCAGTCTCTTAACTGGTTTCTTTCACTTCCCCTAAAAACTATGTGCCCTGAAATCCTGGTCTTATATTCTGCTTCTGATGAAACCGAAACTAAAACACAATACAATAACCCTACAACTACCATTCCTACTCCTGACAGGAGAGCGAGCATGATATAGAACCTCTCTACTTTACACTCAACTCATGGGTTCCTCCGTATCAGACCCTAAGGGAAAGATGCAGGATGCTGTCTGGATACAGGAAGGACTGCATTCACCTTCATCTACATTTAGAGGAAGTCCCAGATTTACTTGGCTTTCCAACACTATTGCAGTTACAAATAATGGAGCTAAATCTGGAGCTCAAAAATGGTGCATGAAGCGGGTCCTAGAACATCTAGTTGTATATCTTTTCTTTTTCCTTTGCCACCTCTATTTCTGGCACTGCTGGCTCATGCAAGTATAGGGTGAATCCTAAAATGAGTATCATGCCTGGATCCTGGAAAAAGGTCTCTGACGCTGAACGGGAAATACAGGAATAAGGAAACCCACACAGCATGTTGGAGGGAAAGGGAGTGGCTGCAGTCCCCCGACTAACTGAAAGACTGAAAGGGACACCCCTATAAAGGGATTCAAGTATGGGTAAAACCACATTTAACATTTAAACTCTCAAATGAGATGGTTATAGTAGTTCCAAGCTCTGAATAGATAACACTTTTGAGTTTTTAAAAAAATTTTTCCAAACACTATAGCTTCCCAGGTCCTGAATATATAAATAATCAGAATCCCTGGATATAGGAAAAAAAAAATATATATAAATATTTATACATAAATATATATAATTACAATATATTTAAATAAATATAAATGTATTTATAACATATGAACATGTTTTATATTCATATAAAATATATGAATATATACATATATTTTGTAAAGCACCATGGGTGAATATGTTTTTAGAACTCCATAAATAATTCTGGCACACAAAGTAGAGATGACCACAGGATTGTAATATGAAAATTATTGACCTGATGTGATATAATCAAATAATTCCTTTTTGCTTCTTAATCAGATGTTTCTGATAAGAATTCAGGAAAGATATCCAAATTCTTGATAAATTAACTCTAGCCTCATAGGATATGGTTTGTGCCCTGCCCCCAAATAAAAGCGTTTCTTAGTCACCATGCAAAATGATCAAGAATTCTTGAGAAATAAATTGACTTCTAGCAATGTTTATGCTCTCCAATTATCTTGCATCCAGGAAGAATATGTTGTAGTGATAAACACAAGACAAATCTACATGGTATAGATTCTGACAGAGCCAGACACTTTCTATGTTTTTTAGCCCCTGGACACATGACTCTCCATAACTACAACTAATGTTGCATGATGGAGGAAAGTATGTGCTAAAGGGGTTATTCTCCATCTGAAATTACTCCCTTAAAGCTTTGAAGTCAATACTCGAATATTACTAGGGCAGCACATTGATTGGTCAATGACTTAGTCAACATAGAGCTACAATATTAACTCAAGGTATAATTCACAAATTATTCTTTTTCTATTGTAATTGCTGAAAGAATCCTGGCAATGAATTGAGTCTTTCAGAGAAAAGCTGAACTTGGGCCAAAGAGCTGACTAAAATTTCAGGCAGGACATAAACAAACAAACAAATATACTATTATTTATATCTAGATATATATGTAGATAGATATGCCAAAGATAGATATAGATATATAATACCTTGATATAGATATATAACATATGAATGAAATAAAAATATATTGAGAAAGCATTTTATCTTGGCTTATCATATATCATGACATATTAATGTTTAGTATTTTCTGGTATAATATATTAACGTTTAGTATTTACATTAGCAAGACCTGTGTTTGAATTATGACTCGGTCAACTTAAGTCATCATGTGCCTTCACTGAGCCTCAATCAAACAAGAAGAATAGTATCTAGGTTGTCAGAAAGAGTAAAATATTACATGTAAAGATCATAACAAGCACTTTTTTAAGTTTAATCGTCCAGGTCATATGGATTTAGCCCAAACAACATTATCTGCCATAAGAAAAAAAACAAACAAACAAAAAAACAAACAAACAAAAAAACTAATAGGGAAGTTTTGAACAAAAGTACATAGAGTTATGCAACAAATTTTGCAACTATATTATTGGTATAACTTTAGAAAACTTCATTTAGAAGCAAATGCATGGAAGTACTTAGGAACCTAGAAATCAAATAAATGCAAAAGTTATACTTTAGAATTGTATTTTACTTTATCTTCTAATGTTTAATAATGCACACACACATCCATTGATACAAACACATACACAACACAGCACAGAAGCCCTGGAAACCCTCCCTTGTCCTCATGTAAATGACACTTTGCATGTCATTTTTATTTTTTAATGGTTAATGAATTCCATGTAATAATTGCCAGTTTTCTGCCATCTCCTTGTCCCCTGATGCAAAAGATCTAATCTATTCAGAGGAAGATAATTGCAGAGCTGCTAAGACAGAAAAGAAAGTGCTGCATCTCACCACTGTTGTGTGCCTCCAGCTGCGAGGCCGAATTGACAGCAACCTTGCATAGGGAACAGTAAAGAAGCCGTTTTGCCTTTTCTTCTTCAGTCTCTGCAGAAGGACATGAGCTATTGCCAGTGGCTGTCGTGGGGCTTTTTTCCACTTTAGAGGTGATCTCAGTTGTCATAACACTGCTTTTGCGAATTTCCACAGTTGTCGTTGATATTGCTGGTGTCCCTGTGGTACTGTCTGCATTCAAAACAGCACGGGAAAAAAAAAGGAAAAACAGTGATATTATCTTTCCCTATTTGGAGATGTATCACTAACATTACATTCTGCTAATATAAGAGCAGTTATCAAGGGGGTAAATAAATATGCCCACAATGTTCTCCTGTTAACATATGGCCTTAGTAAAATAATTTTTACATTGTATTATACCTTGTAATACATATATTTCTACACAGATGGCTTTAAAAAATAAAATAGAGAATACTTTTAAGATATTTTTATTTTTACTTATTACTTGTCTATTTTCCTTCTACATTATTTTCTATAATTATAAAAATAAGCACTGATTCTTTTGCACATACTTTACAAAAGAAAAAAAAATGGAACCCTGACAATATATTGCTTTGTCTAGATCAGCAGTTTAGAAAATCATTGCCCTATTTACGAAGAGTTGTATATTCAATACCAGGTACAAAAATTATCAATATACAAATACGAGAAATTCCAATATGGTGTATTTAGTAAATGCATGCTCTGTACCAGGCTGTGTTCTGGGAGTTTGTGACATAGTATTCAAACATCAACGGTCACTCTTTACAAGGAATTCACAGACCTGTCACATCATGTTAATGTCAAATGGTTTCAAGAGTTTGATAACCAATAAAGTGTTGATATATTATAACCCTACAACCCCCCCACCCCACTCCAAAGTTTGATCCTAAATCTGGAGTGATCAACCTCTAAAGTGAAACAATCTTCCCCTAACTTCATGTGGGTATACATAGCTCTCATTCCAAATATGCCAATTATCATGATGTCAACAAATGTTTGTATATCCAACAACGAACTGCAAATGAGCTCTATACTCATATTCTTTCTACTCTTATACTACTTACTCTGCCTCCTGGCTGGCTAGTTCTTAACCTCTTACTCAAAATATTCCCAGGCTGTCTGTCTGTCCAGCAACTGTTTCTCATTCCATATGCTGCTGTGGTCACTACCTAATGCCACATTGAAAAATGGATTGAGCAGTGACTATAAAAGACATTGGTCTGCCTGCAATGAAATGTTGTCCTCATAAACTCTTACTTCTTGTAAAGCTCATACTACCAAGAGTTGATTTCGGTTCCAGGATTCCTTTTAACTTGGATATTCTCTCTCTTTGATTCAGAATCAGAGGTGGGAATATAGGTGAGATTGATTATGGCTTCTTCCCAAAATATGGCATCAGAAACACTAGTCAATAAGAAGAGAAATGAGGTCTTGTTGGGGGCTTTTGCATAAAACAATTCATCTGGATATCATTTTCTTTACCTAACACTTCACACACTTTTTAATCACTTATTTTAGCTGCTAAGATCATCAAGTAAGCCTCCTTCGGTGTCATGAAGAATTATCCACCAATCATGTAAAAAAAAATCAGTTTCTCATGGTTAGGAAAAAATAAATAAAAATAACTGTAATACAATCCCCCCCGAGAGTTTATTTACTCCTTTGAACACTGAGAGGTCCATTTCCAGATTAGTTTTTACTTGCTTAATAAACTACCTGATTAAAGTTAAAATACCAGGTAATAGCCAGAAAATATTTCTAAGAGCCTAGATACGGCATAAAATACAATGACTGTTTTGAGATAGTATAGTAGCTGTTCATTACTCTCAACAAACCAGAAATGATTGTTTCAAAGCATATGCACATGTGTCTGTGAATAAATAACAAATAGCCAGTTAATTTGCTGAATGCTTTATATATATCATTTCATTTAACCTTCACACAAACTTGTACAAATGAAGAAATTCCAGAGTTAAAGAAATTTCCCAAGGTCACACAAGTACTATATGGTGAGCCAGGGCAAAGAGCTTCATGGAACGAAGAAATCACGGATTTTAAAAAATAAAAAAAAGGAACAAATGAACAGGACAAACAGAGACTCATGGCCATGGACAATGGACTATTGGTATAATACAGGAGAGGGGAGGGGGCAAGGGGGAAAAATAAAATGTTAAAAATAAATGAATAAATAAAATGTTTAAAAAAATAAAAAAATACAAAAAAGGAAATGATATCGTTGGCCAACACAGTGGTTCTCCATAGATAGTCCCAAACACCAGTTAGTTAAAACTACTAAATTTTTCTCATGATCAGCTGTATTTGGAGTGACACCCATATATACAGAGATATTTAAACTTAGTGTGGCTACATGCTAGAGCAAGAGTGTGATACTATGGGTATTATTTCATTAAAATCTAAGTAAAGATATTCCTAGTAATACCCTACTTCTAACAAATTTTCCCCTGGATTGACCACATTTATTTTACGTCTTGATCTAAAAATTGTACAGAGCATAGATCACAGCACTCCTAAACCAACTTTCCTATTTACAGTGAAATTCATAACAAAAGTATAGAATAAACAAAACCATGGATCTTCCAGTCTCGGTAACAGCTACATCAGTGTCTTTCCAAACACTAGAGGATAATGTACATTTATACCAAAGACTCCACAAGATTAGAGACTCCAGATTCTCCATGCCTAAGGCTTAGTAAAGTATTAACATTTTGTTGCTTGCATGAGACAGGCTTAGGGGAATTAGTATCAAAATGCTTGACTTCTGGGCTTCTACTTTGTTGCATCCTTTAGACCACATAGCTGAGCATAGATCTGTTATTATCAGTTTGCAGTAAATTTGAAAGAAATACAAACAGTTACATTTTTCATCTTAAATTTAATATATAGATCTTGAGTCCATAAAGGTAGGACTACTACTAATTTGTAACAAGACGTGAATTTTTCATTTACTTTTTATTTATAAGTGGTGAAAGGGACTTTTTTACATGAAAAAAGTAAGGTAAATATATTTTGAGATTATGCCATATTCAAATTGAATATAAATTGAATAGAAAATTACATATAGCAAAGAGATTTTCCTTACTATGATATGTTAAATTAGCAATTATACATAATTTTTATGCACTTATTAAAATAGAATCTTAAATCAGTGATCGTGTTAAAAGCATATACACTTAATATGATGGGATAAGGATTACTCCTGCAATCTTCCTCCTCAAAACTCATAACTCTTGTCTTACCATGAGAAAAGAAAAAAAATAAACCTAAATTTAAAGGCATTCTACAAAATTCCTGACCAAGAGTCCTCAAAACTGTCAAGGTCATCAAAACAAGGAAGTCTGAGAAAGGAAGAAATATAAGAAAAGGACTGGTTCATTAGTTTTGACAAATGTACCATGATAATGTGACATGTTAACAATAAGGGAAAGTGGGTGTGGGGTATATGGGAACCCTCTATAATATTCTTGCACCTTTTCTGTAAATCTAAAACTATTCTAAAATCAAAAGTTTATTAAATTTAAGAAAAAATAGAATTATAACCAGTCAACAAATAGCATATAATTTCAGTTACTTTGTAGAATCATAGTCAGAAGCTATAGTATAGTTTTCTTAATTTTTTATTAGGAAATTTCAGTCAATTTCTCAAGGTCACATAATGCTCTGGGGGAGAAACTGGGACTTGACATTGCATCTCCCAATTCCAAATACAGGGCTTCTTATACTACATTGCATTGACTTATGTATTCAAATTTCATTCCATCAACATTTATTAAGTGGCTATTTTGTGCTAGGTTCTATATTAAGCCACTAAAGATGAGAAGGCCAACAAACATCCATCATGTACTAAAGTGGTTTATGAGACATCCCATAATGACTTGAAATAATAATAAACTTAATCTTTAATCAGTTTTGGTCATTGCTATATCCTTGCACTTATACTTGGCATGAAAAGACACTCAATAAATATTTATTGAAAAAAATGAATGAATGAATGAACAACAATTATAGGTAATGATTGTGGAGCACTTTTAAAGCATTTACAGGTATTAACACATTCAATCTTCATAAAAACCTTAGAGGGCATACCATTTTCATCTCCATCTTATAGAATAAATTGAAGTATGGAGAGATTTGGGAACTTGCCCCATGCCAGAGCTGCCAGCTGTAGCTCAATAATTTAAACTCAGTCTGGCTCAGAAGCACATGCTCTTCATTTATTTTTTAATGCTAAATTTTTTATTTTTTCATAAAAGTATTGACTATGTCCCCTTCAGTCAATGCAAGTTGGTCATTATTTATTATGCATGTTTGAAAATCACATCCTAAAAATCTGACTTTAAAAGAAACTAGGCAAGGTCCAAACTAGAGTTGATTATGTATGTCCAATCATGCATTTATGCTAAAGTATTAAGTTGCTGGAATCCAACTTAATACTTTAGCATAAATGCATGATTGGACATACATAAGAAAAACCTACAGCTCTCAAATAACCTCTTGTGCAAAACGGTAAGTAAACCACAGGCCTTCCTTATTGCACCTTTTTCTTTCTTCCTTTTTTTTTTTTTAAGATTAGAAACTAGAATAATTTGCTTTTCTTAATGTTTCCCCAAGGCAGATTCACATTTATTTGCACTATTCAACCAATGACCCCCTAGGAACAATATATGTGAGAGGGAGCTAAAAATAATAGTGGTTCAGTGGGAAGAGAAAGGTTTGAGATGATTTGGGTTTGCATTTCTGTGCCATTTCTGTGCTACTGCCAGTGTCTAGTAGCAAATATTCATTATTGCAACTGTCACGATTTGGCTTTGGCATCAAAACAGGCTGTTTATACTTTGCAAATGGGGCTTTAGTTGAGAATGAAAGGAAACTTGACAGTATTCAGCGTGGTCCATTTGTGGTTCTCATTCTTGTCTAAAAACACTGTAAATTCTTCTTCAAAAATCCACAAAGCAAGAAGATTCCACAAAATACTAACATTGTGAATTGCAAATAATAAAATATAGCAGCCAAGTGACGTGGTCTGGGTAAGAAATTTATTCTCTCAGTTACAAACCTCATAACCCAAGTGGGAGACCCAGAGTTGTATTATTTAAGTTTTCTCCTAGGTAACAGGAATTAATATTATGACCCAAAGATGCTCATCATATTTCCTGTAGACTGAAGACTCAGAATTATATACTATTTATTTTCTTCTTTCCTGTGTGGATTTAAGTCTCACCGAGGCTTGCTACCAAGTGTGCAGAACAGCTGCTTCCTTAACTATGCTGACATTCTGAGGCTTCATGACACAAAAACCCCACAAGTTTTTAAAAATTATTTCTGGTGGTTTCTTTCCTATGGATTTTATTTAATTTAACCAACATTTATTAAGCATATTATGATGCTCTTAGACCCAAGCAGAAATAGTCCCTGCATTGGGCTCTGGACTTTTGAAGGCTCTACATATCACAAGCCACTGAAAGAAAAGTCTACTTTGTGTCTTTTGATCTCATGAAAAAGTTTTTAGAGAGTTTAATAACCAACTGAGCAGATGGGGATTATAGGAAAGAAATGTAAGAGCTGAACTGGGTGCCCCAAAGGTCAGAGTATAGAGTATGAATGTTCACAAGTTTGAGTGTGTTTGTGTGCGTATGTGTGTCTCTGTGTGTGTATATGTCTGTGTGTGTGCATGTGTGGCTATGTATGTTGAGAGGTAGGAGATCACAGCCTCTATATGGAAATCCAAGAAGGAGGTTGGTTTGTTCAAACTTGGCTACCTCAAATCACCAAAACGTATGGTTGCAGAAACTCTTAGAAGATGTAGTGATCAAGACCAGATCAAAGAAGGCTTGACTTGGGCCAAGCAACTGAGAGTGGAGCTAATGTGAAGGAGGAGGGGGCAGGAGAATCAGGCCAGAAAGAAGGAAGATCAGAGGTTCCTGAAGCACAGAGGGCTTAACAGGAATTGGTTGGCCAACCATAGCTGATATCTTCAAACCTGACACCTCCGAAATGTCCTTGACCTCCAAATGGACCTCTCTGGTTTGAACTGAGATTTCACCAAGTAAAAGAAGGTATAAAACTAGGCCATACTCTCTCTCTCTTACGCGTGCGCGCGCGCACACACACACACACACACACACACGTGCACACACACACACGCACACACACAGAGCAACAGGAAAAGGCAGAAGATATAAATGACTGAAACAGTGCAATTCACAGTATAAGCAGACAAAGTCCTTCCCCTCCCCTCAATATTTACTCCTTCCGCTCTGCTTCATTGGTATAGACAGTACTTCAAACTGCCTGGAAATTTTGAATCCGCAAAGTGAGGTTGGGGAGAAAGAACACCTCCCCCAGCAGGTTACCTGATTTGGGTGGGTTCAGTCACCACCCAAACGTTCTGACTTTGGGAACAGCTTCCACCTTGTCCCTGAAGATTTGTATCGCCACTTGGTAGGACTCAGGGCTGACTCGGGTGAGTGGATTCCTTATTCTCCAGATCAAAAAGGCACTCCGAGGCTGTGGGGCTACTAGGTGAAACTTGAGGTATAATTTGTAAATATTTAGCCTTATGGCATATGGTCTCGATTTGTATTTTTGTCTTGGCTCTGAAACCTTTGGGGTGGGCCTGATTGAACTCTCATGTGTCAGATCCTGTATTATAAACTGGAGAGCACAGTGCTCCACAAAAAAGGGGGTAGTTCATTATATCACTCTAGTCAGTTCCTGTCATTTTAGACATATGGGTCCAATTTTACCAGATGTTTTGATTATTATTTTGATAAAAGCCAAAAGTTTTATATAAAATTTCCAAATTTGAAGTTTCAGAAACTCTGTGTGTGTGTGTGTGTGTAAAAGTGAGAGAGAGAGAGAGAGAGAGAGAGAGAGAGAGAGAGAGAGAGAGAGAGAGAGAGAGAGAGAGAAAGAAGAAAGAAAGAAATCCTGTGTGGGCCCCAAATCTCTGTTTTTTTTTTTTATGAGAGCTGCCAGTTTTGAAAGGTGCTCTAGGGACTCTGTACCTGAGCTCCAAACACTGATCATTTCCACAATGGTTCAGGTCACGTGACCCGACTTAAGCTCTCCCTCAGAAGGCAAGGTCTCTTTTTTAAGGAGAAATACTCTGATTTCAGCTAGTCTTATTTTTTCTCTTCGCCAAATAATTTGCCCTTGTTCCTTTCTTTCAAGTCCACAGAAAGCACTCATTCTAGTGTAGAAGCCTTGGCATCTCTTGTTAGCCACCTGGAAGGGTTCATAACGTAATATTCCAGGGATGTTCTTGGTTGACGACAGTCACTTCAGCAATCTCTAATGTCTTATCATGTTAAAGCCCTACTTTCTGAAAGTCTATGGGGATTATATTCTCTACTTCTATAGTATATACAATTATACTCCATAACACAACCAGAACAGGGCTTGCTCGTTATTTGATAATTGATAAACGTAGAGCCTACTATCAACACATTTGTTGTTAGGCATTTGCTTTTCTTCAAAAAGTCGAGGTTACATCCCCACGAGGTGCTAGACTGAAAACTGGCACAGCAGTATAAATAGCAATCTCTGACCTGCTAACCTAAGTTTTCATCCTTAATCATTTTCCCCTTAGAATTTTTAAAACTTTTTTCACTCGTTTTTTTTTTTTTTTTTTTTCCTCTGCTCTTTTGGCTCTCACAACATCCAACAAAGATGAGGCCAAAAAGTTGAAAACTTTTGTGAATCAGAAATAACGCTGTTACTGTAAACCAGTGGTTTCCAAACTTTCATATCCATCACAACCACTTGGGGGAGGGGGATTGATAAAACACAGACTGTTGATTCCCACCCAGCATTTATGATTCCTAGGTCTGCACTGGGGTCTGAATATCTGCAAGTCCAACAAGTACCCAGGTGATGCTGCTGCTGGGGCTGGTCTGAGGACAACACTTTAACAGCCACCACTGACAGATCTGCCAATTAGTTTCTGCTTTAGCTTAACTGGTCTCATCTTTAGAGCTGTAATGTCACCTAAACAGAAAGTCATGAAAGTCAAAAAGGGAAATGAGGGATCGATCGGGTGGTTACTGTCCTGTTTTGCCTGTGACTAAGGTTGTTCCCGAGACATGGAACTTCCAGTACTAAAACGGGGCACATTTCCAGCAAGCCAGGATAAGTCGATCACTCTAAGGGGAAATTTGGAATAAATTATGAAACAACTCTTTAAAAAACATTTTAAATACTACCTAAGCAAGCAATGAATATTTCCATTGTACAGTACATTTTTTAGAGATATATGTAACGAAAAATGAGGGAGGATAGAGAAACATTCAGATCCTTGAAGTAGAAATAAATAAGTAAGGAGCTTCCTTACCCTCCCATTGAGCAGTGAAACCAGGGATTCTTTTGTAAGAATATAGTCTTCTCTCCCTAAATTAGAGTTTATGTTTCCAAGGAAATTTGTTTCCTATGTTGCTCACAGAATGTCTGTACATCCCTTCCAAGCATGAATTAATTCAAAGCAATTCAATTCAAAACTAAGTTAATCAGAAAGTAAGACTGCTAGGCCTTGAGAATTAATTGAGTAGGTCTGGCCACTGGACATACGTGGAATAAGCATTAACTTGTTTTGTTAGAATGTGCGAACTTTCTGATAAATAGTACAAAAAAGACAGAAAGGGGAAGACCAAAGAAATTTTATTTCAAAGCTATTTTAAGTGACTTGGATGCCACTAGATTAGGAAATGACCTTTTTAGGGTTCTAATGGAAAGGTGCTTCCCCACCCCGCTCAGAAAGGCAGAAGAAAAAGTCTTTTCAAATCTATAAATGATAGTTCTCCTGTTCCAAGAACTTTCAGAGGGAAAAAGTGTTGCACGCCACAGTAACAGCTGCCGTTTCATTAATGAGAAGACCTGTTTTAAAAAATCAGATTTGAAATCTGGGGAAAAGTCCAGGCATGGTTTTTCAGTGAAAACCTCTGGTACTGTATCTGTTTACAGCAACAGTCTTCTTTAGCCACATGCTTTAGCTTAAAAGTAAGGGTTTGCCTTGTGTCCTTAACTTCCATGATATCTAACTACTAAGGTTTATGACATCATAAATCATGAATCTTGAATTCTTTTACTAATTAAAATCGAACACAAAGTGAGGGAGAGTGTGCCTTCTGACAAATGAATTCAGAAAGTGTAGAAAACTGAGAATGTGGAGAAAGTCACACCAAGCCATTTAGGACACAAATCCTTGCTGTAGAATGCTGCTGGACAGCCCATATAACAAAAAGGAAGTAACGATTGTCAGCTCTTCAAATTTTTTTGTACCTTAGAGCTGTCTTGAAGATAAGAAAACAAACTCTCATAATGGATGGCACAATGATAAAATATTTAGCGTGGATATAATTTAGAACACTGTTTCATGTGGTCTCAGGCATTTTATTGTATGTGTAAGAGTTACTTAACAGTTTTCATTACAATATAAGTGTCTCATAGATAACTATGCAGAAAACATTTAAATCACCAGAAAGATACCATGATGTAACTGATATGTACTTGTCACACTCAAACATCTAGATTAAAAACTTATTTTTCAAATTTTAGGGCACCAGTTTTTAGGACTTAAGTGCCACTGGACAAATTTTGGGAAATGGTTGGCAAAAATGAGAGAAATACAGAAGAAGAGAGGGCTTTTAAAATAATTGAGAAAACATTCATCTCTATATATGTGTGTATATATATATATACACACACACACACACACACACACACACACACACACACACATATATATTTTTAAATGACAACATTTCAACAACTGCTAAGCATTCCATTTAAACTATAAACTGTGTTGTCTCAAGAACCAAACTACCGTTCATTACACTTCAAACAGCAATTTATTATGATTTTCCTCTCGGCAGAACAGAGTACAGAAGGAAGTTATCACATAATGCAATCACTTTTTGGTAGAATTTTTATCCTCAAAGTAGCTGTTTCCATGTAATGTTAATGTACCTCAGCCAAGATTTTTAAGACTTGGAGGACACATAAAAATTAGGAAAAATGTACACATCGAAGTAGAACAGGAAAAATCAAAATTCTACTCATTATTTACTGAAAGGTTGGCTGCTGAAAAATTAACAGAACTGCTTGGAGACTAATAAAATTTTGGAGCAAATGCCTCTCAGTGAAGCCGACAGACCTATTTCTAAAATGGTAAGTAAGATTCCCTTTTAATCGGCAGAAACCATACAAAACAGATGATCATGAAATTCCAGATATAAAATTCTCTCTCCTATTATTTCCATAAACTATCACACTGTTCCAGAAACTCTAAGCTACAAAGACTGCCCTTTGCACAAAAATCCTCCATACCATGTTTTCTTTTTGTTTTTGAGAATACATTTAGTATAATCGTATCATCATTTCTCTAAAACACTAACTGAAACACTAAAAAAATTATGTCAATCACTCTTTTGTCTAAATGATGCAGAATAATCATTTTGGTTTTCCTTAGCTCTCAATTAAGAGACTAGTTATTTCAGTATAATTTAAACAGCTTCAAATCCACTTACTTATTTTGAGTATATATGCAGGAAAAAAAAAGAGTTCTTCTTGGTTAGCTCTATCAACCAATATTTAACTTAATACTTTAAGATATATTTTAAAGGAAGACCTATGTTAAAGGCTATGCCACCTGAGAATTAATTTCAAAATAAATTTGTATTATCTCTGATAGTTAGTACTGGTCATTCTGATCCTGTAGAATGCTAAATATTTTTATAGCTATAAAAGGATAGAAATCTAGTCCCATGCAACCCGACTTCTAAAAAATGATAGCACTTCTGTTCCATTTCACCATTTGGGATCTATTTCATGAGTCAAATCTGAATACTATATTAGAGACATTCTAATATAGTTCTGAAATTTCATCGTTAATTTAGATAAACTAATTTTAAAATATAATTCTTAGTCAAGTCTTAGAAAATAATCATTATTTTATTTAGGATACATATTTGTATAGCTGTTTTAATTATCACTATTTCTACTTTTAACCAAAAGCAAACTGTAAAGTTAAAATTAAAAGCCAGCACTTTGAGTAAACCACTTTGCTTTATAGATCACATTAAAAAATTAATTTTCTTAGTATAGATTTGTGTATCCTGTTTTCTCTAAACCTGTTTTAAATCAACATTAGATTCTTTTGATGATGTTTCTCCAGAAATGGAAAAGCTTCACTGCAATGTGTGACTAGTTTTGTTCACATCCTTTCTGGCAGCCTCCTCTAGCTCAGGGAGGAAGCCAAGCCAAGAGTGCTAGCAGTCCAGGGCTGGATGTGTAGAGTGAAAAGTCTGAGTGGATAGGGAGTGTGCAAGGCAGACCACATCTGAGCCTGGCACTTGAAAAGCTGTTGCCAAGGAGTCAAGATCACAGCCAGGTCATGACAGCCAATTCACCCAGCTGCGGGGAGAAGTCAGAGCCAGAAGGCAACTGGGTGAGAAGAAACAGCCCTGGGGTATTTGAGGACGTGGCTTAAGACCATGGTAGGGAGACAAAGTAGTGACCATGTCAGATTATTTTTAGCATGAAGGCCTTACCTTTTAGACAGCCCTGTCATGGTTTTATTGAGAAAAGAGTACTCGTGGCCACTGCCTGCACCTCCCAAAGAAGGGGAGAAGAGGCAAAGCAAGAGATGGTAACTGTGTGTTTAGAGACTTCAGGCTTTATGACCCTGGATCACACTACAGGCAACTGGGATAAACAGGCAGGCAAGGCAAGTACAGGGCTAGGGTTCAAGCTCCTTTCTTTCCTGCTCTTTGGCTCAACTCATCTATTCTCTACCTCAACAAAAACAAAATAATATAAGCAAACAAATAAACAGACACACAAATATATGTATTTCTCCCTTTGAGATTTCAATTTGCACCTATAAGTGGCCCTTCACTGAGGATATTTCTAGAGACAGCAAATAAAAACTTTCCAGATTGGCTTGGGGGAGGGAAAAATGACCAAGAATTGGGCAAGTCAGCTAACAGGGTTGAACTGTATGATCTATTTCAGTGATATCATCTTTCCTTAGAAGTTCCTCCAGAGAACATTGATGCTTAGGCCTAGCTTTATAAAAATACAATGCTTTTTAAAAGCAAAATTGAATTCAAAGCAAAAATAAATCCACCTAGAAAATTTAAGGGCACAGATAATTCTAAGTGTTGGGGGAATTCTTGAAAACTGCTTAGACATTGAAAAAATAATATATTTTATTTTCACACATTTTTATTTTCCCTCGATATTTATCTTTATATTTATCTTTAGTGCTGCAATGCCATAATTGTAGTGGTCATTTGCTTTTACGTAGCACTTCAGCAAAATTCCATTGTAACTTAACCTTCAGAATACAGTTCCAAAGCCAATAAAAGTCTTGTCAGTCTGAGTTAATACATATTTCCTCAGATTGAAAGTTTAATTAAGTTGAATAGATGTGAATGAGATAGAAATTATTTGTATTTGCTTATTCTTTCTTTTTCTCCCAAGAGAGAACTAGAAAGAAAAAACAAGAGCTAAGAGTTAGGGAGATGTGTGTCTTATTTGCCTTTCTAAATTACAGATATTATAGGAAGAAAGCTTTTGTGAGCTTCTCCTCTTAAAGGGTATTTTTATCAGTCAGCCCAGATGGATCAATGTAATGAACTAATCAATAAGATTTGGATGAAATTCTTCTCTTTCAATCTTTGAAGGTCCCATCATCACAGATGCTCTATTTCTGTTGAGGGATCTATCTGTTAAGATTTCCGAGATGCTACTGCAAAAGGTGCCACCAGATATGATGTGTATATCACTGAAACACACAAATGTATGGTAAATGCCAAAGAAGCCTATAGCTGATTTTGCAAGATATATATTATACAATATATTCAAAATAATAGATGATGTATCACTCAAAATGAGAGAAAGACTGCTTTTTCAACTATTTTTCTATCTCATTATTTTTTGTTATTTAAAATTTTGCATGATATAGAGTAGCTCTCTCTAGTTAGTCCAACAACCCAGTTACTGTCTAGTTTTAAAGGTCCTTAATTCTAAATGTCATTACTGTTACATGAATCAGCTACTGGCTTTAACAGTGCATTCCTTTTAAAAGTAAACCTAAAAAATTAGAAAATTAAACGAATGTGTAACAAATTTAAAATATGCAAGTAACAGCAATGCCCAACATTTGTTTAGTCCCTGTTAGTTTTCAGATAATCTTTTTAGATATTTCTCTTTTTTATCCTCATAACAATACAGTGAAATAGGCATTAGAGTTCTTATTTTATAAAAGCGATATAAAGTCATTGATATAAAGTCACTGGCTAGCACCATGTAGCTGTTAGAAAAGCCATTGTCAGTACCAAGATTTTTCTTAGGATTTATTGTCGCCACCTGGTAGAAAACATTTAATCATCAAGACCTAAGTGTAAAAAAGGTTACATAATATCAATAGGATACTGCAAAACTATACAGTAATTTTTATTTCTCCAAAAATATTATTGCTAAGACAATGTATATGACTAGAATACATTATATATGTAGTTTTGAACTAATTTTATAGTACTTAGGATAAATATATATGGATTAAACATTTTTGTGTAGTAATATTACTATATTATTTAAATTTAATGAACCGCATCAGATTTTTAATACCTACTTATATTTACTAAAATTTCTAGCCTTACTTTTAGAAATCGCAATCATTTAAAACAAAGACAAAGGTATTCTTTTAAAATAGGGGTTATATCTCATCACTCTTTTCCTCAAACTACCACAATGCTGCCCTATTTTGCCCTAAGTAAAAGCTAATGTCCAACTGAAAGCTCTCCTCCTTAGATCAGCAACAAGATGAAGATGTCTCTCTCATCACTGTTATTCAACATTGTACTGGAAGTTTTAGCCAGGACTATTAAACAAGAAACAAAAGCTATCCAGATTGGAAAAGAAGAAGTAAAACTTTCTCTAGTCACAGATGACATAATATTATATATAGAAAACCCTAAAGAATCTAAAAAAAAAAAAAAAAAAAAATAGAGCTAATAGACAACTTCAGCCAAGTTGCAGAATACAAGATCAATGTACAAAAATCAATTACATTTCTATACGCTAACAATGAGCAATCGAAAAATGGAATTAAGAAAACAATTTTATTTACCATAGCATGAGAAAGAATAAAATAGTTAGGAATATATGTAATCAATGAAGTGGAAGATTATACACTGAAAACTCTAAAACATTGATGAAGAAAATTTTAAAACACCCAAATAAATGGAAAGACATTGCTTACTCATGGATTAAAAGACAGTGTTATTAAGATGGTAATACTTCCTGAAGTGATCTACAGCTTAAGTGCAAAATCTATCAAATTCTCTATGAACTTTTTGTAGATATAAGCAAGCTGACCTAAAGTTAATAAAGAAATGGAGGGATCCCTAATAGCCAAACAACATCGAAAGAGAAAAATAACACCGACTTATTCACACTACCTGATTTCAAAACTTATTAAAAAGCTACAGTAATCAAAACGGTGTGGCATAAGGCTAGACAGACATATAGATCAATGGAATAAAACTGAGAGTCCAGAAATTAACCCATACATCCATAGCTAGCTGATTTTTGACAAAAGTGACAACACAATTCAGTGGAGAAAGAATAGTCTCTTCAACAAATGATGGTGAAAAAAGTTGACATCCAGAGCAAGAGAATAAAGCTAGAGACCTGTCTCGTATCATATGCCTCTCAAAATAAATCAACAATCTATACGTAAGAGCTAAATTATAAAACTCTTAAAAGGAAACAGTTGAAAATATGTGATCCTGGATTAAGCAATGGTTTCTTAAAAATGATATTAAAAGCACAGGAACAAAGAAAAAAAGAAGTTTAACTTCAAAATTAAAAACTCCTGGGTGTCAAAAAAGTGATAAAAAATCTACAGAATGGGAGATATTTGCAAATCATAAAGCTGCTAGTGTTTAGAAAATAAAAATAACTCTTACAGCTCAACAATAAAAAGATGAACAACTCTTACAGCTCAACAATAAAAAGATGAACAACCCAATTAAAAACTGGACAGAATATCAGAATAGACATTTCTCCAAATTAAGATATACAAATGGCCAATAAATACAGGAGAGACGTTCAACATCATTAGTCATTAGAGAAATGCAGATCAAAACCACAATGAGATACCATTTCACACTCACTAGGATAGCTGAAATAATGGTGGGGGAGAGGGCGGGAATAAAATATCAAGTATTAGCAAAGATGTGTAGAAACTAGAATCTTCATAAATTGCTAGTTGAGATAAGATATGATGCAGTGGCTGTTGAAAAGTTTGGTAGTTTCTCAAAAGATTAAATATAGAGTCAACATACAACTCAGCAATTACACTTCTAAGTATACACACAAGACAAATGCAATATTTTCTAACACAAACTTGTAAATGAATGCTCATAACAGCACTTCATAATTGCCAAAAAAAAAAAAAAAGAAAGAAATCCAAATGTCTATCAACTAATAAATAGGCATACGAATGTGGTATGTCCATAAATGAAATATTATCAAGCCACATAAAGAAATGAAGTATCAATATATGTTATAAAGCAGATGAATCTTGAAAGCGTTATGCTAAGTGAAAGAAGTCAGTCACAAAAGACCGCATGATTCTATTTACCAGAATAGCCAAATCCATAGAGATAGAAAGTATATTAGTGGTTGCCAGAGAATGAGGGAAAAGGAAATTAGGAAGTATAGGGTTTTTTTTCCCGGTAGTGATGGAAATATTCTGGAATTAGGTAGTGTATTGGTTTTATGACACTGGGAATATACTAAAACCCTCTAATTGTATACTTTAAAATGGTTAAAATAGTGGATTATGTTATGTAAATTTTATTTCTATAATTTTGTTTTGTTTTTAAAACCGATGTCCTTGTGATGGCCAGAGGCCCTATGTGGTCTGGTCCTCCATTATCTATCTGGCTTTACCTTTTCCTACCTTCCCTTTATTCTATCTGTAACAATCACACTGCACTGGACTTTTTGCTCTTCTTCAAGCATTCCAAGGATACTCTCACCTTAGAAACTGTGAGTTTGCTATTTCATCTATCCAGAATACTCTTCCTCAGAGAGTCAGATTACTCATCCCCTCCCCATTTTTAAATCTGTATCATTTTCCCAGTGAGGCTTTACCTTATCTTGGATAAAATCGTATCCCTCCAGCTATGCCTGTAATTCCCCTTTCTCTATCCTGCTTTCTTTTACTCCTCAGAATTTATCACATTAAAATATGCTATGAAATATATAACAATCTAAGTGTTGTTTATTATCAGTCTCCCTCCAGTGGAATGCAAACTCTACAAGGGTAGGGGTTTTTATTTGTTTTGTTCTCTGGTGATCTTTAGTATCTAATACTGTATCTGAAACATAATAGATTCTCAATAAATATTTCTTCAGTAAATGAATGAATAAATGGAAAAAAACAACCCAGGAAATGAAATGACACTTGGAAAGGAAGAATGGATAATAATAGAGAAAGGCAGAGAAAGGCCCAACATCTGTGTGTGATTGCATTATGTGAAAATTATTTCTTATCTCTAAAATTTCTGCCTTCTTCAAGTGTGATTAGGTGATTTAAGAAAGGTAGTTATGATTTTTTAAAAGTGAGGAACCTTGTTACATGATTTCTGAAGTCCTTCCCAGCTCTAAAATAATATGATGCTCTGAAAAACAGGATGATTATAAAAACTCATCTGTAAGATACAGTTTCTAAAAAAAGTGATTATTAAGTTAACTTGAGAATTATACACAGATAATTTCTTCACTACCCCTTCCATTACAAAAGGCCAATTGCTAAATTGGATAGGGCATATGTGGAAAATTATTTTCTGCATTTGGGGAGTTAGGTCAGGAATCATATCAAGGAATTATTGCCATGCTTTTTCTCCTCCTCTCCTCAATTATGCTAGGTCAGGAAGAAAGAGATCATATAGTCCAGAAAACAGTTTCTGAAACTCTTGGAGGGAAAAAAAAAAAAAAACAACTTTAAGTAGCTGAAAAAGAGATTAAGATTAAAGCTGGTAACACAAGAACAAAGATTAGGAAAATCTGAACTCTCAAGTATCCAGTAGCTCTGTAAAACCTAAGAAGAGTGACTCAGTGTTAAGAAATAGATTAAGGTTCTCTGGTTAAACCACAGGTAAAAATATAAAAAATACAAATTATTAGGAAAAAAACAAATTAGAAAAAAATGCAAATTATTAGAATTAGTTAATAGTTATATTTTATTTATACCTTTCTTTTTTTAAACAGAAACAGCATCATTGACTAAAAATGCATCCAGGTTTTTGTTTTCTTTTCAGTTAATTTTATGAGGAACCTATCTGCTAAGAGTATCAACCTATAGAAACTTTACATACAAGTTTTGACTTGGTAGTTAAGAATAAATAGTCTCAAACCTAATAGCTATTAAGTTGGTACAGCCAGTTTGGAAAATATTTTGATAAGTTCCTCAAAAAGTTAACCATGGAGTTATATGACTCAGCAATTCTCATCCTACCCAATTCCCCACATACCTAAGAGAAAGAAAAAACATGTGTTCACACAAAAACTTGCACACAAATGTTTATAGCAGCACTGTTCATGATACCTCACATGTGGAAAATCTAACTATCCATCATCTGACGGAAGAGAAAATAAAATGCGATATATCCATACAATGGATATTCTGCCCTAAAGAGAAATGAAGTTATGATACATGACACATTATGAATGAACTTTGAAAACATTATGTTAAGTAAAAATAATCAGTCACAAAATACTAGACATTATGTGGTTTCATTTTTATGAAATATCTGGCATAGGCAAATCTACAGAAAGTTTATTAGTGATTGCAAGGGGAGAAGGGGTTGAAGAAGTAAGGGAAAGTGACCACTAGCAGGTATAAGATTTCTTTGTGGGGTTCTAACATTGTGGCGATGAGTGCACAACTCCGTGAATATTTATGCCTTCAGGTTGCTCTGTTGGGAGGTTGGGCCTAATATATTAATATATGCAAATGGATGGCAATTATCATGCATCTCAAATAAAAAAAAAATCCTCTTAAAAGACAACTATCAGGATTCCTCTGCTAAAAACCCTGTAGAACAAAATCTAAACTACTCTAACACACCAGTCTGGCCTTTGAGAGTTTTTGAGCTTTAATTCTAGGTTCTCATCCACACACTACATTTTCATCTTGTCAAACTATCCTAGTTGCCTAAAATGCTATTCTCATTCCAAGCTTCCTGTGCGTCTTTGGCCGGGGCTTAGCACAAATGTTACTGTAGAAATTCGGTGATTCTTTCTCCATGTGCTTATAACACCTTGTCCACATTCCTATTTGGGTACTAACCATGTTACTATAATGACTTTTTAAATTAGCAATCTTTTCCCAAGACTATGAGTCTCCCAAGGACAATATCTGGCACATGGTAAGTGCTTAAATAAAGTACTTATTACTTGGCTGGCTGGCTGGATGATTAAATAAAGTGTTGCATTTAACTATCTCTGCTTGACATCTCTGCTCTATAGGGAAGGAGGAGAAGGGTGGAGTGAAACAATACTTTATAATTAAAATGTAAGTTTAGAATTATTTAATTGGTGTGAGCAATCACAATTAAATGGGTGGACAATAATGTAGAATAAGCGCAAAATTTACAGTTAGGATATATTTTACTTTTAATGAGTTCTCGATCCCCAAAAGAAGGGAATCTCCAAGAATACTACACTAGGTATATTTTATTTTTAAACAACATGGCCCAGAAAGCCAACTATCTCATCTAGTGCTCACCCAGTGCAACATAATCTATTATATTGCTTGATGAAAATGGAAGACGATGGGCATTCAAGAGACATGAAATGTCTACACCAAACTGCCACCTTTTTAAGGTATGTTCGAAGGTAACTATGATACTATCTAATTTTCACCTTAGGTGAAAACTTTAGAATCCACTTTCCATGAAAGATGGACCTCCACTCTCTAAGTCTGGGAATATAAAATTCTGTTCCAGGTTCCAGACCAACCGACTATTTACAGCTTCCCACAGCAGTGCTTCACAACCTAGGCTGTAACAAGTATAAATCCTCATTGCTATTATTATTGACTGCTGCTAAATCATCTGTCAAATTTTCTGCATTCTCAGTCAATTTACTCTGAATGTTAAGCTTGATCCTTTGTGTCGATATTTCTGTCAATGCTGTTTACATCGGGAGTCCTAAGAGACTCAGGCCTGACCTCTGTTTTACACTCAGATGTTCTGTAATATCATCTTTTTTCTTTCTAGTGCTACACAGCATAAAATTCAAATATAGTTTAGTGATGTTGTACGTCCTAGACTGCATGAACGACTGATGTAGATTTGGAGCAGAAATTCTTTTGGTTTCTTTATCTGCCTGAAATACGGATGCCTCAGCCTAATGCTTTGTGTATTATTTCATATATATTAATTAGCTCATGTAAGAAACAGTGTAGAAAGCCAAAAAGCAGTTGTTGGAAATTGGATATTTATCATTTAACTTTGCTTATAACAGTTTATATTCAGGATAAAGCTTTACCAACATGCTTTCAAATTAAACACTTCAATGGGGACAAAAGGAACAAAGCAATTGATTTTTCTTTAAAATATTATATTACTTTCAACTTCGAAATTAAGTCTTTGTATGTAATCTTGTGATAAAGCTACAACACCAAATGGGTCTTTTGTCCAAGCACAAGTTTTTACATGTGTGGTCTTTGTTCTGTGTATGTAAGGAGTAATATTTTACATTATTTTCTATAGATTCTGTTAAAGAATGAAGATACAACAAAGTTACTTATTAGAGCCATGGTAATCTCTAAAACTGATAGTTTTCTAATTTGATATACAGTCATGATGTAGAACTTTTTTTTAAAAAAAGAGCAATTAATTAGGACAACTAGATTTCTGATCTAGTTTCTGAAAAACTCAAGACTTATCTTTCTGTCATGAAAAAAATTATTAAGTTGTCTTAATAACATCTAAGATTTGTTTAGCACTGTACAATTTGCTAAATGCTTTTATACTCATTCATTCTAACAAAATTCTTTAAAATCAGAGCAGGAACTATTTTTGCTTTTGAAATGTGACTATAGTTGATAACACTGTATTGTATAATTTAAATTTGCTAAAAGAGTAGAACAAATGCCCTCACCAAAATAAATAATAAATGAATAAATGAATGAATGAATGAACAAATAAATAGATAGATAGATAAATAAGGTGATGGGTATGTTAATTAACTACATGGGGATAATCCTTTCACAGTATATATCAAATCACTACCATCTATACTTTAACTATCTTACAATTTTATATGGCAAATGTATCTCAATAAAACTGAAATAACAAAAATAAAATGCAGACACAAAAGTTGATAGACTTGAATTAACTCACCTAAAGACACAAAAATTACATTGCAGCACCAAGACCCTCACATATGCTATCTCAGGGAATTAAGGTAAAGAAAGGATGTAAAATGAAAGAAGATTCTCTGCCTTTCATCTTCTAAAATAATTTTCACTGTTTAGTCTTTGGTCTTCACACTTTAGATGATATATGAATTTTTTGAACTTAAAATTCCTCTTTGAAATTAAGTTTTAATTTTGAAGATGACAATTTAAGAGAGCAAGTCTAGTACGAATGTTATAAATTCAAATTATTCATGTTGGGCCAAATGTTAAATAGTAATTTAATTGCCTTCGAATTTGCACAGCTACTAATTAGGCCTCTAGCCAGTTGAAATCACACACTATCAACTTGTAGTTGTACATTTCAAATATTCATAGAAAGGAGTCGAATACTGCCTGACAGCGTGCTTCCTGGAGAGCTGCAAATGGCCAGTAAAGCTGCTTGCTGGTACAAACTGGGACAAAAACACATCTGCAGTCTATTAAAGTATTTTAACCTGTGTCCTTGATTTCTGGCTTGGGTACTCTTGCAATCTAGTTCTTACCATAATAGATATAAATAGGTATCTGACATATAGTAGTTGCTTAACAAATAGTTTATGAGTGAGCTAATTTTTTTGGTCCTTATAATATTTTCACAGCTGAAATTTGACAGTCTTGCACATTAATTGCATGTGCAGTGGCAACAGCAATCAAAAGCAAATCCCTTAGACTAGAAACTCCAGAGCGCCCCATAGTGGCTTGGTGGTTGGAATTGTTATATTAAAATCGAAACCCAACTTTTCTACTTTTAATTTAATTTCCTTCTATTCTCCACCCACCCTACCCAGAAACGAGATGCAAGAATTCTCAGGTACTTAATATTTCTCAGACTATAGTTTTGTGAGCTAGGATTTAGTTTCTAGAGGAAAACTTATAGAATAAGAACCTAGAGCAATTGTCATGGAACTAAATGCAAGAGAGAGATTTACTTCGGAACTGATCCTGATGCCTATGATACTTGCTTGATATTAAGTCAGGAGAAGAAATGTAACTTATAAGCAGGAGATAGGTAGATAAATAGCTAAACATTATTTTAATGGTAAAAGTAGACATTAAAATATGTGTAACATTGTGCTGGAAGTAAATACCATTTTTTAGGAGGCTAAGGATAAAAACATAATGAAGCCAAAAAGATAAAATAAATTCAAATAAATTTTAAATGCTATAAAGTTGAATTATATAATTCAACTTTACAATTATATATTATAATTACAATAATTATATAATCATATATTATAATTATGAAATTCATATATAACTACATATAATTATATATGTAATTAGTATATAATTATATATGTAAATATGTAATAATTATTATATAATGATTTACATGATAAGCTTTTAAAAGCTAAGCAGGCAACATCAAATAAAGCAATCTTTAAAATATTGTTTGATAAGAAAAAAATAAAGTCTTGAAAGATTGGAAAAGTAGAGAGCTCAGTAATATTAAGGATAATACATATAATTTTATTAGTCTGGGTAATTAAATTAGTAAATATACAAAAATAATGTAGATTAAGAGGGAAAATAAAGTAGAACAGAAAATATTCAGCAACATAAGATTCCAAAACATTATGTGTCATGTAATTCCATTTTTATAAAAATACATCCCATATATTTTTAAAGATAAATTAGAAGGATATATAAGTGGTAAGTGACACAATCTATTTTTTTCTGTATTAAAATACGTATTGCTTTCACAATTAGAAAAAATACTACTTATTTAAAATAATGAAGAGACAGAGAGCACAGGCAGCAGCACAGCAGCAGCTGAGACCCATGAGACCTACACAGCAGCATGCATAGGAGCCTGAGCGGTTCTGAGGGCATCCTCAGAGCTAAATGCCGGGGGGAAGTGAAAAGCAGCTAAGCCCCTTCACATATGGCCTTGAAGACAGCTCTCTGCAACAGCTGGCTAGTTTTCCTTCATCCATGAATCCAGACTCACTAGCCTTCTCCACAGATGCCTTACAGATAAGAAAAGATACCCATTTCCAGGTGGTTACACCACAGCCCAAATATCTGGGAATCAAGAAAAACCTCTTCAGATCTGAGGTCCCTCACTTTTTCAGTGACAGACCTTACTAGATGAAATCCAAAATTATTGATAGGGTTAAATGTTTAGTTTTATTAGAGATTACATTTTTCTTCCTAGATTGGTGCTATCATATTATACTCTTTGGAGACCCACTTGGTTTAATTTCTTTATATGCACAGGACTAAGAGTATAGATCCCACACTATCTTATTTATAGGAGGTGACGGCACACGTAAATAAAACAATAGAAATATAGCAATGAAGTGAAATGAGTTCAGCTGAGGTAAATGCTATATACAATTCTTGGCTTAACCAAAGGAAGCAGAGGTTCCAATAAGCCTTATACTCATTTAAATCTCCACCTAAAGCAAATATTTTAGATTATAATATTCTCAGGATATTTGATAAAGCAATGCTGCAAACTCATAAGCAAACTTTTGAGAAAGTAATTACAGAGATTTCAAAATAACTTTATAGTCACTGACTGGAAGTTTAATGTAGAATAACATATTATATACATACACTTTTTTGTTAACTATGTAATCTTATAATCTTAAATGGAAAACCAAAAGCCTTCTTTTGAATGGGTCTACTAATTTGAAACAAATAAACCTTAATGCTAGTAAATGCTAGTATATTAAAAAGAAAACCAAAAATATTGTTGTCTGTCTGTCTTCCTACCTCTCCCTGTTTTTGGCACAGCACACATTACACTGCATATGCACCCAGAGAACCTCAAATGCTCAGATGCATATTACTTTTTCTCTCTCTCTGGAACACTGTATTAGCTTCAGAAACAACAGCAGTCAACTCTTCTCCAAATAGAATAGGCTCTATCTAGAACTGCAGTTTTAAAACCACAGCTGTTAGAAGCTGCAGTCCAAAGTTAATATGTTTATGCCATGTTTTCAACTCATAGTGTCCAAAAATCCTTTTTGTGTGTGTGTGTGTGAAAAACACAGACACACATACTCAATTATTTACAGCCATCAGAAAATAAAATAGACATGTGCGCACAAGTGTGCACATACACACGCACGCTCATGGATATTTTTGCAATAATTTCTGGATTAAGAGAAAAACAATCACAGCAGATGTGCAACATATTAAAATGTTCACAGAACTATAACTCATGTGAAAATGAGATCGTATCTCTGTTTACCACACATTACTCGGCTACTCTCTGCTTTTCAGTGGGGTGCAGGCAGAGCGATCCAAGCAAATTTATGAGGCCGTCATGTGATTCCACTGCTGGTCAAAGATTCTGCTTCAAAGTAAGATGCTATAAATTTCTTTCTCATTAAATACTTAGTTAACTTCACAGAGAGATTTTATATCCAAGTACTGTACACCCTGTGGTTAACAGATTTCCATCCATCTTTCTCTGTACGGGACATTTTATGTTAAACATTTCTTTGCATATGTTTTCACTGTCCCCTTGACTAGCTGGAAAACCTGAATTTTATTTCTGTGTAGGCGGCTACATTTATACCTAAAGTCTTCTCAATTTCTTTGCTTTTAGATTGTTTTTATATAACCCTTGTGTATTTAATAAAAAACATACTGGTTTTTAAAGACTATTCTCTGCACTGAATATTTCTGTTCAGAATCATGGTTATTTAGGTGATACAAACTAGTCTACCAATGCCTTATATAATCTCGGTTAATTTGAAGTACTTTCTCTCTTCTCAATGGGAAGAATCACGTATTGTAATATTTCATGCACAGTTTAGATCTAATAGGCCTCTCTTTTCCTATCCACACATTTGCAAACCCTCTTTCCCCCCAAGGGAGCCTTAGCCTCTCATCACCCGGCAAGGGTAGATAACACAAGACAAAATATTTTAAAGTCCAGGAAAAGTCATAAAATAATTAATGAAATAGAACCCAAACCTGTCAATTACCACTAGTACTTAAACCTAAACTCTCAGATAATTCCTCCAAGAATGTATTAGAGTTATTTATTTTTCTTGGCACTCTTGTCTCACATCTGTGTGAGTCTCAATATATCTTTTTTTTTTTTTTGTCCTGACCCTGCTTCTTCCTTTACTGTGAAAAGCAATCCATTCAGAGTCCACCTGTGTGAATTTTATAACACTTCTATAATTTGTTTCTTTATCACCCATTTTATTTTTGTGATTAATCGCACAGTTGACCTAAGCAGGGCACTGGGGATAGGATCTGGCATATAACCAGACTCATTGATCGCAGCCTGACCCACTCTCTCAGGCTATATAACACTCATGCTCCGTCATACTTCAAGCTGCAGAAGCTGCTGTAAGCATGAATAAAGATGCTCTTTTTCTGCATGAATTCCTGCCAGGTACCTCTGCTAGGGTTTGTGAGGATCTTGGAAAATTGTTGTTTCCATATATTTCAATAGCAAATTTCAGAGTACAATTATTTCTCACTTAACACCATTGAAATACGTCTGCAAATGATATCTGCATGTCTTCTATTACACTATCCCAATTCATTCTAATATAAAAATCTATTAGTACTTTTACCTTATAATATGTTCATTTGCTTAACATTTTGGGGAACAAAATCCAACAACCTTAATATGGCCAATAAGATCCTTAAGACTCTGGTCCTTGCTTAACTTTCTAGACTCATCTTTCTCTTTGCCCATTCCTCCATATATCAACTCTGCTCTAGTCCTACTGACCTTCTTTCATGTTCTAGGAAATCATTCTTATCTCAAGGCTTCAAACATTATGTCACCTCTGCCCTTAACATCATTCTCTTTCACATCTGGGTAATGGCTATTTGTCCTCAGCTAAGAGATTTCATTTTCCAAGAAGCCTTCAGGGATCTCTAAAATGAGTTGTCAACCCCTCCTGTATACTGTTACTAACAATTGTGGCTTTTAACATCTGTATCTCAATTTCTTTCCTCTTAGTTGCATTCTTCACTAGACTGAAAGCTCCATAAGAAATGATAACATATTTACCTTGTTCTCCATTATGTCTTGTGATTCCTGCTCAAGGCAATTGCTAAGCACAAAAATTTGTTAAATTACTGAACAGCTGGTTCCATTTCCTTTAACTCCATGTTCTCTTCCAATAGCACTTGCCCTCTTTCTCCCTGCTTAGGTCTCCGTGAATTATGGGCCTTGATAAGTAAATACAGAAAAACTCAAAGGAGTAGTAATTTAGGAGAATAACTATTACTGTCTTACAGTCTAACAAATGAATGTACACTAGTCCAACAAGATGAGACAATTTTCCCAGGACATAGTGCTGGAGAGAAGCAGGCTCTGGACCTGACCTCAAATCTTCTAAATCTCTGTTCTATGTTATCTTGACTACGCCAAACAATTTACCAACGATCAGGAATTTATCAACTCCTTCTAACATGTTCTTATGTCACTGGCTCTAGCATTTACATTCTTATTCATGCAAAATACTGAAGGGGATGGGTAGCTTATTCCATTAACATTTCTTCATCAATATGCTCATCAATAACATATGAAAGCAAAGTTTAGAAGAAAACAGTGAATTTCTGTGTCAAAACTTGAATCTATTACAGTTACTTTTCTTTTGCATGAACTTGACAGCTTTTTCAAAATATGAAAACCAAGAATGGTTTTGTTTTTGTTGGTGGTGTAGGTGGTGTTGTGATGTTTATAAAATATCGTGGATGCTATCTATCTATCTATCTATCTATCTATCTATCTATCTATCTATCTATTTATTTATTTATTTATTTTGCCAAAACAGTAATCTGTTTCCAAGTGCAGATAAGTGGAAAGACTTAAGTAAGACAGTTTCTTTGAGACATCATTATTGATGCATATAGACTTTCTAGTATTTGGAGAACAAAACAGTTCTTAAAATAGTTGAAGGCATTTTTGGGGAGGTCAATATTAAGCATCTCCCAGTGAGTCTAACCTAGAGAATAAGGAAAAAGGGCAATGCTAGTAAACATGCTTATTTTAGTTTACTTCCGCACCTGGAGCTTTGTTTTGGCCTTAGACCCCTAGTGTAAGAGACACCTTTTTGTGAGATTTCCCTGATAATTCATAATATCCTGGTTCTGTACCAGCAAAGCCATGCTTTCTCTCAATGACCATTTGAGGTTCATTTGGATGTTACATTCTTCAGGACCCAGAGATTCTACTTGTGAGAATATGCACAGCATGATTCAATTAATGTCACATTCTGGAAAAGGTAAAAATAGTCTATCGTGATACAAAGCAGATCAGTGTTTGCCTCTGAGTTAGGAGGGGATTGACTGGAATGGGACATCAGTGAACTTCCTGGGGTAATGGAAAGGTCCTATTTCTTCTTTTAAATATATTTTTTTATTTTATATTAGTTTTAGGTACACAGTACAATGGTTAAACATTCATATAATTTATGAATTGATCCCCTTGATTACTCTAGCGCCCATCTGGCTCTACACACAGCCATTACAATGCTATTGACTACAGTCCCTACGCTGTACTCTACATCTCCATGACTGTTTTGTAACTCCTAATTTGTACTTCTTCATCCCTTCACCTGTTTCACCCAGTCTTCCGTCCCCCTTCCTCTCTGGAAATCACTAGTTTGTTCTCTGTATCTGAGTCTGTTTTTGTTTGGTTTGTTCCTTTTATTCCTTAGATTCTGCATATGGTATTTATCTTTCTCTGTCTGACTTATTTCACTCAGTATAATATCCTCTAGGTTCATCCATGCTGTTACAAATGGAAGATTTCATTTTTTTTTTATGGTTGAGTAATATTCTATTGTATATATGTACCACCTCTTCTTTATCCAATTGTCTATCGATGGGCACTTAGGCTGCTTCCATATCTTGGCTATTATGAATAGTGCTGCCATGAACATAGGGGTGCATACATCTTTACCAATTAGTGTTTTGGGTTCTTTAAATAAGTATCCAGAAGTACAATAGCTGAGTCAAATGGCAGTTTTATTTTTAATTTTCGAGGAATTTCCATAGCGGCTGTACCATTTTGCAGTCTCACCAACAATGTATGAGGGCTCCCTTTTCTACGCATCTTTGCCAACACTTGTTTTTTGACTTATTGATGATAGCCATTCTGACAGGTATGAGGTAATATCTCATTGCGGTTTTAATTTGTATTTCTTTGATGATTAGTGACGTTGAGCAACTTTTCATTTGTCTATTGGCCATCTGTATTGCCTCTATGGAAAAATACCTATTTGGGTTTTCTGCCTATTTTTCAATTCCATTGTTTGTTTTTTGTTGTTGTTGAGTTGTATGAGTACTTTATACATTTTGGATTTTAAACCCTTATTAGGTGTTTCGTAATCAAATATATACTCCCATCCAGTAGGCTGCCTTTTCATTTTGTTGATGGTTTCCTTAGCTATACAAAAACTTTTTAGTTTTTTGTAGTCCCATTTATTTTTTCTTTTGTTTCCCTTGCCCAGGGAGATACAGCAGAAAAAAAATTACTGATAGCAATATCAAGAGTTTACTGCCTATGTTTTCTTCTAAAAGCTTTATGGTTTTGGGTCTTACATTTAACTCTATAGTGCACTTTGAGTTTATTTTTGTATATGGTGTAAGAAGGTGGTCCAGTTTTCCCAACACCTTTTGTTGAAGAGACTGTCTTTACCCAATTGTATATTTTTGTCACCTTTGTCATAGAGTGGATTTATTTCTGGGCTCTTTATTCTGGTCCCATTGATCTATGCATCTGTTTTTACTCTAGTACCATGCTGTTTTGATTACTATAGCCTTGTAGTATAGTTTGATATCAGGTAGTGTGATAGCTCCAACTTTGTACTTTTTCTCAAGATTTTCTTCGCTATTCGGGATCTTTTATGGTTCCATATACATTTTTGGATTATTTGTTCTAGTTTTCTGAAAAATGCCATTAGTATTTTCATAAGGATTGCATTGAATCTGTAGATTGCTTTGGGTAGTATGGCCATTTTAATGACATTGATCCTTCCTACTAGAAAAGTCCATTTCTTGACTAGGGTGATGGTTATACTGGTGAACAGACCTGTCTAAACTCATTTAAAATATGTACATTTGATTGTATATAAGCTACGTCTCAATAAAACAGTAAAGTAACTGAAATTTGTTCATTCACACTGATTTGTACAGTATTGTAAATGGAACATGGGAGGAGGCCATAGACTTTTGTGCCATGAACTTAGAAAATAAACATGGTCATACTGTGATTTCACCAAAGCCCTCCTCCCTACAACCTGCCATAGTTTGTGTTTACCTCCAGCTGACCCCATACTTCACAGAACATATTTTAGGATATGTTGCTTTCTTTTTGAGGGCCAAATATAAACACATTATATTAGTCCTTTTTTTAAACAGTGTTTTTCAAAGGATACTAAAAAAACATAGGGAATGTCAAAATAAGTAGTTTTTTTTGGAACTATTATAAATAATATACATTGGACAAATATCAGATAAGAGTCTACTTAGGTTTATACTATGGGAAAAGTTTTTTAGTGTTTTTATTGTAAGTTATTTCACGATGTTCAAGTTTCTTTTTTTTTTCTTTAAATAACTATATAGACTCATGGAAGTTCCATTACTTGAGAAAAATTTTTAAATTTTCTTCTTATTTTAGTGTAACATAATTTGGCATAGGCATAGCCACTTAAAACTCGAGAAAAATTATTAAAATGGAACTCAAAGTATTAAACAACCATACAAAGAAGACAAAGAGAGAAAAAAAAGTTGGTAATTGTTTTGTGGTCTAGAAGTTTGGGAGTGGATCCAAAGAAATCTCTCATTTTCTTGCAAAGTACTCTACAAAGCAGGTGCATTAAGAAAAAATTGATGGGTAAGAGGACTAAGAATATAGCTACTAATGGAATGTGTTGGTTTTTAAAGTCGGATAAAGTGGAAGTCATATCAACTAAGTATAACTGCTTTTCTCTGAGCACTTCGCTTGCCGCATGTCATATTAGGCACTTACAACAAGTTTCCTCCCTTTCCCCCCTTTAAAATATGAGTTCATTATATAATCATGGTAAGGAAACATATCATGTACTTCTTTTCTATTTGCTTGCTTTGCCCAGTACTATGCTGCATAGACCAACTCTTCGACAAACATGAGATGATAGAACTAAAGAATTAAGAGCACATTATGAAAGGCCTTTATGTTAAAAATGTTCTAGATACTAAGTAACTAGCCAGGTAGTTTGAGGAAAGTAGGCAGCTGCGCAGGTTTAGAAAACTCAGCACAGTCACTAGTATTGTTCTAAAATGTGATGGGGGTCGGTGTAGTCTGTCTACATTATCCTCAAATTTCTATAAAGCTGTCAGAGTATAAAATGACTAAGAAAACAATACAAATTTCCACATAAAACTTTAAAAATTTTAAAATATTGTTTCTGGAATTAGTATCAAAATAAATTGATGTAAAAATATATAAAGGAAAGGACAAATTAAGTATGATATATACATAATATGATTTCTATCTTTAATTTTTTGGGGGAAGCATAATCAAATGGTTTCCTAACATTTGATCAGAGACTGTTCTTTGTTGTCATATCACAGATCCTAACTGAGCCAGACCTATAATTTGAAAACTGCTTCTGCGGACAGAAAACATGTCCTCTGGGACTAACTATGGAGATAAAAAAGTATAGGACACAGCAAAATGCTAAAGAACGGGCCTGGAGTCAACTACCTTTTTGCGGTGCAATTATTTTTAAATGAGCATTCCTAACCTTCAGCCATCAGTGGGCCCAAGATACCCTTGTATACATGGAACATACTTTGCAAATGTTGGCAATTATAAACCAACACAACGGGGCCAGTAGAGTCTGAAAGACTAAAGCAAGTGGGACTTTAAACTCATATTCTATATTCAATTCATAAAGACAATGTAGGCTAGTGATTCATTAAATCGTTGAATTTTAGAGCTAGATTGTGTGTTTTATGTTATAACTCTCTCAATTTAATATGGAAAAATAGGGGACCAGAAAAGTCTAAATGATTTGCCCAAGACAACACATATATCACATGTCATAGCCAGGATCAATCCCAAATTCTCCTGAGTTCTGAGTTAGGACTTCTTTCACTGTATCATTCTCTGGATTGTTTTCTCACCATTACTTGGTACGATCTATTCATATAAGGGCATTATTTTCATGAATGACGTTCAAAGCCATAGTCTGCAGAGGTTCTAATACATAACCCTTAAAGCAGCTCTGATAATGCTCACTAAAGAGCCCAGAGCAAATAAGCAAACTCATTTCTCTGTAATAAAATGTCAGGTTCTTATATTTGTGGTGAAACTACTTTTCTGTTAATTAATCTATTATATGAAGTCTTCTAACGATCAAAAATTCTCAGAGGATGGAGTACAGAGAACACTTCTCACCCCTCAAGTTAAAATATCAAAATATTTTTATTATAATCAGTTTTGTCTTATTAAAAACAGCCTGCAGCATGTAGGGTAACATCTCCCTTAAGACTCTTTATTTTTGACACAATTGGAAAAATGATTTCTTTCTGAGTATATTTACAGGGTCTTTCTGAATATCTTTGTGCATGAAAAACTCAAAGGAAATCAATAATTGCTTGCTGGTTAAGTTTTTTTCTCTCCCTGTTAGAGAAAAAAATAATTATTTCTTCCTATTTCATTATATACATAGGTTCAGAAAATAAAATGCTAAGTTTGCTAAATTACTTTGATGAGTTCTTAAGATTCATCTTTTTCCATAAACTTTTAAAGTGGTAATTTCTTATGTTATAATAAAGACATGTTGCTAAAGGTCGGAATGTAACAAAGAAGAAACACTTAATTAACATTTCTTGACATAAGAAACTGTGCTAGGAACTTCAGGAGGATATAAAAAATAAGTTTTAAAAAATATGACAGGAGGAGGCATTTGAGATCTTGCTCCCCAGCACATATGTTGTTGTCATTTTGGCTCAAACGCTTATAAAAATTCAATAAACAAACAAACAAACAAATAACAGACAAGAAATCTCTATTCTTGAAGATCTTAAAACTAAGAAAAGGAAGCAAGAACTTTACCCAATAGTACTATAAGGGAGCATAAGAGAAGGGCTACAATCAAGGAGCAAGCAATATATTACGGAACCCCAGAGAGAAAGTGCTGACTCTCATTTAGAAAACACAACCGTCAGCCACAAATGGCACCCTCATGCAGCCAGCTGCTTAAGTCTGAACATGGTTTGTCCTTGTTTCCTACCTCTCACCTCTGATCCATCAACAAGTCCTCCTGTGTCTATATCAAAAGGTACTTTCAGTCCACCCACCACTTCTGTTGCCACAGTGCTCCCAGTCACCATCACTTCTTGCCTAGACTGGTATAATCACCTTCAATCAGTCTCCCTGATTCCATTCCTAATTTCTAATCCACTCCCTGCACTACAACAAAAGTAACCATTTTGAAACATAAAAAGATGATGCCTACTTAAAATACTTTAATGGCTTCCCGTTGCTCTTAAAGGTCTAAGTATGTGTAATAGCTTGCAAAACCCAAGGATGATTTGGTTCCTGCCTGAGTGTGCATCCTCTTCTCCTCTTTTGTAGGGGATGTGGTAGCCTTACTCAGCATCTGTGCCAGAGGCTGGAGAGCTACAAGCCGTATGTCCTAGATTCACCTCCACATAGGTTAGTTTCTACCAGTTAGATTGCGTGAGATTGGAAGAAAAGAAGGATAAAATGGATTATAGATTCATTAGGAAATAAAGTTAATTCTAAATATTGCTGTTCAACTCTGAATGATATATTTATTTTCAGTTTCTCTAATATACCAAATATTTGTTGTTGTTTTAAAGTTTTTGTACATACTTTCTCTCTTGACTGGACTGGCCTTTGGGCTCCTTCTCAACTCTAACTTCTTAATGTAAATTTTAGCTACTCAAACATAGCTAAAGATAGCATTTTCCTTGATTAATGAACCCAACTTGGATACTCCCCAATTTTCTCCTATTAAATACTCTGCTTCTTAGTTAATATAAGCTATAGTATATAAGTATATGATATATAGTATATATCATAAAATATCAGATATTTTGTATCCCATATGAGATATATCTACATATCTATCTAAGTAAACTTGTTCATTGTATTCAGCCAATAAATTCTGCCACTTGCTCAGCAATGGATACCTAGTACCTTGAAGAGTGCCTGGCTCAACTATTTTTAGAATAAATCTACGTTGCTCCTAAGAGTTTCCTAACTTTTCAATTAGCCCATTCTTCTTTCATTGTTTTTCAGTGACCATGGCTTAGCTAGGGAAACCGAGAGGGAGATTTCTATCCAGAGCGGCTGGAAAAGTTCACCCAAACCACAGCATCAAGGCAAACCATAGTATAACTGTCAGAGATGGTGAAGGTCACAGGGGACTCTGTCTCTATACTGTCCTATTTCCTTAGTACCTAGCAAAGGCTTTGAACTTTGAGTAGGTGCCCAAGGAATAAATGTTTGGTAAATAAACTGATTTCATTCTAAAGTCCGGGGAGGTCACATCATTCTCTTAAGGTCAAATATGTTGTTTGGAGGTGACTACAGATCCAGTATCATCAGAAATTATTCTTTTCCCTACACAATTCAAGCTGTCATACTGCTAAAATTTCTCACATTTTATTTTTGAGATTAGAACTATATTTAATTTATTTTAAATCCTGAGAAAATTAAATAACTATTTGGATACTTAAATTTTAAAATGTACAGAATATTTTCTAATCAAAGCCCTCTCACAAGTCTTGCTGTTCACATAATTCAAAATAATTTTATATTGCTTGAGGCCTTTGTTATAGTCCTCATATTAATGATTACATTCCTCATGACATGTTTTCTTGTATAGTTTTATATTTTAATTATGGCTAAAATATATCGGGTGTAATTGATAAAGACTCTTTTCTCTACATGTTGATATAGAAAATACAGAATAAATTTAAAAAATTATTTTTTTTTTTTGTTTTGCAATAAAATTTCAGGCATGTTATTTATTGTTCATATGGTACACAGAGTAGTAAAATGCTACTAGGATAGTTACAAATTTTAAAAAATATATACTCCCCAAAAACTGGTTGGGGGAGGCAATAATTGTTTTGTGTTATTCCATTTCTCATTACTAGTATTTGAATTGGTATTTATATTAGATAATGTGCTTAGACCAATAATTTTATACTGAAATATGCTATAACAACATGTCTAAAGGCATCTATTTAAAATCTGCAGCAGTCGATTTCTGTTTTTGATGTTAAGGTAAATAATGTCAAGCATAAAATAAGAATATACCTTCATTTAAAATATCTAACGGCCTTTTTGTTCAATTTTCGTTTTTAGAAAGTGAAAGATTTGATACATATTTTAAAATCTTTCATAGCTACTAAAACAAATGTTTCCCTTTTTTTTTTTTTTTTAAATCCACAGGCATTATTTAGACTGACCTCTAATACAGAAAAGATCCAAGAGGAAAGACTCCCAGATTTAACGTTCGAAACTTGTATAAAAGTTCATGGTATCTTTATTTTCCTTATGAGCCAAAGAGTGCCATTCTTCTCAAAGTTAAAGACACACACATTTAAAATGTCAAGCCCATTAACTCTTTCAGTCCCCCAAAGAAATAATCAATGCATGCCTATATTAGTGCAAATCAAATCTAAGACAGGAAAAAAAGATTACATTTTATAGATACTTAAATTTTGAGTTTAAAGTAGACTTCACTGGCATTCTTAGGAAAATCCATTTCTTTTCTTTTGGTTTTTATGGTTTAATCTAGAATCATTTCTAGTGTATCACATACGAAAAATACCTCATCTTTTAGATACAGCTCATGTGTATATGCATTTTGCATGCCGAGTGAATCATCAACAGACAGAAAAGCATGTTGCTTTCTCAGCAATTGTTGGTCATATAGATTAAAAGATAGAGTACAGTTAAATATTCCTGATTATTTGAACATAGCTCTGTAAACATTGCTCAACCCTGAAATGCAGTGTTAGACATTTAAACTACTGAAATTTGTTTGGGCAGAGAAGCTGCAAGCTACAATAGTGTGTGTGGCAGTTTTACCTTTTAAACCATAGCATTTTAAACAGAATTAAATCCACTTTAGTTGGATTTAATTTGTTTCAGGCTGGATTTAAATACTGTCTTCATGAAGGAAGGCCACTCTTTATTCAATCATTCACTCAGCCCCTAAAATAGACCAGATGAAGTAACCACAAAGGGGAACAGCTCAAAGGAATAATTGCTAAATGTATTATTTACCTATTAATTCTAAAAATTAGATCCTTCACTCCCCTCACATATAAATTGGAATATTTTTAATGACGTTCAGCCCAATTTTCTCCTTTTTACAAAAAACAGTACATATATTTGCTTGAATTATATCTTTAAGATACTTATCCTCATGGTAGAGTATGTGTGCATGTGCATGTGCATGTGCATGTGTGTATTGGAAGGAGACTTATATTCTGTTTTATTTTGCATTTGTAGCCTATTAAATTTACTGTTTTTAGGTGAGAGTGGCTACCCATTTTTAATTACAGCACCTGAACTTAGGTCAGAATTAAAAAGAACATTTCTCTACTATCGAAGAAAAAAATTCCTTACCCAAAATCTGTTTATTTCCTTTCATGCTTTCATTTTGGCTAGAACCTGATTCTCCCCTAAAAACTGTTCCAGGAAGCTCTCTTTTTTTTTCCTGTATATGGAAGAGATTTGGGATATCGGTACTCCTGGCTGCAGAGTCTCATCCATATTCACTCTATTTCCATCATCTGAAGGTCCATGGTTACTCTCTGAATTATTCTCTGTCACCAATCACCTTCACTATTTTTGTCACCGCCCCACAATCCTTCTAAGACCTTCTGACTTGCAGTCTTTAAGGCACTGTTACCTCTTTCTTGACTATGTCTGACAGACCAAATCCACCAGATTGCAACTCCACTCCAGCTCACCTCTTCTTTATTAACACCCCATGTTCTGCAGAGTGATTGCATCATATTTACAACTTGCAAAATTTAGCAAAGATCTCCCCAAAGATACTTTCTTTTTCATGTCACTGTTGGTTCCCAAATATCTACCAGCTGTTAGATTGTTCTCTCTAATGTCAAGCTCTGAGTCCTTAATCTACTGTGTTCTGCCTTTTCTTGCTGGAGTTCCATCTTCCCTACCCAATTCTAGCACTCTAACTCTCCATCAACCAACATAATGTTTATTCTTGTATCTGTTTTTGTTCATGGTTATTTCCACCAGGCTTGTTTTTTCTCTGACATCTCAAACATCTGTGCCCAAGCCAGTTTCCTTTAAATTTTACATCTCATGAAGCCTCACTTCCAGAAACTAAAACCTGTAAACACACATGCATGGTCACCAATTTTCTGCCCTTATGCTATCACCCCACATTTAAAGATACAAATCTATGGATTTCAGTGACTTTCTCTACTATCACAATGGAATTGGAGGGGACATCTTCCAGAATCGCTCAGAATCTCCAGGGTCGTGTATAAAAATGTCCTTGGCTTATTTCTTGCTCCCTAATCCCTAACTGGATTTCTTTCAGAAAGGAATATTTGCAGCCTCTACGAAAGTAGCATAAAATTTCAATCAACACTATATTCACAAAAAAAGTCTGTTATTCATTACTCTAGCCTCAACCCTAACACAGACCTTAGCACATATTAGATGTTCCAAAATATGTATTATATAAACAAATATGTACCACATAAGTGATAGAATCATTGTTCAAGATATTCAAACCCTTTCTCCACAGTATCCTTCAGAGGACTATATATGCCTATGTCTCACTGCCATTAGGACTCACCGTGCAACTGACTTTAGGAATCTCCGCCCCCCAATAAAAACATGAGTAAAAGTGACCACGCCACCTCTTAGAAGATAATTTAACAAATAATGTGTGGCTTATCATTCCTCCCCACCCTCATACTATAAAACAAACAATGCCCAGATACACCTGCTCTGTACATCTGACTATGTCTAGAAATAAATGCACATTCAGCAGAATCACAGCAAAGAACAAACCTTTTTTTTTTTTTATAAGCCATTGAGATTTGGATGGCCATCTATTACCATAAGATAACTTAGCCTAAGATGTCCGATATTTGAATCAACTATTTGAAGATGAATTATTCTCTCTTACTACTGTCTATCATCTTTGAGAGAAAGGAAAATCCTTTTAATTCAAATTTGTGAAAATCTTCAATACAAAAACACTGTCCCCAGTAAAAAAGAAAACTGACTGACCGAAGGGACAGAAAGAGAGATGAGACTTTGTTTCTTTGTCTTTGTTCGAATTTGGTAGCAGAAGAAATTTGCAGAAAAGGGGATTACGGGAAGTTTATTTTACCTTTTAGGTCATATAAATCTTATAAAATGAGCTTGTACTATGTCTAATTAAGAAATAGTAATAAAAAAGAAATACATGAGAAAATGAAGTGACAACCATAAATTATTATAAACATTGGGTAGGAACATTTTTGTTGAAAAAAGAATAATATACACTATTTCCGATCTAAAACACAAATTACCAAGTTAATATTTTTATATTTGAACTGGTAGCCTAGAAGTATTGGTATTATGTCCTCTATGAAAAATTTTAGAAGATTCTAGAGGTGTAAGTTAATTTAGTTCAATAATAAGGCAGGAAATGCATATCTCTCTGTATAATTTCATCTAGGATACCACTTGAGAAATTTATCTTTGCTTTATGTAACTTTTGTGGAAATTTTCCTTCTCAGATCTGATCCATAATTTAGTATGTGTAATTAACACATGTAATGATGTGTTAATGATCTCTTATTTATACATCTAGCATCTAGCTTCAGTGAACACAAAGTACTCTATTTACTTAATTCATTCTCTAAATATATGCATCTGGAACTAACTTTGGACTTAAATTAACTCTACTAAAGAACAGATTTCTGTAAAAGAAGATTTATTTAAAGGCGAGAAGAAAAAATTAAGACATACAAATATTCTTTTGCATGACAAACTTATTTAAAGCTTTTGATTTAGAATCAAGAGTACCAAAAAAGTATTTCCTCCCTCCTATCAGTGTTCAGCAGGCCTCTGATGGCTACCTAGAACCTTACAGTTTTATTAACATCATAAGAACTTAACTTGTAATGAAAGGCTGCTTTGCAGTTACAGCTAATTCTACATTTACTTGCCTCTATAATTTGCTTTACTTACGGCTGTCTCTTACATTAATATTCATCACAAAAGCCCCCTTCTAATATTACTTGATATGACAGAAATGCGTTAGCTATGACAAATGCTTCATAATGTATTCAGTATTAATGCAAGCAGAATCTATGATAATTATTGCTATTTAAACACACAGATTATTCCTTCTGGTCTTCTTTTAAAAAATGAAAATAAAATCTACAGCTACCGGAGATTACAAATATCTGCTTTTGAAATACACTTTGTATTATATCATTTCTCTAAAACAACCATGTACAGAGGTAGTGGCATACAATAATCATGGTGCACCCATATATATAATTGAAAAAAAGTAGAAAATTAAAAAAATAAACTCCTTACTTGTATGGAAAAAAGAGAGATCTCAAGATGATGAGTTACTTAGTATAACAATAAGGTTAGGGCTTTTTGTCACTCACTATCACTTCATCCTCCAGGGGTCCCTTTCTTTAACTGTTCCCATTCTCCTCACATACAGCCGAATCAGCAGCTCCTTTCAGTAAGGAAAGATCCAGAAGATAAGGGAGATTTCTTTTTTACTTTAATAATCACTAAAAAAGCATAACACATATGGCCTGATTAAGTCTAAGTTATTGACTGGTGGTATTTGATATTTGACTTGTTCCACTTTGTAAGCTCAGCCCACAAACATAGTCATCTCCCAATATTTCAGGGATTATGGATCATTTACAAGTAGCACGTAATTTAAAGCTATCTTATGATTCAAATATATTCTGATGGATATTTGGATATGGTATTCTCAATGATTTTAACCCAATCGGTATCATTAACTGTCATTTCATGTTATATAAATCACTAAATTTCACTTTTTTAAATTTTTATTTTCCAATTACAGTGGATGTTCAATATTATTTTATGTTAATTTCAGGTGTATGGCATAGTGGTTAGACATTTATATAATTTACAAAGTGGTCCCTCTGATTAGTCTACTACCCACCTGACACCATACAGTTATTGTAATATTGTTGACTGTATTCTCTATGCTGTACTTCACATCCCCGTGACTACTTTGCAACTACCTATTTGTACTTCTTAATCTCTTCACCTTTTTCACCCAGCCCCCAAACCCCCTCCGATCTGACAATCATCAGTTTGTTCTCTGTGTCTATGAGTCTGTTTCTCTTTTGTTTGTTCACTTATTTTGTTCTTTAGTTTCCACATATAAGGGAGATAATCAATTTCATTTTTGAAAAGCAAATTTTAAGTTTACTTACCACATATGATAACCCTTAACTATTTATTTTATCTTCTAGGTTTTCCAGATTTTTTAATTGATTTCCTGAGGGTGACTACATGCTAGGCGGAGTTGAGTGGTGACAGGAAACACAAAACTGTCTAAGGCACTGGCTGAGAAATCACTGAGTGATTGAGTCACCTGGAAGGGACACGAATAAGATTTATACTATCATAAAAACAGGGATAAAGGTAGAATTTTGCTGAATTATAGAAATATAAGTAACATTATATAACAGAATGTACAGACTGTAAAAAATTGAACGACAAAAGGGATGCGATGCAATAAAGGAGATAAATCACTTTTGTAGAAATAAATGGCAATGTCCAAGACAAAAGTAAAAATAAGGTACTATGAAAATAGGTATTATTTGAAAAGGAATGTTACCTTTGGGATTCCTATAAACTATCTCTTCAAATCTACAGTTTTCTGATTGTGTATTTTAATTCCGAAGTGTTCAGTTGCTACTGCCTACTTTGATAAAATATAGAAACTCAGATTTAGAGCGGACAATCTCACAGAGCTTTTGATTGAAATCATTATCTCAGTGGTTTTAAAATATATTTTTAGGCAAAGGACTGACTATTTATTCAGAAAATTATTATGCAGGAGTCCAACTGTTCATAGATAAACACGGAAACTGAAACTGGACTGAGGAATCCGGAATTCTGAACTCCACAACCTTGGTTCCTTACGGAGCTCACAGAGAGCCCTAGAGGCCACAAGACAGAACTTAAACCACTGCCCCATACAGACTCTCCACTAAAATGCCCCAGGCCAAATTACTCTATTTGTTAGATTGTTTTTACACAGCTCCAAAGACGAAGAATTCATCACCTCCCAAGTAGCCCAGACCATTTTCCGGTAGCTTTTAGTTTTTAGAGGAGCCTTTCTTATTGAATTGAAATCCAACTTTTTACAACCTTCTTTCACCATCTGGTTGGCTAGTGTCTTTCTGGGGCCTAGAACAGCACATGAATGCAGTAAGTGTTCAAAATAGAGTTCTTAGATAAATGAGTTGAATAAAGAGCCTCTTTCTTTGTTTCTACCTTTAATCTCTTTTCTGAATAACAAAGTATTTGAACACCGTTCTCAGTCTCTTCTTCAGGTTCAGCATTCTAGTTACTCCAAGTGCTTTACCCATGGTCCAGTTTTCACTGTCTTGGGTAGTTCGTTCTGGCCTTGAACAATTTCATAAATGTTCACCTAAGTAGAGAGTCAGACTAAGCACAATGCACTAAGCGTGGTTTGACAAGAGCAGAGTAGGTACAGTCATTGGTTTCGTAAGTATGGAATCATTTGTTTATTAATTCTAAATAGGATTGCAAAAACTCATAGGCTGGGACCACCACATGATTGACTACCACTAAGTATGTGATCCACTTAATCCTTTAAATAAGACTTTAGTGATTTGTGGCCTTCGGGACAACTTTGTTCCGTTGTGTGTCTTTATAAAGTTTTATTGGAATATAGGCACATCCATTCATTTGTGTATTATCTATGACAGCTTTTGCATTTCAATGGCAGAGCTGAATAGGTATGACAGAGACTGTATGACCTGCCAAGCATAAAATGTTTCCACCTGATCCTTTATAGAAAAAGTTTTTTTCCAAACCAAATATTCTAAATCATTCTTGCCCAGAATCAATGAAAGTTCAGGCCAAGATAAATAGTGCCATCAAATATCATAAACCCAGGGAACCTAGGAAAATTCTCCCTCCAAGGCAAACCTAACTTTGCCTTAGAATTCCTTTAAATCAGCATTTCTTCAACCTGTCTACTCAGTAAAATTATCTGTGAAATTTTTAAAAAGTGCCAATTCCTAGGCCTCTAACTAGGTCAACTGACTCAGAAACAAGGGTATGGCTTTGACTAGTCCCTGGCATCAGATCCCCTGTCTTAGTCCTATCCTTCTACCACGGTACCTAACATACCGTTGTTGGATATGTTATGATTCTTTGCTTGCTTAATTTTTACTTTGAAATAATTTTAGACCCTCAGAAAAGTTGTACAAATAATACAGAAAGTGTTCTCGTGCAATCTTCATTCAGATTCTTCCCATGATAACAACTTATATACCATAGCAAAATTATCAAAATCAGAAAACTGATGTTGGACAGTATTATTAACTGAACTACAGATTTTATTCAGATTTTACCGGTTTCAACATGCAACCTTTTTAAATGGTTTATTTCTTTGAAATTGTATCACATGTATAGATTCTTGTGATCACCACCACAATCAAGGAAATAGACTATTAATCACTCCAAAGAAACTTGCTCACGCTACCCACTGTAGTTACAACCCTACTCCAACTTTACACCCTGAAAACTACTGCAGAGTACAATTTGGGAAATGCTACATAAATGGAACGATAAAGTCTGGAAAATTTTGCGGCCGGTTTTATACACTCACCACAATGCCCTTGACATCTGCCCAAGTTGTTGCATTAACAGAAGTTTATTCCTTTTTCTTATTGAGCAGCACTCCATTGTATCAATGGACCATTTGCCCAGTGAAGGCCATTTGGGTTGCTTCCAGTATTTGCTGAGTATTAATAGAACTGCTCTAAATGTTTGTATGCAAGTTTTTGAAGCAACTTAAGTTTTCAATTTCCTTGGGTAAATCCCCAGGAATAAGATTGCTGGGTCACATGGCAATTATATGTTTATCTTTATAAGAAACTGCTAACTGTTTTACTCAGTGTCTGAACCAGTTTGCATTCAAACCAGCAATGTGTTCCAGCTGCTCTGCATCCTCATTGGTATTTGGCATTGTCAGTATTTATTTATTTTAGCCATCCTAGTTGGTGTGTGTAGGATCTTATCATGGCTTTAATTTGCATTTCCCTAATAGTTAATAATGTTGAACATCCGTCTTCTTATGTACTTATTTACCATAGGTAAATTCTTTGGTGAAGAGCTGGTCAAGGCTTTTGCCCATTTTATAATCGGAATGTTTGCCTTCTCACTCTTGAGTTTAATGGGTTCTTTATTCTGGATACAAAATCATTGTCAGATATGTGAATTAAAAATATTTCCTCTCAGACTGAAGTTTGTCTGTGGCAGAACAAAAGTTTTAATTTTGGTGAAGTCCAATTTATCAACTTTTTTTTTCTTTCACGGATCATGTTTTTGGTGTCATTCTTTATCAGTCAGGGTCCAATGAGGAGGGAGAAACTACACAGTAATTTGAACATGGAAAGTTCAGTATTGAATGTAACAGGATTGCTTAAATGATGATTGGCTAATAAGAAGTAAAGAGATCTCTAAATAATATAGGACGAGCACATATAAGGAGCAGCCACCCAGGGCTGAGCTCCAGACCTTGGGGCAGAGGGTGTGGTCATGGCTCACTTAATGGTTATAGAGTTGCTGTGGGGCAACTCGCTGGTGGAACTTCCTGGAAATCTGTCCCCTAGTGACCAGGGAAAGCTATTCATGAGCAGGAATCTCACTGGAGGCACCAAGCTACAAAATTGCCATAGGAGTGTGTCGAGAGAAGCTGCTGGCCTGTGGATGCTTCTCATCACCATTCACATCAGGAGCCGGGTATCTATGGGAGAAGCTGTCCACATCTCAAGAGTCTGACCAGTGACTACTTGAGACCAGAAAGAAAAATCCCTCTTGCTGCAATGTCTCGCCAGCGCCCTCTACTGACAAAGCTGAAGATTGTGCCAGTTGGTAAAAGGAAGGCTATTTAAAGGGTCCAGATCCATATTCACAGGGTGGGGCTGGTCAACAGGGTTGTGCTCCACAGTTTTCACAGTGCTTGCTGGAAAGGGTCACTGCCTCTGCTTGCATCAGTGCTGATGGTCGACATGATTCTTGCCCCCAACTTTTGCAGTGTCCAGTGGGACGGGGGAGTGGAGTGCCCTCTTTGTGATATTCATCTAAACAGGGAGTGTATAGTCAAAAGGGTTTGAAGGCTCTCTCTTTCCAAGGAGCTAGAAAGAGCACAGTTTTCTTGGGGTTGTTGTGTCTGTAACTATTTCCAGTTTCAGGTTGCAGGCTGCTCTGGCACCCAGGCAGGCATATATAGGAGGCAAAACAAACAAACAAACAAAACTAAACAAAAGAAACAAACAAAAACAAAAAAATAGGAAAATGTCTACTGGGTCATCCTCAAGTCATTAGTCAGTCATACTTCTCTCCACCCTTCAGAGTCTTCTTATAGTTGCCTTATATTTGTCCAGGGTTTATGGTAGTAATTTGGAAAAAGATAGGATGAAATGTGTTTACTCCATCTTCTCTGGAACCACACACTACCCATGGCCTCTGTTTAGACTGATTTATTTCCTTAGACTGAATGCCAAGCCTTGTTCCATATGTAGATGTTCCTGAGCACAGCTCAGGGAGATTCCTTCTAAAAAAATGCTTATCCTGATCCACAAGGCTTCCTTACTTGCTAAAGCTGGAAGTGAACCATAATATGGGCAATAAAGAGACACCACATTATTGTGAAGGCCAAGCTATACTAAATACTGGAGCTGATCTATAGAAAACACTGAACTTGTCCTCAACTGCCAGTTGGTGGTGACAAATATTCACTTGGCATCACTGATTCCCACCTTTGTGGCATATCAAAGATCTGGGAATGCCTTGGCACTCTTCTGGCCATAGCACCATTTCTGATCTTGCTAGCTATCAGCTTCCTCTCGGGGTTTCCTCACATCTTTTAATCCCTCCCACCTTCTTTACCCATTTGTGCAGACCACAGAAGATTAGTCTCAAAATTACACAAAAATTTAATAATTATAACAACAATAATGACAATAATAAATAGTAATAGTGATCTTTCTAACCATTTCATAGAACCAACTATGTCCCAGTCATTATGACAGGTGTCTTAACTGCATTACTAATCATCCTCATTATAATTTATTATTTGAGAGATGAAGAAAATTAAATGGTATTGCAGAGATTAGAAACCTGGAGTCTCATTCCAAACTTCATCTACTTTTCCTCAAATCATCCCTTGCCTTTAACCCACCCCCAACATAAACACATGTGTTGTGTTGTTCTTTTTGCAGGTACCTTTAGGCATACGTCATAGCATTTCGATTTGGGTTTAATCTATAAAACAAGGCTGAAAGCTCTTTGATAGCAGTGAGTTATCATAGGTTTTAAAACACTTAATGTGACACGGAATCCTGTTTTAGGCATTGAGTGGCTACCGACTTTCATAGCTGCCAATTTAGAGGCTGTCTCTCTCTGGAAACTGACTTAGCAGAGAGATTAAAAGAATTTATCTAGAGAGTCACAAATCCATTCAATGACCAGCTGAGTGGAAGGGATGCTCAGTGATTAATGAGGCTAATCTGACTGGTGGTCAAAATTTGACCATGCATACATATGAGCACCCAACTTGAGATGAGGTGTCACTGTATGCCTTAATTTATAGCTCTATATGAAGAAATGGAGCCCAGTGTCATAAATGCAAGTACAAGCCTTTCAGACACACACATTTCAGAAACACACATTTGACAATGATACCTGATAAAAGCTCCCATCAGTTATGCCACAGCCTCCTGTCCTGATTACAAAGTACTTGCTGTCCCTTTCTCTGAACATGATGACATGTTATCAAAAGATGATAAATGTCCTCACAAACAGGTGGGCTAAAAAATGCTTGCAATATTTCCCTGTGGTTTTGCAACAACAAACATCTTGACTGAATTTCCTATCTGCTGGGGAATAAAAAAGCAAAAGGCTTTAACTATCAGGAAAGCTCCAACAAAAAGAGATAGAAATCAGAGGATCAGGATGTTGGAATAGACATTACACTACTCTAGTACAACCACAATCCAGAGCTGGAACTTGCTCTGAAACATTCTTAACAACTAGTCACACAGCCTGTACCAGAATTCCTCCGTAGTTGGGAAAATATCTGGAGTGCTCTATTTGATAGAAAATTCTTTTGTTCATTCATTCATTCTCCCATTCGTTCATTCATTTGATGACTACATTATGCTTTTTTTTTTTTAATGAGAAGAGACTATGCAAGGCACTAGGAAAATAGCCATGAACAAGACACACATATTTTTGCTCTTAAGGAACTTCTAGTCTTCTGGAGGTAGCAAACAAAACTGTACAAGAAATAAATTATTTACAAATGTAGTGGAGAATCCATATGTAATATCAAAAATAAGTTCTTTTTTATATTGAACCTAGTGAGTTCCTCTGTATTTCTCACCAATTAGTCCTGGTTGTATACTTTCACACCGTATAGAACAAGGCTTTTTTCATTCTTCTACATGTTCACACACCAGATATTTGAAGACAGCTAGCATTTCACCTTCAAAACTTCTCTAGGACAAATGCCTCCAGAATTTTAAAAATAATTTCATGTTTAACAAAATGTCATTGCCCTTAATCACCATGCTGGTCCTACATGCTAGGTTTTTTCTCTGTCAACACAGTGTTTCACAATCTACCACATCTGTTCATAATCACATTTAGTATAATTAATTATATGGCCCAAATATAAATGCAAGAGGGGCTTGAAAATGGAGGAGAATATATGGATATTTAGTGAGCATTATCTCTACTGCAAATTCCAAATCTCACCTAACATCATGATAGTACATCTAACAACAGTATTATCTTTCTTTATTAATCCTATAGCTTTACTATATTACTTCCAAATGTATCACACACACACACACTATAATATGTATATACATAACATTAATATGGCAATAGAATGGAGATATTTTGTTTGAGGAAAGAGAATTAAATAATATGCTTACTGAAAATATAACACATAGAGCTGGATCACAACCTTGCATCACAGAGGCACCATGCCTACCGCTCAGGATCAGTGCCTTTGGAGACAGATTTGCTGGATTCTGATCCTGGTTCCATCATTACTAGCTTAACACCTGTGACTCCGGGCAAGTACTTAACCTCTCTGTTCTATAGTATCTTCACTCACCAAATAAGATCAAAACCTTTGCCAAGGTGCTGTGCAAATTAAATAAGTCAATCTCTGTAAAATATGAGAGGGCTTGACTCATAGTGTTATAGAAGTATACGCTACTGTTATTATTACGATTAAATGTGCAAGGAAAATGCAATTTTTTCATTTGCTAAAACCCAGTCAGTCTTCCTTAAGAGCTTCCACCATGCTAAGCTGGAAGTGGGCAGGAGGATGTATTTTCACAATGAGCTTATGTATCAACATCATCACGATTTTTCCAGGCTGAATAGTTTCTTTTGGATTTTTTTTTTTTTAACGCAATGGCACAGAGATAAAATCTATGTCTCTTCTTCTTCCCTTCTATTAACTTCAGGAGGATTACAATTGTTCATAACATTTGTTCTAATCTTCCTGGCAGTCAAGGCAAAAAGAAAAGCACAACTTTCATTATGAAAGAGGAAGAAACATGCCAGTTCCACAAAGAATTAATATCAATTTAGCTTTTCTGGTGCCTGCATGAATCTCCATATCTAGAATAGAATCTTTTACCATACTATGACCAAGGAAAAACTTGTAATCTTGTTCAACTGCATCTGACTCTGCAGAAGAACTGAAATGCATTTCTCCGATTAACTTGGTTCTCAACCTTCTGTCCATCCAATGTCACAGCTCTGTAGAAACAGGACAGAAATTATATTAAGGAGCTTGCAGTTGGAACAGACTTGGGCCCAGTGGGCAGTTTGCTGCTTAAGTCTTGACTATTTTCTTAGGCCAGAGGTTTTAGAGTATGAATAAATCCAGCTCCCTGGAAGGTAAGTTTCAGCATTTATTTGTTTAATCTCTCCAAGCAGTCCAAAAGCATTATCTGAAGGTAGAACTTAGAATTGGATTTCTAGTCCCAGAGGACATTGCTGCTGCTGCTAGACTCAGCCTAACGCCCTAGCATTTAACAAGCACATTTGCAGTTAAAGCCTATTAATAAACTGATGAAAGCTCACCAGTTAAAAGCTGAAGAACGCTAGTTAATACACTCTTTTGCTTTTAATGGACTGAAACCTGTTAAAACACTGCTAAATAATAAGGTACATTTTTCTTGCAGTTGATAGAGGGACAAGAACACACACACACACACACACACACACACAGAGATTAATTTCAATAGGCTCTATACCAGAAGCAGCTAGAATGGAGCAAAACTGAGTCTACAGGGTCCAAGGAGCCTCACAGAAAGGCTGGAGATAAAACTCGAGACGTTTTACTCAGACAGAACTCTATGATTACATTATCAACTTTTCCTGGGGCTATTAAACCAGTGGAGCGAAAAATAGGCACATTTGGTTCACAGACAAAGAGATCTGGGTACAGCGGAGAGAAGACTGAAACGGAACAACAGATGTCTCAGGGCTCTCGTATCAAGGTGCATGCTCGGAAGGGCTCTTCCGGGGCCCTAATGCAGAAAACGGCTTATTGAGTGCAAAAATGAGAGAAGTTAGGGGATGGAGTTTTAAAGACTTTCCTTATTTTTAAGTTCCCAGATGGGCTGTTTCATCTATTTTGGGATTCATGATGTCAAACCAACCAGTCGATGCAGCCATTTCAGTGAGATTTTTGCTTCTGTGACACCTGTCGGAATTCAGCTTCACAGTCAACACTTGATTCTCATTCTAGCTAGAAACATTTCCCTCTCTGCCCCACCCTATGCTATGGGTTGTCTTTGACACGCAGTGGGTTTCAGACCTCCAGAAGATTTTGCAGCTCCTGGTAGGGTCAGAATGTGGCCCCGGTGTCAAGGGCACCTCACTTGCCTGGTTGTAAAGGCCTCTTTCTGATTTCTTCCCTTATTTGTATGAATAGGGACATCCGTTCATCTTTTATAGATACAGCATTTCTAAAATTCTTTTGCTTCAATGGATGGCTCTAGCATTTTGAATCTTATAACAACCCGGATTTACCTCCTGCTTGCCTTAGCTACCATGATCAATGTGTCCTTATTACTGTCCCAATTTCTCCCTTGCTTTCCAAATCTTTTTGTTCTGCCTTTTCTATTGCTGTTCTATTGCTGCTGTTAACAGACTAGACTAGACTAGAATACTACCAGGGCAGATTTTATTTTACAAAGATGACCATAGCAATAGTTCCCAACGCATGTGACCATTTTACATGGTGACTCTGACACTCTGTCATCATTGGGTGGAATTTAGGCCCTCTACCCTTGCGCCTGTGTCAACCAACATAATATGGTGGAATGATATTATGACTTTACAGACTATGTTATAAAAGGAAATGAAGCTTCGACTTGGCTGTCTTTTTGAAACCCAGATGCCATGCTGTGAGAAGCCCAGGACATAGAGAGGCCACCAGTAGGGGCTCTAGCAGCTGGTCCTGCGGATGGTCCAGTCAACAGGCAACATATACAGCCTGACACGTGAGTGGGGAAGGCGTCAAGATGACTCCAGCATAAGCTGCCATTTCCTTGTAACTACACAGAAGATAGCCCCCCTCCACCCTCACTCAAAAGAATACCCCTTATTAAATCTCAGAATCATGAGAGATATCAATAACATAATACTGCTAAGATACTAATAGTCTTGTGCGATATTAAGATAAATTGTTGTTGTATTTTTCCACTCCGACATCTGTAGTGGTTTGTTTTGAGTACACAGATAATGGGGGAAAAACAAATGAAATAGCTGAATGTATGGAGGCCTCTAGACCAAGTATTCACAAAGTATGGCCCTTGAGTCAAATCTAATCTGCTTCATGTTTTGGTAAATAAAGATTTATTGAAATACAGCTCATTCGTTTACATATGCCAATGGCTACTTTCACGTGACAGTGTCAGAGTTACGTAGTTGTGACAGATGATATGATCTACAAAGGTTAAAATATTTAATACCTGGCTCCCTCACTGAAAAATTTTTCTGAACCATGATCTAGACAAATGGCTGATTTGTCTTTTCCTTTTTTTTTTTTTTTAACTTTTGACGGTGGATAGTTACCATTTGCCATCTAATATACTAAAAGTTTTGTTTTAATTTTCACACTAAAGTAAAGCTACACATACTCACTCATGCATGTGAGTAAAGCTTTCATTAAACTGAAATACAGCACAGATTCTAAATAGCCATATATGTGATTTTTGTAATGCTAATGTGGCATTGAGTATGCGCTGAGGTACCCAAAAGCAAATATGCTCATCGATTAACCAGGGATTGTGACGCATTATAGTAAATGTTTTGTTTTTCCTTCTGGAATAAGAAGATAGCTGACATAACATACTTGCGTCTTGAGAGTACCATGTTAAGTGAAGTAAGTTAGAAGGAAAAGGACAAGAACCACATAATTTCACTCGTATGTGGGCTATAAAACAGAAAGCAACAAACAAACAAACACTCATAGGCGCAGACAGTATGGCAGTTACCAGAAGGGAAGAGGGGTGTGGATAGGATGAAGAGGGTAAAGAGGGTCAAATATATGGTGACAGAAGGAGACTAGACTTTGAGTGGGGAGCCCACAAGGCAGTATACATATGATATCGTACAGAATTATATAACTGAAACTTATGTTATTAACCAATGTTACCCTAAAAATTTAACAAAAAAAAAGACAGCTGAGAAAACCAAAAACTCCTTACTGTTCAGAATTCTACATTGAGTGGGATTTGGATGAAGATAAAACAAAGCCTTTGTCTGGTTTTTAAGTCAAGACAAACATCTTAAAAAGAAAACAAAAAACCAAAAAAACTCAACTGCATTAACCTGATGACAAAGTACCTGCAAATTGAGCAGACTTACTTTATAGATTCTAAACGTGTTCTGTATGAAAAATAACTTTGTCAATCAAGTCCTGCTTGACTTCTTTCCTTCATTATTGTTTGCATTATAAAAAATTAAATTTCTGCAGGATACAACTTAGGAAAACCATCTCACCCTCTTCAATTAATTGCACGTTTGATGGAAGATGTTACCTTTATCCTTTTGAATAAAGAGAACAATAGCAGACGGAAATAGTCAATGGTTTGAGAGCCATGACAAGTAAATTATTCTACCACTGTTCCAAACATAGCTATTAGATTAGTGGTTTTCAACACAAAGATACATAATCTGGTTAGAATCTTGAATTACTTTGAAGAAAGAAATTGCTTTTCACCTACTGATTTAAAAACCTTTTTAAGATCTACTCATCTTTCAAGGTGATGTGTAATTCCCTCCTTCCTAGGACACAAAAGTTAATATACATGAGTATCCGGAAATAACTAAAAGGCAGATACTACATCACAAATATATTTTTCAATAATATTTGGCAAATGAGTGCTATATAAACTGTTTCTACTAATAGGGAGATAACTATGATTTCTGTCCCATTTTGATAGTCTTCCGTAAAGCAATTTTTTTTAAAATGGGGATTTCAATACTTAGAAATAATTCTTTACACATTAAAAAAATTCTGTATGAGGATAAAACATGATAATCTATATACCATCTTGAAATTTTAAAAACTATATAAATAAAAAGCACACTGTTTTTCCTGTTTAGGAAATTAACCAACTTTATAGGGAAAAAACAATTTATGACCTTAGACTCTAAACTATATTAGCTTATTTTTAAATGTCACTATATCCTGATCTAAAATGTCTTACTAACAAAGGAGAAAACTTGCATTTATGGGCCCTGAACCAATCCTTTCTAGGTTACTGGATTTTCAATTACCAAAATTACTGCACTAAATATTGCCTTAGTTACCTGAAAGAATTAAAGCCCTTTTCCAAAGTGGAAATTCCTAGGAGACCTTACACGTCCCGCAGACCTTAATCTCTTCCAATGTAGGTAACCCTGTAACTTTATTTGATAATTTTGTATACTCATTTAGAAAAATTTACATTTAAAGGTCAAAAAAAGCAGATTTTTTTTTTGTCCTTTGTATTTAAGACCTCAGTTTTATTCTTCCAGAGAATTCTGTCATTGTCTAGACAGTATTACGAAATCAACATACATAGAAAAACTATGGTTGAAATGGCTTCACGTGCAACCCTATATTATCTGCTACAAATTTTACATAGAAAGATCAAAGACGTTCCTTTTCAGTACACATGATGTTTTTCTGTCTGGCAAAATAATAAAAATAACAGCGTGGTTTTCATTAACAAAATGTAGCCTAGCAAAATGCTTTGGCCCTTAACCTTATTTTCTCTTACCAGCTTCCATGCAGGTGAAAACCACAATAAAGACATGAGGAGCATAAATGTGGGCAGACACACACACTGAAATCTTTTAACAGGTCCAAGTATGCAAAAGCAACTATTTACAGCAGCATCCTGTAAATAAGAGGAACTATCTGAATAATCCAACAACATGTTGATATCAGTTAGTAATCAAAACTGGGGCTAGTGCTAACAAGGATTCTGGGAGGATTAAACAATTTTCTGCCTAAGAGGAGACAGGGAGGCAAAAGGCCCTGGGAGGAATCAGAACTCGGTTCAAATCCTAACTCTGCCTCTTACAAATTTGTTGACCTCAGATAAGTTATTTAACTCAAAACCTGCTTTCTTTATCTGCAAATTAAGAATGTCTACTTCCAATTGCTAGGACTGCCATGACTTTCAATCCTCTAGCACAGAATTTCTAAACTACTTCATTATAGCCTTTTGTTCCCTGTCTCTCCTACTAAAGTGAGTCGCTAGAGGACAGGAGCCATATCTAAAGACAAGCAATTACTGAGTTCTCACTAATGTTTAAAAGAACTACTTTATCCAAGGAGTTATTTTAGGGATTACATACCCCTGACATTAAGCTTAGAGCACATGTTGATTAATAATCTCTGTATCTGCTTCTACCACTCTCGTATGAAGAGATCATTCTACCTGCTCTACACTTTCATGGCACCATATCTGCTATTTTCTCCTGACAAACCATTACCTACCCAGGCTTGCATTTTGGGTTTATTTCTTGTTTTCCCAATCTTGTGGGTAGAATTCTGCATCTTAATTTTCATCTCTGCAGTACCTTATATATTACAAAAATACTTGTAGAAGAATGAGTGGGTGTGAGCTGACAAAAGAATAAATAAATAACCTAGAGTTCATGAGTTAGACTCAAATCTCTGACCATTTCAGACAAGGATAAAAATGGTTTTCTTATTCACATGCTCTTCTACTTCCTGAGCAGCATGAAAAAAATGGATTACTTTTCTTCCCTGGTTTTACTTAATTTTACTAGAGAGCTGGCAGAGAAACAGAAAACTGGACAAAAAGTAAAATAAAGTCCAAATGGCTATCATTACTGCTACATATTCTGCATCTTGACCTTCGCCTTGGAGTTTGGCCAGGCACCAACTGTTAGTCTGAGGGCGACTGATTTGAGCAATCACATAAGTGTAAAATGTTGTCAACTGCCCCCAAACTGAGTCATAACAAAAGCAAACTAGAGCACTGGCTGAGCACTGGCCAAGCGGCACAGACTCTACCCCATGGAGCTAAATATGCTCCCTGACCTCAAATTTAACCTGACACCAATGTCATAACTTGAAGTTAGTACACAGTCAATCTGACTCAACGGAGCTTTTAAAAATGTTCTTAACACTCATTAGAAACTGAAGTAGCACAGTAATTTAATGACAAATCTGAATGCAATTATGATAATTAAAATAGCAATTTAATTTTATGCTGTCTTTGGAAAATGCTCAACCCAAAGGTTGCACATTCAAATTCTGAGTTACGCTGGTTGATGTCTTTGATCTGTATTATAAAGTAGTTAAATATATTAGAGTTCAGCAAAACTTATTGACTATATGTATTCAAATAATTACTATGTATTTTAGAGTATGCTAGTTGTTATTGTTAAAATAATTTTTAGGATGATCTTCCATAGAGTAAAAGTAATATATCACTGTTAAATGATAGTTTTAATATAAAACTTATACTTGCTGGGATAAAGACATATAAGATAAAGGTGTATATGCCATCAAGGAAGTGGAAATTTGCTGGGGTTGACAAGTAGGTGCTAGTACAGAGCTTACACAGAAGCCTGGAAATAGGAATCACTCAGGCAAAAGAGCGTGAATGTATTTGTACGTTTGTGTCAATCTGTTCATGTGTACCCTGGCACACAACATGTGTGTCTTGTGTATCAGTACATGATACATGAGATGGGGTGAAGTATAAGGAAGGGTTTTCCCAAGTAAAAGAATGTGGACACCTTGCTCTCAATCCTCAAGTGATTTTGTCGGGCTACAGTTAAGGAGAGATGTGGATGCCTGCCAGAAATGGTAGATTACAAAAGAGTTCTGATGCCATGTTTAAGAGTTTGGAATTCATAGAACACAAATGCGATTGTAATTCTTAATTTAAATGTCTGTTTCAGTTTGAGTTTTGCCAAAAATTCAGTAGAAGTTTATGTCTCTTGGTTGTAAGAAATGTGTTTTTAACATGTTTCGTTTCACACTTCATGTCTCTTACTATTAGATAGCAAACCCTTCACTTTTCCACTTTGGAGACAAAGTTCTTTAATGGTACACAAATTTTTATAGGTTCTCATTTCACATTCTGTCATATTTGATTATTGTTCTACTTTTTGTTATAGTTAAGATTCTACCTTTAAGAATTATTTTGCAATTGAAATATTTTATCATTATGTAAGTTTATGTCTACTTAATTCATAAGAATGACGTTAAAACAGGAGAAAAAAACACTCCTCCAGAAATTAAAAAAAATGTACAAACACACACATAGGCACAGATGTTTCTAGAAGTATAGCATCTGTAGACAAAGCCACTGGGAATTTATTTTAATTTTTAAAATTCATCCAGATGTCTAGTATTTCACAGATACTAGTTAGATATTTAGCTTATTTATTTTATAGATTTGATATTTATGGTAAAGAAAGATGATCGCATACACAGTGTATACACAAGCACGTGCATGCATACGCACACATACACAAGTAAAAGATCCTGTTGTTTTAGACAATATCATAAAATTATATACAAGCATATCATTTTAGTCTTAATTCCTCTCTTATCTTGAACGCCATATACCAGCACCCACACAAAGCTCTATGACAGTTTCCTTAAGAAGTTTATGTCCTTACTACATAACCCATTCATTTTGTCGAGGAAGGCAACTCTTCTTGTCCACATGAAGAATTCACTGTGAAATTCTTTTGCGATTCAAGAAGAGAAGTCATATGTAATGCATCTAGGTCAAATGTTTATCAGACTGATGGAACCAGCAAAATAACTTTCATTTGATTTCCTCAGACACAAAAAGAATGGGATAAAGTATTGTTTTTGTTATTTCACATCACCCATAATATATACAATTTGTCATCACTGATTCGCATACGAAGATCCTGGAACCACAATATTCAAATGAGCTTTAGGTGTTTTCTTTTCCCTCTTCTCTTTTTTAATCTCTCTAGATATCTGCTACCAGGACACTCTGCTGGCACTTTTCACGTATCTTGAGAAGAGAACACTTGATAAAGTCTCTTTCTTTGACCAATCTGAAGCAAGTCATGAACCAGTGCTAAGAAAAGAAAAAGCACTTTCTTTTAAAATAAATGGTCTCACAATGGTGCTTCAACTCCTACGCCAAGGTGCTTGCAATAGGGTCCTTTATCATGGAGTAGTGATTGTCCCAGGGAGGCTTTGTTTGGGAGAATGGGTCAGAAAAGAAAGACCCCAGGAGATAGTAAAAATTCCCCTATGCCGAGAGGGGCGTTTGCACACCACTGCACCAGATCTGTAAGTGCTGATAGAAATGTGCACCCTTTCAAATGGCTTTATATTGCCTTTAAAGTACAACAAAGCTATGGATTCATAAGCCACAAAAATGTTTGTTTTTATTCCTAAAGAAAATGTACAATGCTAATTATAAAGATCTGGTGTAGTGGGATATTTCAAAGACAGAATCTTGCATATAAATAAATATGTGTATAAAATATTTATATATACTATAACTTTTATGTGTGTGTGTGTGTGTGTGTGTGTGTGTGTGTGTGTGTGTGTGTGTGTGTGTATGGGTTTCTGATGTCAAACCCAGATTGTAGTTTGTTATAATTTTAGCCTTGGGACATTAGTCTGAAGTCTATGTCAAGAGAAGCAAAATTTTCCCATTTTCCTTTTGAAAACAGAAACAAAACTAATTCCTACTTGTCCTCTGCTGAAAACTGTGTGTCTGTTTTTTAAATAACATTGGAATTGGCTTTTCCTTACAAATTATTCATCCACCACCTTTATTTCCAGATCACCATTCCAATGATTTTGCTTCTAGCTAAATAGGAAGGAAAAAACATGTGTGCCTAGCTTTGCTGGCAAGGAGCCTGATGGAAATAAATAGCTGGCTCGAGAGGGTAACGCTCAGGAGAGAAAAGAACAGAGACTTTGTGACCTTGTAAGTGACTGATTTTCCCAAAGAGGCTTTGCTTCCTAATGTATTTGTTTGCAGTCACTGGCCATCAATTTATATCAGATATATTCTTTATCTTTAGAAAAGTCTTTTTATCACTCTAAGTCCCAGAACAAATAATGTGAATTCCAATAAACATTAGAGTCAATTATTAATCCAGAGCAAATAAATGCTCCTTTGCATTCATAGACCTTCTCAACAATAGATTCAAAAGTATTTCACTCTTGCACCTTTGAGTCAAGTGAGTACAACACCTCGGGATTATAATTTTATATTTAAAAAAAGAAAAAGAGAGGTAAAAGTGTATACAAAAAATACTTAATCACAAGAGTGAAAAGTGCACATTTAAATTGTAACATATTACCTTTACCTAATGAATATATTTGCAATTCACTGACTTTGTAAAGAGAATTATGTAATAGAACCCTGGAGAAATGTTCCCAATCTTACCAATTAGATGACTAGGGTAAATCTATATACTTAATAGGCTAATTAACTCCTGATTGATAGTCACTGAAGAGGCATTAGAAATGTCAAGTGTTTTTTTTATCTGTGCAACCAGAGAATCTCTAAAAAACAAAGAAATTTTAGAGGTTTGACTTGATGATCTTTATGAAAATTTGCAACTCTAAAATTTGATGAGCAACATTTCAGAATTTCTTGGATTAATGAGAACCAAATACTTGCAAAGAAGTCTAAATTTTTGCTATGCTTCAATTCACGAACAAAAACACAAGTGATTACTTTAAGTTTTAAAACTACTTATTTATTATTTTTATGAAAAAAAAGAGTAAAAAATAAATAAAAGAAGAGTAAAAAATAAGTGTGTACTCTGAACGAACACATCATCTAGCAATAGGAGAAAGTAAAGACATAAAACTTACATTTTAAGAATCTGAAAGTTTTAAGGTTTAAGAATATGGGTTCTTATGGAAATTCATAGGCAAAGGACAAAGAGAAAAGTAATATATTTTTTAAGAAATTTAGAAAAACAGTATAAAAAACACAGATAAAAAAAACAAAGTGTGTCTCTAGGAGAAAATATTACAGATGAGCAATAGAAGAAAAGTTTGGAAAGGCAGGTTGTCAAATCAAGGTCATATCAAGGAGGGACATGAGGTTCCACATAAAGGTAAACTGAAGGTTTCTGAATAGGTAAGTGCTGTGATGGATAGGGTTGTCAAGGGGCAAGAATGGAGGCTAGGGCAATTGTATAGGCAGGACACAGAGCTATGAGGCCAGAGAACAGGTAGTAACTGTGTGTGAAAGAATGAAAGATGTTTTCTAGGGCTTGGAGGGGAGTGGATTCCAACAACTGAATTGATGTGCAGACTGAGATAGAAAAGGCAAAGCAACTAGAAGGTTTCAACTCTGAAATGCACAACCCAAAATAAAACTAAGTAAAGACAGAATGAAGAGAAAGTTGGGGATGATGGTCAAGATTAGCTCTATTTTTTTAAACCTGTAAATTAGAGGTACTGACAAACCATCCAAGTGAATGAGCAATAAGCCATGAAGAATCAGGTTAGCACTTAGAAGAACAATGTTAGAGATGTCAAATGTTGTTGAAACATCTAAGCACAAGTGATGGCTGAGATACAATGTCGTGTTTAATTGCTCACTAATATCTGCTTCCCCTACCTGGAGATTATTCTTCCTCCCCAGTTATAATCAGGCTTGACCATGGGATTTGCCAATGGCCACATGAAGAATGTTATATGTCACTTCCATCAAAAAGCTTTAAAAGCCTATTGTTTCAGGACGCTTTTTTTCCCTCTTCCATAGAATTGGTAATATACAGCTAGTGACTGCTTCATTAGCCTGGCTCTAGAGTTAAATTAACATGAAAACAAACAAACAAACAAACAAACAAACCTATAGTTGATATGCAGTGTGAGAAATAATTTGAAAAAAGCCACGAGAATTTAGAAATTATTTCTTACTGCAGTATAATCTAGCCTAAACTAACTGAAAGGCCATGGAAATAAAGAGTTCCCCAAAAGGGATAGTAAAGAAAGATCATAGGATGACTGACCTAGCGCAAGACTAAATCAGACAACTATGAATTTGTCATTTCATAGAAAACAAAACAAAACAAAACAACTGAGTTACATATGCCAAGTTGCTTTGAGCATAATTTCTTAATTCTTGTCATTTCTTTTTCTGTATAAAATTACCTTGCTAGATTAGATAAAGTTATTCTGGCCAACTTGGACAATGTTTGCTCTACGAAATATTCTGTAATAAATAGCAATCACCATTATATGCCAACAATTTCGAGTGTTCAGAATAGTTTTTAAAATATTACTTTTGCCTGTAAATTTGTCTTTGTGTCAATTCGCCAGCCCAACATTAGATCACAAGAACTAAAATTATGCTTTTATGTTAGGGAGTATCTTTCATGCCTAGAGATAGGGAAACAAAGCTTTCTGTGAGCAGTTGGTGGTTGATCACTGAATATTATCTATTGCTCACCACTCCAGCATGCAGACTGACATAAATAATGAAAAAGAATTCCAAGATCATAAAGCTAGTGAATAAAAGCTTACCCCATGTGTCATTAAGACATATTTGTTAGCCCAAGGCAGCAATTAAAACCATTAATATATGATTTTGGAATTCAAGAGGAATTGTTTGTCACAATGCTCTTTTTATCAAGTAGATTTGTAATGAAAATTTGTTTTTAATGAGTATTCTATTTCTTGTATGTATGTTAGAGAAACTCAGGAAAACCTCTGTCAATTTTCTAATTCTCAAGTTCACACTACTTCCTGCCTTTTTCACTATTGCTGCTCAACCTTCTCTTAAGATTCTCATCTACCAAATAATTGTATATTTAGCTTTTTAAAAAGCAATATTTAAAAAATATATTTGGATTATTTTTATTAAGAATAATTTGATAAAATCAGTAAAATGTGACAATATATTTCTAATTTTATGTATGGATAAATCCACGAATCAAAAGAAAAACCTTGTTCATTAAGTAGAATGGTTAATATTTTTTATTATTAAAAATTCGTGATCTTTAATTCTAGAGTCTTAGCTCTCCTTCTGTCACCAAATATTTAACTGTTCTAGGAAACTAGCTCAGAGAACCATCTTATATTCAGGGTTGTACTCCTTCCTAAACAGCATGAAGAAGCAGGCAGTAATAAAAAAGGACCAATGATAAGTTTTAAGAAAACTCCAATTTGTCAGCATATGTGCCTCTGATTTGCAATACTGATGGGTAAAGAAACTATTGAATGACAGGAGTATTCTTGGGCTACTTCTCATAGGTAGTTTTGTGGAAATCTCAGTTTTATAGACTTTGGCTTAAAATATCTGGTGAATGTGCTAGATTTTCAACCTATGGATTTTTTTTTTTTTTTTTTTTGGATGTAGGTCTCCACAGATTAAGAGAGCAATTCTTGATACCCATCACTTCCTTCCAATTTTATAGATTTTACTATCCCTTCTGCCTTTCTAGATTTTCTTTAGCTCCAGCCTGAAGGGATGGTTCACCATTTCAATGCCATTCCAACCATTAGGTATGTTCTCGCATCTCCACTGGAGATCCATTTATTTTATATAGGTTGTTTCCCACAGTCCAATCCCCAAACTGTTCTCATTTAACTTCTAAAAGGACAGAGTCATGATGACTGCCAGCCTTTACCCTTTTGTCTCTAAGTTGAGGAATGGAAGAATGAATTCATAACCCATTTATGTAACAGAGACAATGCACGTGGGAGCCTTCCTAACCCAAGTTAGCAGCTCTACCCACCATGTACAAAGCTATATTTAAATGATGTGCATCCTCAATGTAACAGGGATTTTTGCAATTTAAAGAGGAGTCAAGGTAACCCAAAAAGCCATTATTGATTAAAATGTCTAGGAGTAAAAAAGTTTGGGGGCAAGCAAAAATTTTACACCAAATACATCTATTTGTTCTCCTTACCTACTATCTTTTCGCAAATGAAAGATATTTCTTTATGGAAAGTATGGCTTTAGGGATGCAAATCTGTGCCCCAATATCTGGGAGCAAATATTGCACTCACCTGGTTCATTACTGTTCATTCCCCTACAGCTCCGTAAATAAGGCAGTGAGTTTTCAATAATAGAAAAAAGATTAACGCTTTCCCTGTAAAGTGTTACATCTAAATTAATAAAATAGCATAATGCAGGTCTTATTCTTGATACAAAAGAAGTGAACATGACAAGGGCTTCATTTTTCCTTTAGTATGTTGTGACACAAAATAGAATGAATCAGAGAATCAAAGGGGTGAGAGGAAATTCAGCCATTCAATAGACATTTTACTCAGCATCTACAGCAGGTGCCAGGGTACAAAGATGACAGATGCACTCCGCCTCAGAGAGCATATAGGGTTCTCAGGGAGGACAGCATGATGCATCTACCAATAATGCCTGGGTAAAGGATAGCAATTTTGTCTCGGGAACTTGGAGAGAACATCATTATCCCTTACAGATTCACATAGGAGTAAGTATCTCCCCAAATCCTTTGAGTAGCATATATGTGTCTAATATATGTAACCATGTGTAATAAAGTCATCATAATCTGTTCTATTTGATCACTGCAGTTTTATATTTTCATCAGTCATGGACAGAAGAGTCTTTTCTAGTTAAGACATTACCATCTCTGATGATATCAATGCTTCCTGACCATTGTCATTTGTAGGGACTGAAAAACAACCAGTGATTTTTTTCAAGGGACATCCATGAATCACACAGGACTTCCTTTCATGTAAATTTTGAGGATCAGTGTTTTTATATTTTAAAATGCCAGCTTAGGAAGACCCCATTGGCTTCCACTGCTGTGAATAAACTGGTTGTTTGTAGGAGCTATCCCAGGGGGGCATTCAGAAGCCATTATTTTACTGTGAAGACTCTGTTAAAAAGAATAATTGATATCAATAATACTTACCTGTGTGTGCGTAGAGAAGGTTACCAAGCCATAACAAACCCAGAATTACATAGCCGCTACTTAAAACACTGCAATGCTTGGGATTTATAAGAATAAGGCCTGTCAATAATGTCCTTATTTGGGTCTTCTCAATTCATTTGGCATCCTTCGCTGTGTATTCACAGTTAAATTAAATCTGCCATGCAGTTACAGGCTGGGGTGCTGCATACAAGATACCAATAATGCACACTGAAAGGTTGCACTTCTCAAAAAGGGTTTCTGGGGACATGGCTTCAAATGCCTTTATGATTGTTGTGTTCCTTTAAAACAGCCACAGGACTGCTTCAAGTGAAAAATCTGTAGTATAATTAGTGATTACCTTAATGTCTTAAGGGTATTAGAAAACTGAGGGGATACAATTATCATTACATAGAAAGATGGATCAAGCATGAATTAATGTGGCAGGAACATAAGTAAACAGACATGGGGTTAGACAAGGGAAGGAATCCCAAATGACGACGACAACAGCAACAATGACAACAACAAAGATCATCGCTTAACCTGTTTTGTCAGAGCTGGTATTGATGGTATTGGTAGTGATGGAGGTGAAGGTTGTCTTTGCGCTGTCCTTGGTAGTTACAGATTTCTGCTTATTTTTCATGGCTTCCAGTGCTTTGAGCTTCTTGGCATGTTTCGTGCCTTTGTAGTGGGCCGCAGCCTGGCTCTACAAAGGAGAACAAAATGAACCATGCAATCAGGCTCATTTCTAAACTAGCATTCTCTGTATTACTGCAAATACAGACTCCCTTTCAATAATAGGTACCATTCGAGCTAATTCTGGCCGTGGCCAAACAGTGGGATTCTATTTAGAATGATGCTAGAAAGCAATGGGGATCAAGTTCTAAAGCCTCTGGATGGAAGGAAGAAACATTCTATTGCTTCCCTTAAGAGACATGTAGCTGAACACTAACACATGAATAACATTTTCTTTGTGGTGTGGAAAAAAGTACAAATTTACACCTGGATTGCCTTTGTTCTGCCACAGAAGATGCTGGGCTCCCAGAGATTAACAAGGGCCCTAGAAAAGAACGGCTCTCCTATTCTTGGCTTGGGAAATGTGTTTTCTCTTTCTACAATGTGTCTTATTAATACAGTCCCCAAAGGGTATCTATAAGAAAAAGTTCACACATAACAAGGGAAGTGGGCACCCTGGAGACTGAGATTGAAGCTTGAGAGTTCAAAACCAAAGGCACTGCCTGAGTCCAAACGGGGTACACAGAAATCAAATTTCTGATTCTTTCTTTCTCCTTGCTTCTTATAGAGGGTAGTCTGAGAAATTATGGTAGTGACATTCTTTCAACACATAGGTCTTTCAAACCCCGATCCATTGTAAGGAGATTTCAGTGTGTTTTGACTATCTAATGGGGCTAAGGCAATTCTTTTGCCTGTGCCTTCCGAGATTTTTTTAAAACAGTAAGATATATTTTCCCAAGTTTATATTTCCTTAACATTATTTTTTGGGGGTACTGTAGAGACACATTAATTGAGATAGAAAATCATCTTAAAGAAATCTGTATTTATTAATGTTGATTTATAGAGAACAAAAGCCTTTGTGGCTTGGGATGAGGCTGGGAGTGGGCAGAGAGATTCTTAAATCAAAAGGTTTTCCAGCTTAAAACATTTAAAAATGTCATCTAACAAAGAAGATATCTCAGTGGAGGATTATGCCTGTTAGACTACCCATGATTTTCCATGGCATATTTAAACTCAATGTTTCCTTTTGTCAGAAAAATAATAATCACATTGTCCTCTTCATCACAGCAACTGTGGTAGGTAAGGTGCTGCGGTATAATATCTTTTAATAAATGATAAATAAATAATCCACACCTTAATTTGCATCATTCTGATAAGTATCTTCAGAAAACTAGGTACCCTTATTGAAAGAACACTGGACAAGGAAATTATATATTAGAAACAGTTTGAACAGAGAGGACACTCATGCATCAGTTACAGTTTTCCAACAACACATAACATCAAAAGACATAGTGTGAGCCAAATGTGAAATTAAGACTTGCTATAATTAATTGAAGAACCAGTGATAGGTTGGATTGGTTTGATTCTACATGGAGAATGCTACTTTGATGGACAGAGGTGTGTCCCTTTTTATTTCCTGCCTAGTTCTCCTCTTTAATAAATCAAGTCTCTTGGCCATATCTTTTGAAGGCAATACAGTCAATTAAATCCAAATCACAGTTGGTCATCTTCTCTAAGCAGCTGGCTACATAATTTCTCTTAAAGCAAAGTTCCTCTCTTCTCTCTGTCCAGCATATTTAGAAGTGGATATTTTAGGTATAATACATATTAAAAGATAGGGTTTAAATTAACAGTGATATCTTCACTTATACCTCCAAAATATACATTTTAAAGTTTCTAGCAAATCTTAGTGGTATTTCAAACAAGACAAAATTTTGTTTGAGTACACCATGGGACCAGGTGAACATAACTATTTTGGAAATTAAGAAAAAATCCTAAAGAATCCTGCAAGTAAGAGAATATTCTATCCCCCCCCCCAAATACTCTTTGTACAGGTACAGTTAAGCTGATGCTCCCAACAAGTGAAATGGCTCAGGGAGTCGTGGGGAGAAGGGGATGATAAAATGACCAATAGCTGGTAAGTCCCAACTGAGACACCTGATGAATTAAAAAGCAAAACAGAACAAAATAATAAGATAATGCATACTCACTTGTTAATTGAATAATAGTCCCAAAGCACCCTGATAATAATTATCTTAATTAAAAATTATCTGATTAAAAAAAATACAACTAAGTCCTACAAATCTGAAAATAACCCAATGATATGACGGTCCGAAGTGCTCTGGAAAGCCCCAAACATATAGAATTTAGGGGAATGATGGAGGTGGTGAGTGTAATAGAGAAGATCAAGGTGATTATGATGGTGCAGGGTATGTGTGTTAGAGTAGAAGTGGACATATGAGTTGGAAACTGAATGTAGAGAGATAATCCTGGATACTACAAATTTTCTTTGTCATCAGCCTTTGTTTAATGTTTGTAGAATTTATTGAACTGCTCTTGGGTTGTACTAGGAGCAATTTTTCTATCTATGTACACTGACCCATAACTCTTGGTCCACCTTGACACAGGTATCTTGTATAAAGATGTGCTTCTTGTGTAAAAAAGAAAACTCAGTCAGCTCTCCTTACCCATTTTGGCCACTTCACTGGACTGGATAGATTATTTAGCCACATCTAATCTTTCTGTGACTATAAACAAAGCTGCAGCCTAAGAAAGAATCCTGCTGAGAGATTTTTAAAAGTAGCAGTTGGCCAGAGATGTCTCTTGGGGCCCCATCTGCTTTTCTGTCGGGCAGAGAGGTACTGGACATAACGTAACACATCATATTCCCTTCAAGGTTGTTTTCTGTTATTTATTAGCCAGTCTCTGAACCGAGTTTTTCCCAGAAGCCTGGAAACTATCAGACACAAGCAAACAATTATTTTTCACGGGAATGATTTCAAGGTTAAAAAAGTGTACTACTTCATTATGGCCCATTTCAGAATTCTGCATTTTAAAACTAAAACAGAATCAGATGATCATAGTACACATAGAAGTGAGCAGAACAATAAAAATTGGGCTTTGACAACTTACTTTTAAATAATAAGTGCAGTTTGGGGTACTGTGCAATAAAAATCACTACTATAGACTGTGAAACAGCACATGACACAAAGAAATCTAACAAGTGTCATCACAGAGGCAAGTGCTGACATGAAAGATACACACACACATTCCTGGAGAAAAGAATGATGCCAGTTTAAATATCATCCTCACATCCTGGGCATCTGTAGCCAGTTAGGCTTTTCAATTGTTAAATTTTATCCTCAGTATTTCAAAATGGTTTCCAGTTTAAAAACAACTAAAGTTCCAAAGTAGATAAAAATAGCTGTTAAATGGCTAACATTTGGGAGAAGAGTTTCATACTTTTGAAACACGCATACACACCCATTTATTTTACTTATCTAAGTAAGGCTTCTTTCTAAGTCACTATTATTCTGTTAAACGCCCTGGATATTTAATATTTATGTGTCACTGCATTCCTTAACATCAATACCTTGTATACTTTTATTCTATGTCTCTTTTATATAAAGGTATCTTAACGTGCTTTTCTAAATCTAGGAAGTATATTATAAACATACATACCTGGTTACCATAATCGATTAATTTTCATGCAAATGTGATTTTAAAAGGAACAAGGTGGTCTTTGTTAGTTTGTGATATCATGTAATTTTATAACATATTAAATTTATTAAAACAAAATGAACATTATCCTATTAAAATGTAACATTAGGAAAAGAAAGAGTAGTTATTAAAGAAGTTGCCATCCTTTTGGGGAGGGGACAGAAGATGAGTCAGAGTAATTATTATTATTTTTTAAAGAATTATCTGACTTTAAAATTTTAGCTTATGTTATTTTTTTATAGAAAAAAAAATGAAATAACACATGATATAGTATCCAAACTCTAAAACATTAAATGTAGATTTATATTTTAAGAACTATTAAAAAAGTACTAAAGGAAAAAAAGTTTAAAATTTCGATTTATCTAAATACAGTTGTTTTTTAAGTTACGTATACTCACTCAAGTCTAAGGTCGAGGCAGTGTGTATGGGCTCAGCCATATGGATTAAGACCAAATGCATTCTAATTGGTCAGTGGCTTGTTAAATATTTTGAATATTACTTTTGTATACACCAGTAGAATATTTCCAAGTCCTTATTTTACCTTAATTCTTTTCTATCAATTCTCAGCTTAATTTAACATTCATGTAAAGCATTTGTTCTCAAAGTGTGGTCCTCAGAACAGTAGCAGTAGCAGCAGCAGCAGCAGCAGCAGCAGGCAGCTTGTCAGAAATGCAAATTCTCAGCTTCCATCCTAGACATATGGAATCAGAAACTATGGAGATGGGGCTCAGCAATCTGTATTTTATAAGCTCTCCAGGTAATTCTGATGCATACTAAAATTTCAGAACCACTCATCTTAAATATTAGTGACTTTTCTCCTTCTTGAATAAATAGCCAAAGTCTAGATTTTTTTTTAAGATTAATGCAGAATCATTTGAAGACTGAGCATTTACATATGTATAAATGTGAGCAAGGTATATTACCACACCCTCCCCTCCCCAAATTATCAAAAATTTCTTTTCTTAAAAACCAATCGTAAAAAAAGAAGTAAAAAATAACGAGGATACATGTGTAATTGGGAAGCATCTATCCAAGAAGGATCAATGCAAAATAGCAAATCAACCTTGGAAACCTCTATATAATTCTAAAACCCCATATAAGTGCTTTCCAAGTCCTTGTGATTTTTTTCTTTCCAGTTTTTACCTTTTCTCTCCAAGCTAATTATTGTTGCAGCATGACCCACTGACTCCAATATTTTTACTTCTGTATTGAATGCTTTGCCATGGTCCTTTTTGTGGGGGCTGAGGGTATCCCCAGCTCTATGAAAAAATAAGCTAAGCTGAACCCTGTGTCACAATTCTTATAACTTCACTATATAACAAATATGTATCTCACTATTTTGTTTGCACGAAACTGATTTGGTGTTAGTCATGTTCAGGTTCTTTCATTATGTACTTAGGGCTTTTTTATTGAGGGAAACGTCTCGCCAGCAGGCAAATAAAAACCACTCTGGTAAGCCAAGAAGAGAGCTTTTCTGTTACTCCACTTAACAAAATAGCTGAAGAAGAAATTTCAAGGTATAATAGTTCATTGTTTTACATTTGCCTTACTGCTGTGAATACATGCACCTTTCAAATTCTCTTACACATCGGGGGAATGATGTGATACAGATATTTTTATTCCTCAATTACATGTTCCATAAAGACTATTTAATAATTTAACTTGTGATTGTGTAGTTAACATGGAAGTAGATGACTGCATTACAAATAAAAATGAAATTTCACTGGCATTGAGTCCCAAAGAAAAAAAACATGATTCAATTAAGAGTGTTCCCTTTGAGCTCATGTGATTGATGCCTTACTTTAAATGTGTTCCTGTCCCCTGTACTCTTCAATACAGAAATGAACGGTAACAGTCACAGGAACAGAAAAATAGAAAAGAAGAAAAATAATACCACAAGAGTAACGTGATTTTTATCCACTACCACTACTAACTGAAAAAAAATTCTAAATAAACATTTTAAAGGCAAAGAAAATACCTTGTCACTTACGTGGTTGTATAAAAACAATCTCGATGGACTCATTTATCTTTTAAAAGCTTCTCAATTCATCTATGAACATCACGATTTCGAAACAATAAGTATTTAATGTTTTCAGGTATCTAATGTGAATGATAAAGTAGCACTTATTTAAGTGAGAAAAACTAATTTAATAGGTCCTTCCTGTTTTCTGTTGTGGAACTACCATTATTTTTATTTTGGGAATCCAAAAAGCTATTTCATTGACTTCTAACGGTAGGGTCCTGATTGGGGGACACCAGCTAACAGTGGGCACTGGAGCTGGTACACATCATCTGATGGAGCCAAAACAAAGACCTGACTCTGGCTAAGTTTGCTCAATATTTTTGGAAAGTTTTTTGTAAGCCAGAGAACTTGAATGAGTTTTAACTCTAGTGATGAAAGAGTTCTTGTATGAAACTGAGAGAAAGCAGAAAAAACACTTTGCCTAACTATTCAACTAATGTTCAGTATGGCCTCACAATTTCCATAGTTTAATACTTCACTCAGCATGTGATTGTCAATTACCATTTAAAAGTTCGGGTACACTTAAAAATGTTGAATCTAAGTATGTCCGAAGGTCAAGCTGTCATAGGTGTTGGTATCAGTAACAGATAAAAATGTTTTTATTTCCTGGTATAACATGCATGCTTCCTTTAAGTAACCCTCAACTTCCTCCTCCAGACAACCTACCTGTCCCACTACCCCTGCTACCAAGTCACAGTTATTTTTGTTCTCCGGTAAGAAAATTTCTTGCAATGTAGACAAATGAAGGATAGCCCTCCCTTTTATAGCACAAGAAGAAATAATTTCAAGCCTTTGTATGACTAGTTTCCTTTGCCTAGAGCACCTGAACTTGGCTGACAGATTTCTATTCATCACATGTCACCTTCTCCATGTAGTCTTAGATATGTCGGCATTATAGCACTTATGTCATTGCCACAAGAAGGGTTAAATGTCTGCTTCTAATAGAGGGTGAATCTCTCAACAGATAAAGAACTGATGTTACTAGTCATTCTGTCCCTAGGTCCTAGTCTGGATCTCTAAATAGGTGCCTATTAAATGCACTTTGAGTTAGCTTCACATTTTGATTTTAAAATGGATGTATGCATATGGTGTCTCAATGGATTTTATATGTGAACAGGGTTCAACTTAATTCTCTGCCATTCTTTGGCACTTTGCCTTATCTGTTGAACACACTTCAGGGAATTTTTATGGCACTTAATGCTGGAAAAGCATCTGGCATAAAGACAAACTATTATTTTTTCTCTGGGAGAAGCTTATCACCAACTGCAAATTGTGCTGTTTACAGGAGCTCTCTTTGCATGAGATGTAGCAAAGGAATAATATGGAGATTGTTTCATTTTTTTAAAATTTTGATGAATAACTTACAAGTTTTTTTTTTTAAATCTGGAAAATGTAACGAGTAATTCCGGAGATGACTCTGCATTTTAAGATTTACATAAAAGACTGAATTATTTTAAACATACATCTAGAAATTTTTAGTACTCAAAAGAATGCTATTTCTCTAACACCATTTTTTAACTCTCAAAATGCTTTCAAACAATATAGAGAAATTAACTCTGACATCATTAACCCATTTTCCTCCCTGCAAATCTGCATAATAATACATATCCTGTATTTGCTGAAGAAGAGCGCCTTCCATTAGGGAAAAATGATTAAATTATCGATTTCTCCATAAACCAACGAAGGGCTTCTTTCAGTAGGTTTGTAACATTTCTAATTTCTAATTCATAAATCTGAGAATTGTTTTAATTGTTCCCTTAATGAACTTTCAAAGATCATTTCTAAAATATGCAATTGTTAAAATATGCAATTGGGTCCACAAAATAATAATGGTTTCTATCTGGGCCAAATGTTTTGTCTTTGTTAAGCATCATAACAGTTTTCTGAAGCACTTTGGGCACACAGGGAAAAGCTGGAGAATGAGACTACAGATAACCTCAAGAACCTAGATTAGGCAGAATCCACCCTTATTCCAGTCCTTTAGCTGTTCATTCATTCATTCACAAAGGTCTCACTGACCTGTGGCCAGATGCTACTGAAGTAATGAGGACAGAGTAGAAAACAAGTCAGACTGATAAACTAAATTTACAAATAACTCTATTAAAAATACCATAGTAAAACGGTTTGAAAAGATATAAAAAGTATTTTCAAGTCCTATTGCAAAAGGTTGTTAAACTTCATATTACATCACAAATATCTAGATAATCAGGAAGACAAAGACACCAACCATTTGAAAAACTGGCAAAGGTTTCACCTAATTCAATGAGATAAATTATGTCAAAGTACCTAAGGCTTTTGGGGATATAATAAAGACTCAAATAATGAGAATAAATGTCCATTTTTTGGTCAAAATAAAAGAATGCAAATGTTCATCTGTATAAATCAATTTGATGCCTAGGTTAGAATCCCGAATATGGACAAACACTGTGAATGAACTGTGCATTTGTGGGCTTAAGAACAAAGGAAAAGAAAATGCTTTTAAAGAAGAGAAGCTCAGCTGACTTGACACTACCTCAGAACATCCCTTTGATCAAAGAGGTCTGGAGTGAGATATTTCATGGGCAAAACCTGGAGAAATCGTCAAACTTCTCAAATAAGGGACTTAGGAAATATTTAAAAGACAGAAAAAAGCTGTTGTTGTTATTGTTGTTGTGAACTTTCATATAAGAATTGTGTTAGCAAAGAAGAGTTATAATCCCAAGAGCTTAATGTTTAGAGGAAATGTGAACAATCAGGTGCTAACAGCACAGTATCCCCCAGGAACGTTCAGCAGTCATTAGTAGAATTTTGTCCAGATGGTTTTTTCCTGGGTGATGCTTGCAGGAAGAGTCAGTGTGTCACAACTGCAGTAAGGAGCCCCTGCTATTTCTTTATACGATGGATATTTATGTGAGGCATTTATTAAATGTTCATCTGTGCTAGATACTGTGCTGAAGGCTTTTTATGAATATTCTCACTTATTTCTTATGAAGACCTATGAGAGAATGACATGGGCATTTTATAGATGAAGAGACTGACACTCTGAAAGCTAGAACAACTAAACCACAAAAGTGAAGGCAAAACAGGGCATGTACCCAATGGAAAACCACCTTATCATGTGACTTAATAGTGGCTCGCCTTGTAGAAGACATAAGACTAAATACTGCATAGATATTAAGCTCATTAATGAGAAATGACTGATTTATGTGGTCAATAAGTCACAAAATTTCATTGTATATTAGGCCTATGCTTTTCACAGTATTAGCATCATTCTATCTGAGGTTTCCCTTAGTTTAATTATTTCAATATAAGCCCCAATGAATTAATGCCGATGTTCTACACAAAGTGTGGGAAACCATGTGATGTTTGTTTATATCCCAAAATGTGAAGGCTTCAGGCATCAGAAAGTATCACTGGGCATACGTCAACTCTTGCAGAGGGCCTCGTAGGCTAGGTTAAGAATTATGTTCTTTACTCTTTGTTCAAAGGTAAGGCCCTTTGAAGGTTTTAAGAAATACAGATACATAGATATGTTTGCATGTTTTTTATGAGGTCACTCTAGCAGGCACAAAGAGGCTAGATAAGGAGGGGAAGGGCAAAAATGGGGAAAGAGAAGAGCATTGGATTATTACTGTAGAGATCCAGACACTGAAAGCAGAGAGAGGACTACATACTTTTGATTATTATGTAAGTTAAAAATGTCAAGAACTGATGGAGAATCTTGAGGGGTGGTCTCAAAGATGCCTCACAGGGTTTTGCTTCTTGCAAATGTATGATTGGAGATTCCATTTCCTAGAATTGTTGATATTCAAAGAGGTCCAAATATTTGAGGAGAAATCATGGGTTGGGTTGGGGTATGTTGAGTTTGAGGAGTCTTTAACAGGTCTAAGTAAAATGTGGGCTATGTAATTAGCTATATGGTCTGGAGCTTAGAGGTGAATTCTAGGCTGTAGCTATATTGTGGAGTTATCAGCAACAGATGGTAACCAAAGCCACTGGGAAATGCCATTTGAAAGGCAAATAAAATATTTTTTTCCTGTTTAACCACTGAAACACAATCTTTAATCAGCTGCAACATTTGAATGAATGAACTAAAACTCCAACTGACAGTGTATGAGATAACATATTTCCAAATTCTTCACTGAGCTAAAGTATACTTCATCACTTAGCTTTTTTAAAAAGTATTTTCTTAAAGTGTTTAAAATCTTCAATTTCAGCCAGAGAATGAGTCATTCTCTTTTCATCTTCACACCAAAGTAAGTTCACTAGAAATAAAAGACCCATTTCTCTCTGCTATATAGAATATTATATCTCAGTATTTGGCCTCCAGAGGCTAGATTCATAAAAATAAAAATTCTATCACTAGAGCAGCAAAATGAGGATTGGTAAAGTCTGACTATAGAAGGCTACAATGAGGTGGCCTCCAAACCTGACAGTTGTTCCCTCAGATAAAATTGTAGTGGATGGAATTAGCCATTTACAGGAAACTTATTAAAGGGTAGGTCAAAAGCAACAAGGCAATAATCAAGGGCTGACTAAATATAAAAGAGAGCTGTGCTTAATGAATATTATTAACATGTCTGAAGTAAGACTATATTAGTTGAATAGGTTACATCCTGGCATCTAGAAAAAGGGAATTTAAAGATTAATGTCATATAGGTTTCTTTCTCTCCCCCTGATAAATATAAGAGGGAAAAAAAAAAAACAACTAATGCCATCTGTCTCTGTGACGACCAAAGGAGAAAGAGTTTATTTTATAAATTATATTTTTATAAATTTTATAAGTATAACATTTAAAAGTCTCAATAACTATAAAATTTAAGCACTCGGCTTCTACATGTGAAGAAATAAAAAGCTATGACTTAGATTACTAAAACTAAAATTCTAGGCTATATTTTTTTCAACATTTTCAAAGTTAATTTTCAGTTTTTAAAACAGGCCTTTAATTTCAATTTCTGAGGGATGGTATCAAAGCAGGGGCTTCATCTGACATGTTTTTTGAATAGTATTTGTGATTAACACTAAAAAATGTCAAAAAGTTTTCTAAGTAAAAATTATTAAAACTTTGACTTTGTAAATATGAAGAAATTTCTAACCATAGGATTTTTGATGATATTATTTGAATCTCTAAATTGTTTGAATTTACCAAGGTCAAGTAAATTAACAAAATAAACATCTATATTTTCATGACAAGTTGGCTATTTTGGACCTAATCTTAAATACAGGAGTTGTCTAAGTGATGCTTGTTAATATCACTGCTTCCACTGCACAAGCCAGCAAGAGACTTCTCCCCTTGGGCATATATTAACAATTTACTTTTTTGCAGACAAGTGCACAAATATGATTAGCTTTTGCAAATTGCTCTTTATTCTGTTACTGGTAAGTAATTTTTATATTATTACAGTGTAAACAGATGCTATTTTCCACTACATATTCAGCTGTAATGAGCTAATTTAATGTGTTAAAAACAACAAAAGAACTCCAAGAATGATTCAGTGATTCAAGCTTCATGGAAAGCAACAGAAAAATCAAGCGCAAAGTTTGCAAAATTATTCCAAGGTTTAGTTTTCGATAAGGAATTGTGGAGCCCCTGTTCTCTGAGGTTGTTTATTCAAAGCTGTGTTTTCACCTTTTCTGGGTGAGTCCTGTAACCAACCTTCCAAGTGGAAGGGTTCCACAGGTTCCTCTGCTCATTGTGCTCCTAGTTCCCGAAACACCCATTATTAGTGCAACTCTTTTATATTAAAATTAGATTTATTTATTTATCTGTTCATTTAAATATTTATGTTTTCTACCAATGCATATGCTGTGGGGCATCCCAACATATGGATAGGCATTTCAGGAAGTGGAGCCAGAAGAGGAGATGAAGAAGATTCAGTAATGGAAATAGAATAAAAGTCTGAAGAATCTGGTATCACAGAAGCCAAGAGCCTTAATAGCTTGTGGAAGGGAATTGACTACTACTGCCATGTCAGGTAAAAAGAGAACACAAAACGTCCATTGAATTTTGCAACATGTACATTGTTGATGATACAGGACATGATAATTTGATGCTTAATCAATTAATTGGAACAAAAGAATTTGGAAAGGTAGAGAATAAAAGATCTGAATACTTGGTCACAGAGTTGTCAATTCAGGTGGCTTCCAGATAAAAACTCCATCCATCTGAAACTGTCATTCTGAACTCAGCACTATTTATTTCCTTGTTTTATTTTGCTAATATGTTTCCACATTATAAATGTATATCTGGAAATAGACCTGCATTTTGAGTCTATCATTTCTAAAAGCACAAAAATCAGCTAATATTTTTAAAAACATCAATGAGTTACCTTAAAATACTTTTTTTTGGTAAAATCCATCAAGTAGAAAATTTTGAAAGTTGAAATAAAAAGAAGAAATAATATAAAATAACCAATACGCAAATCAATCAGTATTAATCCTTTCAGATTTTTAGGGATTTTATTCTGTCAGTAGGTGCACAGTAGGTGCTTAATATCTATTTGTTGAATATTAATATATTTGTATACAAAAATGAGATCACACTCTTCACTGTTACTTAAACTACTTAATGCAATTATTAATATACGCTACACATTTCTATATTTGATCGAATTTTTTTTTAGATCACATCTTCATGATGATTTTCATTCTGAAGGAGAAGGGATGTAACTTGGTACAGTAAGCAACAAGATAGAAATGTAAAGGCACAACTTCCAATTAGTCTCCTAACTTTATTCATATATCCAACATAAATCATTTCACCTCCAGTATGAGATTTTCCTCATTCTTAAAATGCAGCATTTGTACAAAAGGTTTTAATCAGGTTATTGAGTGAAATGATTTATTAGTTACTTTGAGAGTAAATTTTTAGATAAAGAATCTCAATTATCCATGGTATCCATGGAAATATTAACTTTAGGCTTTCCTCTACAGATTAATGTTTTAAATTGGCTACCCTCTATCTTCAATATTCTCAATGTCTGCAATGGCTATGATTTGCTAAATCACCAAAACCACATGGAGTATAGTGCCCGACAACCAGAAATGCTCACTACAGAAAGATGATATTTAAGAGAAATAAACACCTATGTTCCCTAAGTCTCTCTAGTTAAGGGTCTATTTGTTACACAGCTTAGTGTTAATATAACTAGTACATAATCTTTCCATAGATTATCAGGTGAGGAAAAAAGAATTTGGAGTTGCCCTGATAGTAGAGTAGTATGCCCTTATCTGCACAAGATATGTTCCAAGATCCACCAAAGATGCCCAAAACCGCAAGTATTTCCCAACACTATATATATTATGCTTTTTCCTGTACATATATATCTTTTCACTTAAAAGAAGCTCTTTGACATATCTAAATTGCTAGCATCACTACTCCTAAGCTTTGGGGCCATTTTAAGTAAAATAAGAGTTACTTGAACTTTATTTATACTACGTTTTTTCCTATACATACATACTTATGATAAAGTTTAATTTATAAATTAGGCACAGTTAAGAGTTTAACAAATAATAACTAATAAAATAGAACAATTACAACAATATACTATAAGAAAAGTTATATAAATGGATTTGAGGCCATTATTAAGTAAAATGAGGGTTATTAGAACATAAGCACTGTGATATCGGGACAGCTGATCTGATAACCTAGAAGGCTACTAAGGGACTAACAGGTGGGTAGCATGTACAGCATGAATACGCTGGACAAAGGGGTGATTGACGTCCCAGGGGAGATGGAGCAGGATGATGCTAGATTTCATCAGACTATTCAGAACAGTGTGCAATTAAAACTTATGAATTGTTTACTTCTCAAATTTTCATTCTAATATTTTTGGAGTGCAATTGATTGCAGGTGACTAAACCAATGGAAAGGAAAAACGTGGATAAGAAGAAACTGCTGTTACAGCTACCAAATATTTTCCAACTAATATATTCTATGTTCTGTTCAAGGAGCTTAATGCAAAGATCATAGTTTCCTTCGAAATTAGATATTATTATATCCATTTTACAGATGATAAATTGAGGTTCATAATGTTTAAATAACTTGCTCAAGGTCCATAGGGAGTGAGCCAAACAGGAAAGATTCAAAACTAGGTCTTCCTGTTTCCAAAGCCCATGATCCTTCTATCATACCATGAAGAATTTTTCAAATATTTCTGTCTTCAATGCAGATATTTAACAAAATTTAAAAAAAAAATGATCCAGGAAGGGGAGAAAAGATTTTAAAAAGTATATTTCTGATAAAACAGATTCCTCACCTTCTTCTATGACCCACTGTCTTTTACCACAGAAACTAAACAGAACATTTTTGTAATATTCTAGCTAGTTTCTGCGGTACAATATCAAGAACTCACAGAAGATACTTATTTCTTCCTCTTGGCACACAGTTGAACTATGCTACTCTCATACTTAAGTGACTATGTGATTGAGTTATAGACAATGAATGTGAGTGGAAGTGATCTTCAATATATCCAGACTTGGTTTACTAAAACTTCCCAAGCATAATTTTCCAGATTCTCTCCCCTTTTACCTATTTGATACAAACAAACATAGCCACTTGGAAGCTACACATTAAAGATGTTAAACCAACGAGATGGAAAGGCCTGGAATCCTGAATCACCACTGGGAAGAGATGTGCCAATGAATGAAGAACACATATTTTGGATTTTACATAAGCAAAGTTTAAATATCTATTATTAGAGCCATGATACATCTGTTGATTGATTCATAGGACAGCAAGAGTTACTTTAACCTAATGACTGCATCTACCTTCTTATTATGCTTTAAATCTAGAAAAATACAGAGTTCCCAGCCAAGGGAAAGAAGAGAGAGTGTGTGAGCAGAAAAGCACAATTAAGTGTTCAAAATTTATTTTTTAGCTAATCTTTGCCTAAATGCACCACAGTGCTCTGAAAATCTACATGTTCTGTGATCTTAAGAGAAACAGGAAATACAATATATCTTTGGGCCTCTTTGGGTTTTGGATAGCCTAGACTAAAGAAATATCTAGGAGAGGGGCTGAACCATAGATCTGAACAGACTCAAATCACCCTTACTGTATAATTCCTTGTCATTTCTTAATAAGCCATTATGGTTGGCATACCCAGTTTCCCCAAATGCTCTCTTTGTCTGAAACCAAAGGCAGAACCATGACTGGAGGGTTGTCTCAGTCCTTCATCAAAGCCAAGGAGTGTGTGTCTTCTTAGACAAAGCAATGGAATTTTAGTTTCTGACATCCTATTTGACTTTGACAGAATAAATCAAAAGACCTTGCTCCTGCTAAAGAGACTGTGCAAATGATTGATGAAACTTCGTAAGATTTTAATATCATGCACTTCAAAAATAAGTACTACTTTTATTTCAGGAACCCTTTAAATCTGTAACGTTTTATGTTTCTTCATTTTTCCTGGCTGTCCTCTCACATCGCATACTTAGAAATCTTAAAAATATAAAATAATTTACCTATGTCTTTTTAAAAAATCTTTTCAGGAAACAGATAATCTTGTTAATCTTTTTTCAATCTTACATGCATTTCATCTATAGATCTCAAGTTCCTTGTGCAAACATTCAGTCGTTTTTCTCTATCTTCAAGTGAAGGAGATAAGAAACATTGCCTTGAGATAGGTGTGTAAATGCAAAAAAATGAATAAATTCTTGTACAAATTTAATAAAATCCAGGAGATCACAACACCAAGTCTATGAGCTAAGCATTAGGCATTAAGTCTTCTTCTAAGTAAGATGGAATGAAATTAAGTTTGAATTTAATCATCCTGAGTTTAAATTTTAGCCTTTCAATCATGAACCTTAAGCAAGTTACTATTCTCCAAACCTCAGTTTTCTCATTTGTGAAATTATTATAGAAAAGGTTATTTTTTACTTTGTGAAGATCAAATTAGAGAACCAAAACTTCAGTTCCTTGGACAAAGACTAAATATGAATGAGAAGTTTTGGAGTCTCCATCCTGGTCTTTGATTTACTTAATCTCTATCACAATAGAACCCTTTTTTACAACAGCTAGCTTTTTCTGCATCCAAATCTCAGATTCATACCCCTTTGGGAAACTGAACTAACTGCCCCTAATCAGGTCTACATTACACTAATGGATAATAGTAGTAGTCTTAGTAAGGTAGAAAAAAAGACATTAAGAGTGTTTTCATAACTCATAAGAGGTATGCTAAAACAGACCCTCATCATGAGGGGGAAAATAAAGTTTATTTTATGGGTATTTCATTCTAAGAAAGCTGAGAAGTCTAAGTCCCTCTTCCAGACCCCAGAGGACACAAGATCTAAAGTTGCCCTTCTCTACAGCAGTTACATCTAAAGGAAAACACAATGGAGAGCTGACTGAGAGTCAGCTCTGGGGGAAGTTCAGAGAGAATGACTTGCCAGAGGGGGGGTAATACACCCAGAGGACAGTAAAATAAGAAATGAAGAAGAGGGGATCAGGGAGGAAGAAATCCCTGATTCCCATCCGAAGAGACTAATGGATGACATTATGAACTGATCAATGACTAAATAGAAGAGGTAAAGAAAATTGTGAACATGCAATATCAACTAATATTTGATATCCTTACTAGCAATGGGCTAGATCTTCCCAACCTTACGTTAAAAGCATAGCTATGTTCTTAAAAGTTCTTGCAAGGTAATCATTCTTACTTGTATGTAAATACAGAATAGAGAGGAGTTGCTCTGCTATAAGCTAGAAGTAGAAGGAGATGGGAAAATGATCCTCAACTTCTTGGTCTTCTGCCCCACAGATGTTAGTTGATTTCTCCCCTGATAGTTACTGAGAACTTCCTTTGGAACCATAGAGACTCAAGGAGAAGGGATAGATAAAAGGAATGCTCTCATAGGTACCTTTCAGTTAAAATGTTATATGCCACTATTATAATACATTTGAAAAAAACAGAGAGCAAGATACATTATTTCGGAAACATTCTCTTTTCTTCCTCGAATATTTTAATTCTTGTTAAATTACTTGAAATAACATTCAAAATTTATTTTTTCTTTTCATTTTTGGTATGATAATAAATAATGTGCATTTTCTTGTTCTGTTTTTTATTTTTTTTGTTTTTAATTAAACGCTGGCTTGACTACCGTCACAGTTTCAACTCCCACTCTCTCATTTTCTCTATAATCCAGAGAAATTTTCTCTGTCTCATCTTTTCCCAAGACCTTTGAAAAAAAAAGTGGAAACAAAATCACCATTCAAACTGCCAAAAGATGCATCTTTCCTTTTGAGGTGGCGAAGGAAAGCACTGTATTTAATGAAATGCATGGATTTCATGGTCAGAGGCCTGGTTCCAATCCGATCTCCACCACTTGGGAGAAGGGGAATTTATATTGCCATTTTTAAAGTTGAATCCTCTCATTGGCAAAGCAGAAGCAACAATGCAGGGTTGTTTGTTTGTTTTTTCTTGCATCAAATATTAAAATCCATACTGTGTACAAAACTCTGTGCTAGACACTAGGGCTGTACTGGTGGAAAAAAACAGACTCAGTTCCTGCCCCTGGTGAGTGTGGTATCATAAGGATTAAAGGAACCTGTGAATCTAAAAACATTAAGTTCTCAATATATGATAATTATATCTACTATTGCTCAGGACACTTTGATTATTTTGACACAGACAATCTTGGAGCAGGTTACAAGGCTTTTAGATTTCAAGATTTCAAGATTTCCATTTAAAAAAGGAGCGAAAAAACAATTTGCTTTCAGATGAAGTATATTGCTCCCACACTGGATTGACATTAGAATGACCAAAATGTATTTATAAGCACATGTGTATGAATCATATTAAATTATCAGCATTTGGTCATTTTTTACCTATAAAATGAGCAATTGCATATGCCCCTTCTAGTACGTCAGCAGTGGGGGAGGGGTTTATGAAAAGATGTGTGTGGGAAGGAGAACAGAGTGATGAATAGTACATGTTGCAAAAAATTCAGTCTATTCAACATCATATTTAACTAAATATAGAGTTCTGATAATTAAATTTTAAGACATTCTTAAAAATGAAACATTTTGGCTTTCTTCTGGCTATAGTTCCAATATGAATAATGAAAAATACTTTCAAAATGAAAATATCTACATCCTATATCTGAAACAAATGCAGGTAGCATTTGTACAAATTTTATGTGTCAGTTGTCTACAGTATGATACTCTAAGTACATATTACAAAGAGTAATAGATGCAGCAACTTTCGGGGTCACTTTCCTTTTCATGTTTCTGTTTATCCTCCACCAATTCACCCCAGCATATATTGAGTTCATTCAATGCTTACTGAATGCCTTTGGTGGCCAGAAGCTATCTTGGTACTTCACATGAGGACGTAAATCAAAGCATTTAATAAGACAAATAGCCTATAAAATTCATTATTTGACACTCCAAAATATTACTAACCTCTGATTTTTAGAGAGTTTGTGCAACTGTTTCACAGAGGTCTAGAAATTCAAGGGTTAAAGATCTTGTGACTCGAACTCTGAGTCTGTATTCCGTGAAGATGGATATAATCATTGCCATAAATTGATAAGTTATGCATACAGCTACAGTGACAAACAAGGCCACAAGCCATCACAGGTCCCTGGAATTACTGATGTACTACCAAATCTCCCGTGGCCCTCACCCAGGAGGCTGCAGCTCTAAATCTTCCCAATGGACTGGCAAATAAGCACTTCACCATTTAACATGAGTACAGGAAGTCATTTCATCATTGGCCTGTCGCATGAATTGCTGACACAAGAAACTTTACCCCACTTAAAAAACCACAAGTACCATGCGACTGCTTATCAGTTGGAAAATACGTGTTTTTTTTTTTTCTTTTTTTCTTTTTTTTGCCCATGCTAACGGTCTCGTATTTGAGAATAAAGGCCAGTTCTTTTTGAGAAACATTTTGGTGCCCTAAGCATTTGAACTTCACTCATCCTCTACTAATCTTATAGCAGTAAACTTTTCGTGAGTCTGTCAATGGTATATAAACTTATTTATAACTACAGCTGTGTATTTATTATCCATCTATACAACGCCAAATGCCAGCTGTCTGAGGCCTATGCAGCAACTCACTGGATACCATTTTCGAAAAATGTTAGGTCAAACCTGCATTTATTACACAAGATCTTGTGGCTTTGAATTAGAAAGCAAGAGAGAGAACCCAGAATCAACCTGTCAGTTACTGAGTCAATCTATAAATTGCTCTCGGAATTAATTTATATCATTAATTTATTAAAAAATAACTTAATGACTATGCATGTTCAAAGCTTCAGCAAAAGGAAGAATTGGCCAAAAGGACAGAATACACTGGCAGTGCCAAATTAACACTTACTTATTTAATTGAGAAAGATGGAAGGAGTATTGGACATCTAGCAATCCCTGCCACACACATATAACTTGTGATTTTTGAAAGATACTGAGTATGAAAAAATTACTATTTATATGCCAATATTGAATATAAAAAGGAAAATTGACTCTAAATAACTATTATGAATCTACTGCTTTGCTTACAATATCCCCTTTAATCTTCACAGACATCTGATTTGTGTTATGTTATCATCTTCACCGTACAACGCAGAATCTGAGATTCATAGAAGGTAAAAATCTTGCTCAATCTCACATCACTAATAAGCACTGACACAGGATTAGCCTGATACAAGTCTTTTCATATCAAGAGCTGGAACAAATAGTAATCTGGAAAATAACTCCTTTCTCATTTGAACTTGCATTGAGGATTAGGTGCAAACCTGAAACAATGGTCTTAGTCATTTATCAAGGGATCATCCAAAGATTTGAACAGATTGCTCCAATCGCACTCTAAAATGTTTACTAAAGCAGGCTTAATATAATCTTCCGTCCCCCACTCTCCAATATCAAACAAAAGGTGGTTCAGCTCTCTGACACAAAGAAACTGGAACTAAGCTCAACTTACTCAACAGCAAATCATTCACATGCTGACCAGAGAAGAAGAGAGCTGGAGTAGTGCTTTTACACATGCTGCTCACTCAGATAAGCACAGCTGGGCTGAGGAGACCTCTTTTCCTAAATTCTGTTGCCAAGTTGAATTTTATGATCTTCACTGGCAGATGATCAAACGCAAACTCTTAACTTACAGCCAAGTTATCTTACAGCAGCTGTTGGAAGAACTAATTTAGAATGCAAATCTAGTCCTTAATCTATGGGAAAACTGTTGTAGTGATGGATGGCTTTTGAAGTACTGGTTCACAAAAGACACTCCTGATGCCCTCTAGTATTACGGAAGAAGAAAGACTTAGGTGCCATTTGTTCTCTTTTGAGCAATTGCCCCTATAGGGGGAATTGCAGTCACATGGAAAGAAGGTCCAGGTGTTTAAAATCTGTCTCAATTCTCTTTTCCACATAAGTAAAATTGAGACCAGAAGACAGATGTACAGACTAATTTCAGATAATGTCTTCTTAGTATCTATAACTCTACTTCTTTAGGCTAAATCATTTAAAGGACAAGGCAACTGGGAGGAAACAATCTGCCTAGAATGCTTTGTGATGTCAAGAAAGTAGAAGTTTGCACCTGTCATTGATCCTGTCTCTACAGAATGCTGTTACTCTAGCTATTATTTATCAGTTAAAGTTGGCAGTCTTTTTTTTCTTTTTATTCATGTAACTGACAGCTAACAGTGACCTTCTAGAATACCTAATATAAGAAGAGTTCACTAAATCATTCTACAGTTTTGATCCTCATCTCTTTAGCTGAACAAAATCTTAGAAAATAGTCTGTCCTGATTATTAGGAAGTTTCTTATTATTCCATTGAGTTACTAAAGAAACCTAAGCTTGTGTAATATCTATGAAGATCTCATCCCCTGGCAACTGTCAGAGTTAACGCAATAGAAAAAAGTATGTCTCTATCTGTTCCTGTTTTGTTAGGCATGGAGAATGAGTCTTGTGGAACTGCAAATCAATTCAAAGAATTCTTAGAATAAGAATAATGGAAAATTGCTATAATAAGTAAAGAATTAGAAAGAGGAAAATATGTCCATTTTATTTATTTATTTTTTTGTTCTTTCAGCTTGGCTTTGTATACAACAGAGAAACACTTGCAGCTAACTCTGATAATTAGACTAGAAACTCTCTTTATCCACGATGTGCCTCTAACTAGTCACTCTCACATGTGCTCAGTGTTTCACATGAGCCAAGATACACAAAGGGAAAACCAAATCAATCCACTAATCATGGCTGTTTGTGGTCCTGCATTTCTCTGACCTTATCCCATCATTGTCACCTCTAGTTTTCTTAGATATACAGCTATCTATTTTAGTCTGCGGGTGGAGAAGGCGGGAGCTTCAGGAATTATTAGGAAAATATTGTGAGTTCCCCACAATCACAACAGGAAGCTGGAGCTGGAGCTGGAGATGGAGATGGAGTTGGAGCTGGAGCTGAATCGATTATGTTTAACAAATATTCCCCTATGTTCTCCAAGATTAGGCATTGTCAAAGCCCTTGATCACCTTAAATATTATTGATGATCAAACAGTGGCAACTTTTCTGAAAATACAGTACACTTCTATTTCATTTACTATTGCCCAAGTTGACATGTGAGAATCTACATAATTGGATATTTATCTTATTTGTTGACACAGTACAGATAGAGGAGCCTAACAATATGTTTGGTGTTAAGATACCAAGAAAAGCCCACATCCACTGTGAAACTATCTAATATCCATGGACAGACCAAATACTATGATGTCAGGAAATAAAGTAAGTTCACAGCGGGGAGGACAGTATTCATTCACCGAGGATGAACAGGGGAAAAGGCAGCTAGTTCCATCTTTCCTAGGAAGGTCTCCATTTCATGTCATGGGGTATGGGCTTTTATGTGTGAGTAGAAAAGAGGAAGAAGAGAAATTGGGAGAGGGCTGAAATATAAAGATTGGGTGAAATAAAGCTTGGATATATATATAACTGGTTAACATCATGATATACATTTAGTCATCAATATGTGCACTCAATAAATATTTACTAAGCACTATATATTAAGCACTGCTCTAACTACTTGGATAAAACAATGAACCAAATAGGCAAAAATCTTTGATCCAATAGAGCTTACATATTAATTGGCAGTAGTCAATAAATATAATAAATAAGTAAATTATTTATTATATTAGGAGGTAATTATTCTTAGGAAAAAAGCCATCAGGTAAGAAGGGTAGGGAAGACAAATTAAAATTCTAAATATAGTGGATGTAGTAAGCATTATGATGTGGTACCATTTAGGTAAAGCTTAAAGGAATCATATCATGTACAAATCTGAAGAAGAGTAACCAGGCAGAAAGGAGAGTCTATGCAAAGGCCTAGGGGTAGGAGTAAGCCTGGTGTATTCAAGATATAGTAAGGGCAGAGCTGGCACTAGGTTGAGGTAAGTGAATTATTTACCTTGGGAGAAAAAATTAAGTGAATATTAAAAGACTCAGTAATCAAGATGAATAATATTTTAACTCAATATTTTTTAAAAAAATGAAGTTAAAGCAATAAACAAAATCCATGGTGAACAAAATATCAAAATTTTAAATAAGACAGGATCTGACCCGGCACTTGTACAACTCTGCCTCACTCGTCTGGCTCAGTTTGAACTCCTATCTCAACTTTTATAAATTTTATAAAATGTATTTATAAAAATAGGCAGCCAGCCTATGAGTCAGTTTGCCAATTTTATCTTTTTAATATTGCATTTATTATCTGTCTTAATTACTGAGTTTTTCAGCCACCCTAAATTTTGCATCCAAGTGCCTCACTTGCCTCATCCCAGTCCCAGCCCTGCCAAGGAGGCCACTGTGGCTGCAGAGGAGTGAGTGAGGACAGAAAGAGTGAGAGAGGTAGAAGAATATGAGGCCAGAAAGGCATTGGGAGGTCACATTTCATGAGGCTGTGTAGCCATTCTAAGGATTTTGCCTGTCAATCTAAGTGAAACACACCACCATTGGAAAGTTTAAAACAGATAAACCAACTTACATCTTTACACTTACACTTTTAAAATGATGAGTAGAAACAGGGAGAATGATTAAGAGGGATGTTTATAATAATCTAGATGAGAGATGATGGCGGCTTGAACCAGAGTGGTTAACATGAAGATGGTAAAAAGTGGTCACATCCTGGGTATATTTTGGAGGTAGAACTAACAGGATTTATATAGTATTAAACATAGGTTGTGAGAAGGAAGATGAACTAAAAAGATGGAGTAGCCATTATCAGAGAAATGCTGTCTATAGAGCAGGTGTGAGGGAGTAGGCCATGGCTTTCAGTTTTGAACATTTTAGATTTGAGGTATGTGTTAGCTAACCAAGTGAAGATACTGAGTGAGCAGTTGATATTTGATTATGAACTTGAGAAAGTGATTTCAGCTGCAGATATAAACATGGATGTCATCTTGAAATTTACATATTTCCTTTCTTCTATCTCCAAATACTGAAACCATTCTTATGTGGACTAGAAATGAAAACCTTTTATAGAGAATACATCTCTTCATGAGATGGGGATATGTTAACTTCGCCTCTTTCAATATTCTTCAGTGGCCTAGGAGTTTGTTTAAAAAAAGAAACTAGATTCTGTACATGAAACATCTTTAATAGAATCTCTGTTTCCACTGAGGTTTTAATTTTAGCATTTTTTTTTTTCAATTTAAAAATTAGCAACAAATTAGAGGAGATGATATGGTCAAAATTTTAGTAATCTGATCCCACCACGAATGTGTCACTTCCCAAAATCTGCATCAAAATTTTCTGCCAGCATGTGAGGTGCTAACAGAATTACAATATAACTAAACATCCCCACAGTGGAAAAATTGGAAAGAGAGAGAGCAAGGGAGAGAAAGAGAGAGAGGGACAAAGACAGAAACAAAGACAGAGAAAACTCTTTCTTAAATTATTTATTTAAAATAAAGGTCTGTCATTTCTTATCGGTCTCCAATAAATGGTAATAAAATTTTAGCCAATCTGTATGTTTTATGAATATACAAACATGGCTGTTTAGACTGATTTTCAAGGTTAATCATTAGGTCATACACTGTGACTACTGTTTAAAAGAATAAAAGGCATTCAGCAGGCTAAGATGATAAGTTCCTTGTGACAAACCATTTGACTAGCCTCTTTGGTCTAAAAAGAGATTAACTATTTTGACCTATTCTTCCTGGCAAGATCCAGTCTGCTGACTGCTAAAAAAAAAAGGCAAGAGGGGTTTCTGCAAAATATTCACATTAATTATTAAACCTTCATAATGACAAAGTACCTTTGACAAAATTGATCAGCTCCTATCCTGGGAAGATTCACGACCATAGATATACCATGAACCAGTTTGAACTCCTAGCTCAGCTTTTCAAAATCAAATCCCATTCGTGTGGTTTGTTTCTACATGGATCACTTCCTCATCAAGTGATGCCATTTACCCTTCTTTTTTTTTTTTTTTCCTTTTAAACAGATTAAAGCAAGAACTAATAATATCTAAATATTGATATCAAATGAAAACTGCAATCTCTTTTTGTTGTCCTATTTCACTCAAAAATAAAAATATATCTAAAGAAAGTATGGTACATATATATAATGGAATATTACTCAGCCATAAGAAAAGATGAAATACTGCCATTTGTGACAACATGGATGGACCTCGAGATAATCATACTAAGTAAAATTAGCCACACAGAAAAAAGTTGAAAATCACATGCTATCACTTATATGTGGGATATAAACCTAAAAGCAACAGATGAACTGGACAAACAGAGACTCATGGACATGGACAATAGACTAGTGGTTACCAGAGAGTAGAGGGAAAAGGGGAGGGGGGAGGTAGATGGAATAAAAGGGGTCAAATATGTGGTGACAGAAAGAAATCTAACTATGAGAGGTGAACATACAATGTAAATATATATATGCCTTACTGTTAATATGTACAGCTGAAACTTACTGGATTTCATTAACCAATGTCACAATAAAAAAAATTAATAAATTTATTTAAAAAATAAATAAAAATAAAAATAATAAAAATCAAAAACCAAAAATCAAAATATATCATTATCACAGGAAGTCCAGCCATAGAAGAAATTTTAGGTTTCTCAAATTAATCTTTTTAATAGTGAAGCATGTTATCCTATAATTTCATATTCTATTCAGTTTTCCTTATACTTTGCACTTTAAATGTTAAAATACCTTTTATATGTCTCTAAATTATTGCTCCAGATTTTAAGAAGTCATAAAACTATCACGAAATACAAGAGAAAAAGAGTGTCTTTGTGTAATACACACAGGACATATTAAATGTTTATTTAATCAGACATTTATTTTAAATACTTTATGAAATCAATAAATATTTTACCATGATAATGCTCTATCATTACTCTAGTACTGCTCTGAAAATACTACTATTTTAAGAAATATGAGTTGGCTTAGAGAAATAAGAACTATTTTTACTGCATATAACCTATATTACAGACACAGCTGAGAGTAATGCTGACTGAGCAACTGATTTTAAAACATTTACTTCTCTTTTAAACCATGAAGACAGCTAGTTAGTGTTGCTTAAAATAAGATGAAAATTAAAGATAAATATTCCCTAGCCCAAGTAAAAACATAAAACAAAAAGCCTAACTTAGGAAACCATTAAAAATCAACAAAATTAGACTTGCAAACATTAGAGTAAAACATATGCTAAACTGTTTCTTACAGAAGCACTGAATATTCATTGAATTATAATTTGTGTGATTTTAATTTCTACAATAACTACATTAAGAATAGGAAAATGTTAATATGAAAATAAGGAAACAATAGATCATAAGCTACTTTTTTTGCAATAAGAAGGCAAAAGCATGATAATAATAACAATAAAGTACAAATTATCAACCAGATTTTGAAAGCTATTTCAGGAGAATATTTTATATGAGAGAGCAGCAGATAGAGTCAAAGACAGACATGACAACTCAATGAGACCCAAATGTAAATGATAAAGCCATTGACAAAAGCCTTGAAGGAAAATACTTTTCCCATCGAGGGATGATTTCTACTGGCCTCCAGGTGTAATATTATGTGCACTGATGAGCTGATCAACAGTACAGAACTTCTACCCAGCTGTAATCAAGAGTGATTGATGGTTGGGACAAAAAAGTTGATTATCATGACAAGTTCACTGATGCAGAGAAAATAAGCTCTGCTTGGGAAATGGATAAAGCCTGTTCAGAGACTACCTTCTGAAACCTTATTTATAAGGGAATCTAAGAGAAGCTTTAAAGTTGTACAGACAGACCGTATAGTCCAATAAACCTGATAAGAATAAATTTGCTATACATCAATTTCCACAGGTTTCCTACGTAAGAAATTTAAAAGCTCCCAATAAAAGTGAACCATAATTATGTGGTCAATTCTTAGAAGTTCTCTTTCTGCTTTTGAAAGTATCACTGAAAATCATATATGGACAGAGAAAATTAAACCCTCACAGCATCCCATGCCTCCATTTGCCCACCTCAGCTCCCTCTTCACATGGAATGAGTTCCCCAAATCACTGCAACCTTTACCACTATCTGATTCAATTTACATCAAAGAACAGATTTAGACTGAAACAAGAGATCCCAGAGGCAGTACTTTGCATTTAAAATGGGTTTTGTCAGTCTATGGCCATGCCACCCTGAATGCCCCCGATCCCATCTGATCTCGGAAGCTAAGCAGGGTCGGGCCTGGTTAGTACTTGGATGGGAGACCATTTACGAAGACCTGGTGCTGTAGGTGTAAATAAAATAAAATAAAATAAAATGGGTTTTGTCAGGCTTGAAAGAGGTGAATGTGGCCCAGAATCTTGGGTGTCAGTATGGTGTTCTAAAACAGTAGCTAGATTATGGAGACAACCATAGAATATGAAGGAATGCATCCATCGTTTCCGGTTCCGGTTCTAAGGTCACAAAAGAAATTCCAGCAACATGATCCAAATGTAGTATGCAATTTACAGTATGCATTTCATTCTCCTTTAGCTCGCAATGAAAAAAAAAAAAGCCACTCCAAACCTAGTCGTCATAAGAAACTTTGAGTGTGAAGAAGGTAAAATGAGTGTGTAGGTTCATTTCACCTATTTAGAGATCTTTGGCCATATGGACACCTGAGAAAGGTAATGTATTTGTATTTCATCACAATTACTCCAGTTAATTAACACAGAGACTAGGACTCAGCAGCAGAGAATACCAAATAGCAACTATTAAGAAAGGCAGAATACAAGGGACCATGAAAACCAAAATGGCTCAAGAACAAACTAATACGAATTACTTTTTTCCCCAATTCCTTTGCTCATCTGGCCAGGAATAAATCCTTCTATTGTCCTAGTTTCCAGGACTATGGTGAAAATGATAATTTATTAAATGTTGAAATAGACTAGAATAAAGTAGAGCAAAAAGAGCAAGGGTCCTGATAGACAGTGACTTACAGTGAATAGAAAGGGATGGACAAATTTTATTTTTGAGATCTTCAACTATTGGTGATCATTAATCCTGTTTCTGTTCAGTTCCTACAAGTATCGTTAGTTCTAAGTAATACTTTGAGAAATGAATATAGTTGTAAAAAGACATATAAAATAACAGGTGGCATTTATATTAGAGATGTATATCAAGCAATTTCTGAGCAACTGGGTTATATCAAAGATTTTATTCCATGGCGAATAAAGGCTTCATTAGTCAGACAGTGACGAGGTAGGTTGCCACTGTGCTCTGTAATCATAAAGTTAAAATTGGGGATTTATAACTAGGCTGATTTTAAAAAATAAAATAAAATAAAAAATTCAGAGGTCACTACGTGGCACACTTTCAAAATCATAAGCAGCAGTTTCTAGGCTGTGCTCAAGTCTAATTTCACTTATTCACTATATTCACCTTTCAGGTCATGTGAATTTTCATTTTTAGGCTTTAGGGAGCCAACTGGTTAGGATATATATATCCTGCTTTGCAGAGGGGAAAGGCAACCTAAAATTCCATTTTTATCAAAACACAGCAATTATTCTAAATGCCCTTAGTAAAGATGAAGTCAGACCATTTCAGAGATTCCTGTTTCTACCTTCATTTTCTTGTCATGGCAATAAAGAACAATGTTTCTTGTCTTGAGCATTTCATTCATTTATTTAGTCAACATTTATTAAGTGATAGCTAAGCCTTACAGAGCTTTCCTAACATGAATAAGCTCGTCACCGCATCTCCTGGGGACACGTGGACAACATTTAGTTTGTTTAATTGGAAACATACCTCTTACTTCACCAAGTTGTACCTTCCCCATCACATTTCCTTCCTATGCTTTGCCCATGCTTAACCCTCTCCCCAAAACCTTTGCATTTAACAGGTGGCATTTGATGAAATAGGCTCAGCACAGGTTCTCTTTTTCTCTCTTCAGTTCTTACTACGATATTACTGCCCTTTCAGTGGTTCTCGATTTTGAAATGTGTTTTATATTTTAGGTATCTGTACTACTAGCAATCTAGCTAAGAGTATATTACTGGTATTAACCTTGATCAACTTCTGTGTTGTGTGTAGAACTTAAGTGATCAATTGTCTTAGCTGAAAACTGTCAGCAGATGCCAATGTAAGTCTCAAAATAAAGTTCCCTTAGGAGATGTCACTTGAAATGGTAAATAAATCGCTATGCTGAAACTTAAGAGCTTTGTTCCCAGTTCTTCCAGCTGTTTCAATAGCTTAGAGACCTTGAAAGAGTCAACTAAATATTTTGGCCTTTGGTTTATCCATCTATACAGTCTATAAAATGGACAGAATGATTTCCTAGACATCTCTAAGTCCTAATATACAACAATTCTCTGAGGTGCTCGCAGCACTCCATAGAAATATAAACATATCTTTGTTTAGCGGGGGTTATGTGTGTAGCTACTCGTCTAAAATTAACTTTCTCTCTCTAGACTTTCGAGGTCAACTTTTCCATGTCTAGGAGAATTCGATAGAAAAGCGAGCTTTATTATTTTGTTTTTCTTTGTTTACAAAGGAAAGAAGCCCAGAGAAATAAAGACACTTTTATAAAGATTTCTCTTTTCTCAGTCCCCACTCTTCATTCCATCTACAAATGAAACTCTGAAATATCAAAGCCTGATTCAGAGAGTCTTAAAATGTCTCAATGTTGAAGTTTTATTTTTAAAAGCCTGCCAAAGAAGTACACTCCTTAAATAGATTCCTGTGCTCTTGAATGGCTCGTTTTCTCCTGAAATATCTAGCAGCCAGACCCAATATTTCCTGCTTGGTCTTTCTGTTCAAGTTTTCTTTTCTGAGAATTCCTGACAAAGCTGTGGGCTCCATTTAAGAAGTAGAAGGTAGTGAAGCTGAGGGATGAAATATGGCCCAAATGCACACTCAAATATAATCCTTCCAAAGAGACATCTCAGGCACTTGTTTCAAACTCAGCCACAATTCACAGTCCATCACCACACACTCCACAGCCAGTTCCTCACACAGGAGTAACCTGACAACCCAACTAAACCTCATCATGTCCCAGACATGCTTCCTCTTTTACAGAAGCCAAATAGCCCTGTCACAGAACTGCTTTTGAAGAGGAAAAGCACCCAGTGGGAAGGCCAAGGTGCACAGGCCAGGCCAAAGCTCTTGATAGCTCTGTGAGTCCTAGAGACTAATAGAGGACACTCTCTTATGAAAGAGATATTTCAAAGCTGCTTGGAAATTAAATTTATAACTGGGTCCCTCACATCCTTTGGGACTTAGCAGTAGCAGCAGCAGCAGCAGCCACAGCAGCAGCAATAGACTTGAAGAGGTTGAGAGTTTTTATAAATGCAGCTTTGCCAGGGACAAGTTGTTACTGCAGTTTTTAAAAAGTAAAAGATTTACCAGGAATAAGAACCTCAAATTAACACAAAAACGCACTAAGTCTGATACCTTCCATAGAGTAGATCCCTTTGAATACTTTTCTTAAAGATAGAAAAGATATTTTCAAACCATTATATTTCTTAAGAAGTGATTTAACATTCAGAGAAAATAAAAAAAACAACTATAACTGCATTTTTACCCCATAAAATAAAAATGACCTTTCCATTTCATTTACCATACGGTTTATATCCTAATTGCCTACACGTTGTAGTTTATAATCCTTACAACATGGCTGTAAAGAAGAGCTAGTTATTTTAAATGAGATGATTATAGACCTTGTAAGTTCAATGAAGAGCTCAAGGACACATGGGCAATTAAGAAAAGGTAGATCTAGACAACAAGGAGTTTAATTCATGATCTTATGATTTTCCTACCGTTTCACTCATCTTCCATAGCTACCGTTTTTAGGTTTGGGGTTAGATGTATATCCCCAATGCATAGATTTTTATTAACCTTTCTCTTAAGATATGTAATAAAATGCCGAAATCTGAATGAGACCATGGTAATATCTATGAACTCTCCTGGGCATGTTTTGAGACTGCAGAAATTGCCAGAAATAGGCAAGAAATATTTATAAAATTGCTACTAAGGCCTTCAAAATGGAATTTATAATTTGGGACAAAACATGCAGTATTAGAACCATAATATAACAGCAGACGCAGAAATTCCTTTTTTCCTTTATAAAATTTAAGCATCTTATAAAGAAAATTTGGAAAATAAACAAGAGTAGAAAGAAATAAAAGAACAGTTCTTTAACTCTAATACAAGTAACCATTAGTTTTTGTTTTTCTCTCCATCTAAGCAATATTTCCCTTAACTAATAGTCCCCACAAATAATATTGATTTAAATGCTTAAAAGATGTGTCGTAAGACACGATGTTAAGAAAGTTTAATTATTGAGTTTGGTCATTTGGTAGGAAAAAATATGCCTGTGCACATCTTCATCATCATATTGCCACATATGGGTATGGAAGTTATGACAGAGATATGAATTAAATTCAGATATATTGCTTAGTTTCACTACATTTCTGGGTTCTAAAATGCAGAACAAGAATAATGATTTCTACTCTATAATACCATTGGAAAACATATCAATTATATTGATGATGATCTCAAGGAACCCCGTTTGGAGGGGTCTGAGGCCTCTACGCAATGTTACTTCCTGATGAGGTTGTTTTTCCTTCTGGTTTATCAAACAGTTCCCTGAACTAATTAATACTTGACAGCCTAAGTCATAAAGGACATGTTGCTACTGTATTTTAGTTCAGTAATTTGCATCCATACTTACTTTTTCACCATGTGTATGACTGAGTTGTATGATCGAATACAAGTGAAGCCATAGGAGAGGACTCCTGAGTCCTTGTGGGTGAGGCACAGCCTGGGCTGTGAATGATTTTCCACAACAGCCCTGAGTACAACTAGTTAGTTTCATAAGGGAAGGAGTCGACAAGGCTCTCTCTCTGGGACAGGCTGTATGTCAAGAACACACAGATCTCCATCCATGCCACTGCTGAAGGATCCGCTGGAACTTCTGGATGGACTTGCTGCCCCACCTGGACCAGATGAGGCAGCAACGTCCGAGAAATAGACATTGACCCTGTGAGGCCAGCTACTGGCCAGTTGGCCTTTTATAAACAGCCTACATTCTCCGTACCTGAGTTTCCATGTATGCAATTAGCAAAAGTTTTCTTCTGTCTCTAACATATTATGGAATGTTATTGTTAGGAGGTTAACCATAGTAACTCTTAGATGCTACAATGTTATGATTCCTTAGTTTGGGGCCTGAGACCTTATTTCCCATTCTATAAAGTCACTGAGTTATTATTCTCTAACTTACTTAATAATTTTAAATCTATGCTATAAGTTGTCTTTCAAAGGCAAACTTGCTAACTTGCCAAGGTCAATGACAATTCATGGTTATTTTAGAAGCTGATAAAATAATTGGGCAAATTATAACCTTTCAGTCTTTAGCTAGAAGCTTTTTGCATAATGCCATGTGTGTTTCATATAAATGTTGAGAAGTTTTTTTGTTTTTTGTTTTTTTAAAGAAAAGCCTACCCCAGGAGAAGGCAATCTGATTTAAAATACATGCAATATAATCTGACATTTATAAAGATATCTGCAGAGCCCGAAATGGAAAATGTACTATATGGGAAATAAGTATGGCATACCACCAAACTACAGAGTTTATAATATGAAGGGTTAAAAAACTAAATAAAAGCTTAGAGGAAAAGGAAATTGAATTTTCATGATGCAGAGATGAAAAGAACTACAAGCTATTATTTTTATTGGAAGGGGAAGAAGTTTTGAAATGTAAAAAGGTTCATAATACAAAAATATTTTGCTATGTGATAGAGGATTCAACTAAGCATACAAGTGAATTACAGTATTACTTTTCTAGAAGGATTCTAGGTTTAAGAATGGCAACAGAAAGATAAATTTACCTAAAAAGAGCAGAGGCAGTTGTATTAAGATTATAAAGGATTTTTTTTTGTAATTAAAATGATCTAACATGATATATATCTATATTTTCTCATTATTTAGAGATTATTTTCTTACATATCAATAAATGGATGATAAATCCAATTGATCTTGGTATTTGAATATTTCATAAATTAATATGTATATAAAATTAGTATTAATGGATATGACCAGTCAATAAGTAAGCAAATCTTTAGTTCCCTTATTGACATAATAATGCTACAGAGATATTTTTAAATAAAAACTCTAAAAGAATTTCCACTCCTGTATTTCAACTTTGTAATAATTATGTTTTATTTGCAAATCATAGTTAAAATGTTGCTATGCCACTTACAAACTCAATTACATTAGGTCTTCTGATTTTTAAAATACTTCAATTTTAAAATTGAAGTATTTTAAAAATCAGCACTACATAGTGAATATACATTCAAGTTCAAAATAAGGAAAAATGTGAGGGCAGCAAATTCACATGTTCAGTTTATATGGGTGATTACTGATAAATTCAGGTGGTCATGAAAGTCAATTCAAACCTAAATCAAACATCCAAATGAGACTCTGTGGTAGGCAGAAGGATGGTGTTTAAGTCTCAACCCCTGGAAACTATGAATATGTTATGATACACGACAAAGGGGAATTAAGTTAGCAGATGATTGCCAATCAGCTGAGTTTAAAATAGAGAAATTATCCTGGATTGTACAGGTGAGTCCACTGTGATCACAGGGTCCTTGAATGTGGAAGAGGGAGGTAAGAGAGTGAGAATCAGTAATTAAATGGAGAAGGACTCGATCAGCCATTGCTGGCTTTGAAGATGGAAAGGAGTAATGGGCCAAGGAGAAAGGTCAGCCTCTCTAGAAGGTAGAAAAGAATGGCAAAGAACATAGTCTAGAGAACATAACCCTGCCAACACCTTGGTTTTTAGCCTGAGGGCCATTTCTGACTTTTCACCTCCAGAACTATAGGATAATACATTTGTGTTGTTTCAAGCTACTAAGTTTGTGGTAATTTGTTATAGTAGCAGATTAACATAGTAACCATCCAGTGAATGGTCATGCCTGTAATTGTTTAATTATGACCCAGACTGATTAGTTTAAATTCTCCAAATATCTTGGCTATTTTCCTTTTGACCACACACCAGACAAACCTGAAAGCAAAGTTGTGACAATGATATTGTCCCTAATAAATATGCATTGATTCCCACATCATCTTGGAACTTCATTATCAAGATAAACTGCTATTCTTTCTTACCAAGGAAATAAGATTATATTTTAGAAAAGTATATAAATGATCTTTATACTGTTATATTCTTTGTTAATGCTAATAATCATGTATGTAAATATATACGTATTTTCAAGAGCATATCTGGCAATATTTCTAAAGCCTTTAACCATGACTTTGATATTCCCCTACAGGATTAGAAACACTAAAAAAAAAAAAAAGAAAAAAAAAGAAAAATGAAAAAGAAAAAACTGTCTTAAAGTGGTGAGTGACCCATCACAGGGGATAATCAACCAAAAGAGCTAGCCTGGATGCGGCAGATAGTTTTCTTATATTTAGTGGGAGATCGGATTCAATGAGCTTGAAGTCTCTCTCTGATTTCCAGTTTACAGGAATTTTTAATACAGAGGAAAATACTGACAGTAAAATTATTGGCAGGAGGAACGTTAAAATGTCTCCCATTAGATGTAAGAAGCTGGCAACATGGCTCTTGGGAGACTTTGTATCATTATATATTCAGTTCCAAAGTGAAATATCAGTATAATCTAAGGAGAAAGCGAATAAAAGAGGAGCCACTTAAAATTGCAATTAGAGAACCATATGGTTGTTTGGTGACTGTTTAAAAATTATAAAAAATTACAACTACAGTTAACTCTTGAACAATGCAGCAATTAGGGGCACCGATGCACTCACAGTCAAAATTTCACATCTCACTTTTAACTCCCCGAATACTTAACTACTAAGCTTCCTATTGACTGGAAGCCTTACCAATGACATAAATAGTCGATTAACACATATTTTGTATGATGTATTACATATTATAGTCTTATGACAAAGTAAACTAGAGAAAAGAAAATATTAAGAAAATCATAATAAAGACAAAATATATTTACTCTATTTATTGGGAAAAAATCCACATATAAGTGGACCCATGCAGTTCAAACCTGTGTTGTTAACGGTCAACCCTATTGAGTTCAGAACTCTTATTTATATGTCAACATGTCGGACTCCTCTTTTTTTTATACAACTGGAAGAGATTACTACATATATTGATCACTTGAAAATATTATTTGTTAATAAACTATAATAAATTTCTTAAAATTCAAATCAAATAAAGGCACTCAGTATTAAAAAAACAACAAAATAAACATCAAGAAACACCTCTTCAAATAAAATGCTGCATGTTTAGTGTATTCTTTTTTATAGCAGCAAATACCACTCAGGTATTAAGCAGACAATCTACTCTTCTCTTTTTTAAGCCAACAGAAGGAACGTTATAACATTACCTAATGGTTATACAGTAGGTGGTACGATGTCATATTAGCAATCTTTATATGAAATGAAATGTTCTCACAGAAGAAAAAAACACTTTAATTCCAACACATCTATTTCCTGTGCCTGATTATCTTATATGCTATCTTCAAACCCGGAGCACCTAAAGGACCTACTGCCTAGGGAAAGCAAATCCTAGAAGGCCTAACAGTCTCTAGAATCCAGATCTGTTTGGTCATCTCTACACTGTGTGTCAATTTAGGGTAAAATAATGACACCTTGGAGGAGTCATTTTGATAGGGTGGGGTCCTCTGTTTGCCTAGAGTTCAATTACTATTTCTTCCAGGCCAACGTTCCCCTCTTTTCTGTATTTCTCAGGACCAACTCCACACCAAAGCAGATTGGGGGAGGAGGGGTCAGTGTTTTTCAGATTGGCCACAATCCAACATTAGTTTCACTGTGATGAATCAAGAGCCCATCTTAATCCTTAGAAAAGGTACGAAAGATGTGAATAACTTTGTGAATAATTTGCAAAGCACTGGCCAGGTCCACAAGTGTCTCTTTCTGTTTTCCACTTAAGTTAAATTCCTTAGGGGATTGAGTGCTTTGCGATCTTTAGGATCTCTGCTAAAATGCTAATACTTCTAGAACAGCAAATTGAGAGCTCTAACAAAAATATAATTAAGGATATAAGGGCTGATTGAGAATTGGACACCACCAAAGTAGGCAAAAAGAATTTACAAAGCCAAAATCTGGCCATGAAATAAGATCTGGGAATTAAATCAGTGGTGTCATTTATTGAAAACTCCATTGGTCGTAAATATGACTATTTCCCAAAGGGAAAGTATATTACCTAAATTTAGCATAAAAAAAAAAAAAAAAAAAAAAAGAAAACCATAAATGGCAAATATATAAGATTGGATATGTGTGATTTTTCTACAGTAAACAACCAAACATAATATAATAAACTCCAAAATTAAAGCACCTAAGGAGTTAAAATGTTATCTTTAAATTTTGACATGCTCTATTATCAGAGAAAAATGTTTAAGAAATCTCTTCTGTGAGATTAGAACAGCATAATACATTTTTTTAACTGTATATTAAATGATAAACTTACATCAGAATTAAATCTCAACTGGCAAATGTTGCATGATATGATTTGCTTTCTTCGATGAGGAAGAGGAACCCCGAATGTATGATTTATTACAGCTTTCTGAATCGGGTCCATCTGTAAGGAGAAAAAAATACAACAAATAGAAATAAAGCTTGTCAGTTCCATTGGAATGTTGCCTATTTCATTAAAGAGCCAATCTGTACAGCTTCAATCTATTGCTCACATCATAAAAAAACATTTTTATTCTAAGAAAAGGCGTTTCTACTTTCTTGAAAAATAGGAAACAATAAACTTGAAGATCACTATGATAAGGAAAATAATAAATGTATCCATTTAAGTCTGTGTACTGTTTTTCTCATTTAGGATCAACAATTGTCTCAGTTTGATAATACTAAAATGTAATTAAAGGTTTATCAAAACTCGAGTTATTGCAAATGCCAGCAATCTTGCACAAAAGTATATCTACGCCATTGCCCCAAATATATTACAAAATAGACTTGGTCAGACAATCAGCTCTGAAAGTAAATTATGCACTATTATCCAACATTAACTTTATGCTGTTTGGTATATTTTCTACCTTGAGAATATAGTACATAGTATACACTTTCTGCTTTTAAGAATCCTAATACATGGAGCTATCAATTCCATTCAACAACCACTTATTGCTCATCCAGTATACTGTGACCCTATAGACTTATTATTTGAGGTTCAAAGAGTTTGGGCCACATATCAGTTATTTCTCTCCATCTCATTTTCTCAGGACAGGACAAGTTGACACCCAAAACATAATGTCAACAATCCAGCTCTAATAAAACTTAATGTCTCCTCACCAAGCTCTGTCCTACAGTCCGCATTAGTGGGTCTCAACTCTTAGATAAAAATTTTGATCTGCTTCTTAATATTTGTTAAATCTCTTTGAATGTCTGTCTTTATATCTTAAGATTATGATCAGGTTTAAAAGTGATAATTCATGTAATTTACTTAGCACAGTCAGTGCTGGGCACATTAACAAATCAATAAATGTTGGCTATTAATATAGAACACTCTTAATGTAGTGTTCTAAATATCAGCTGTAACAACAATAAACATAATAACACTCAGCATTTATTAAGTGTCTTTTATTAGCTAAGTATTAGGCTAGGTGGTTTATATATTAAACAGATACAAAGATCAAAAAGAAGTTGTCATGTAATCATTATTTTCTTCCATCATCACTTAATTTTTTTTCCTGATTTTAATCCTGGCCCAGATTCTGGATAAAATTCAGCTATCCAAGAGTTTTCTGATCACTTCCAGGTATTAACAAGTTCTAGCATCACCCGCCCCCCGCTTACTGGTGAATTCTCCATACTCCCTTTTAAACCAGTTTTATTTAGGTATAATTTACATGCAATAGCATTCACTGGTGTTAACTATAGAATTGGTTGAGATTTGACAAATATACACAGTAATACTAATTATCAAATAGAGCATTTGAATTGCCTGGAAAAGTTCCCTCCTGCCCTTCTGTGATCAATTCCTGCCTCCCACCCCAAGTCTTTGAAACCAATAATCTGCTTTCTGTCACTACATTTTTGCATTTTCTCGAAGTTCATATAAAAAGAATCATACAGTATGTGATCTTTTTGTCTGCCATCTATCATGCAGCATTAAGTTTCTAAGAGTCAACCATTTCGTTGCCTATATCAGTAACTTATTCATTTTTTATTGCTGAGTAGTAATCGTTCGTATAGATACACCACCATATGTTTACCCATTTGTCAGTTGATGAACATTTGAATTTGAATTATTTCCAGTAAATTCTATAATCTTTTCAAGTCTTAATATACAATCTAAAGCTTATTCCTAAATTCGATTCAGCGTCTTAATTCGAACATTGAAATTAAATTAAAATTACAATCTCTTTTCCTTAGGTTGGATGTACTACCAGAGAGTAGTTTGAAAGGCCACAGGGCATGGTATCGGATTCTTCTCTCTTCCTCCCTCTCTCTCCTTCCCTCCCTCCTCTCAAACTCCCCTACTTCCTCAGATCCAAAATGGATAATGCTCAGAGCTTGAAAAGGCCACACAAATCTGTGAATCTGGGCTGTTTCAAAAGCCTTCATTTTGCTTCCCAGGATCACTCTTAAACTACTTTAAACATGCCATCATAATGCTTCTATGACAACAATTACAGAGAACACTGGGGAATAATTTCCCTTTCAGCCAAGAGCTAAAGAAAATTAAAAGCAGAAAGAGGTCACTAACTTAGAAGTAGTTGTCTTGTCATGTTATATTGCATCTGTTCTGTGCATAAATGGGGCCCATTTCTATCAGGGGATTAGGTAAATTATGTCTATAACTCATTTAGAAATATTGAAGTACTCTTACAATAATACAATGAAATAAAAATGAACAACACATTTATATTAAAGATGCTTTCTGACATGTGGTGCTGAGTATTTATCATATATTAGTGAACAGTATATTATTTTGGTCTTTCAATAACAATGAGAAAGCAATGACTATATTCGATTCAAATTTGTGTAGGAGGTATTTTGGAACTAGACCCCATGCAAATGTGACATATTCTCTAGATTTAATTCTTTTGTTTGAATTGAATGATGTTCTGATCTCTGGGACTGTAAAATCAAATTTCACAATGCAAAGTTGTATATTCTTCTTTGGAGACCATTTTATTTCCCAGTATAGTTAGCAAAAAAACACAACTGAATTATATTTTAAAAACAAAAGTTACACCAACAAAAAGTATTTTATTTATCTTTTATCATTTTAGGAATCTAGTATGAAAAATGATGTCTAATGCCTTTATTACTTAACATAAATCGCATTCACCTCTCTAATATATACACCTATAAATATACATTTACAACAAGGAATTATGAAAGGGCAATATCTACATAATAACCAGTTCTGTTGTTAGATAGTCAATTAAATGAATCCACATGGTATGTAACGAAAAGTAGCATCTACTCTAAACTCAGGGGACAAATAGCCACTTTGATCATTTTGTCTAAACATACCATTATTTACCATTATAATCAAACATTTTGTTCAAAGAGAAAGCCATACATGTGGGTTTTTCCCCATGAACAAATAGGTCTGATTTGTCAAAACAATCACACTTTATTGTGTGTATGTATATTATCATTAAGACTTTTTTTTCTACAGAATCAGTTTTAAGGGACGCCAATGTGTGTAGGCTAGAAAAAATGGGGGCTCTTGGGTTAAATAAGTAGTAGAAAACCCAGATTTTACAGCCGAGGTATTCACAGTGCGCCATAAAATAAATTCTCTGAGATATCCCATAATAAAAAAGTTTTAAATAAATAATTTCTAAAATAATATAACCAAATCTTTTGTCATTTTATTTGTTTTTAATTTTAGCATGTCTGGTTCAATGCATGCAGTTTAGAAAATTGTAATCTGGAAAAATAAAGTCATTATAGAAATACGAATAAAATGTAAAGCCTTCAGCATGAAAGTAAAGACATAAACTAAAAATGTAATGCATAAAAATCAGGTCCATAAAACTTATCCCATGTATCACTAAATTAAAAACTGAAAGAAATGGTAAAATATATAAGATATTTTAAGATATTTATTTAATTTCTAAAGTAGAATATTTTAACAGCTAAAATTTTCTAAAAACAATACTCAGTCCCCTAAAACAAACAAAAGTGAAGAATGATACACTACTTATCGATATGCTTACCCAAACTCTAGACTAAAAATCAATTTCAAACTCAGTATGGCTTTATTTAAAGCCAAATGAATATGTTTTTCTTCATTTCAGGCTTAAAGATCTCTGCATTTCTATCTCAGATCCAGCTTTTCCATCACCTCCCCTCTGGGCATTCTGCTAAATTGATTTGTAAATAAGTGTACCAGGCACAGCTTCAGGTAGAGCAGCCGCAGTACAAGGTTCTGAACCTACTCTAAGGACGTCTGTTGTATTTTCACAGGAAAGGGCTTAACCTGGGTTTACATTTCCTATTCTAGGAGACCGCCTCTTTCGCTGTTCCTATTATTATTGTGGATTTCAGTTTTAAAATCGGACAATAAGAACTTAAATGTCAGGAAGTTTAGAAGTCTAGAAATATAAAGGTTGTCTCTTTCAGCTGATATTTCTATGTAACAATGACCAGTAACAATAACTCTAAAGGTTACACACACTTAAGGGCATTTAGAGTGTGTTTTTTGTTTATAAGCATTATTTCTATGCTAACAATTTACTGAAGAGCTCTCATTGCCCCTTATCTAAAATAATACAAGTAGTAAGCGGCAGAGCCAGCTAATATCCACAGCCTCCCACTCTGCCTCTTTGCCTTCCTCAGGCACCACAATAAAGCTTCGTGATATCTACTGTCCTGAGTATTTGTGACTCTGTAGAATTAAGTGACACTGAGTAGAGACCCTGGTAGATTTATTACACCAACTATGAATTAGTAAAATTTGTGTTTATATTGCTTATATTCATATATTAGAAAACACTAATAACAATATTCCTAATAATCTCACTCCTGCAACGAATTTATCCATTTGAAAAATTGCAACTTCTGTCCTTTTTCTCTATTTTAATGGATATATAACTTACATATAAAAAAGTGCATACATCTTAAGTGTATCATTAATTGATTTTTTAAAACATGTGCATACTCCCATGTTATCACTATCCTAATAAAGATGTAGAACGCTTTCTGAAATCAAGAAGGCTCCCAGTCTTCCTCTTACCTAGTCAATACCCTCTAGTGATCACTATCATTATGAGATCAGCATAGATTATTTTTCCTACTTTTGTACTTTATAAAATGTAATTACATAGTATATATTCTTAGGTATCCATTTCTTTCATTCAGCATATGGGTCAAGAGTATCTTGTCCCCTATTCATTGCTGTATTCTACCATATCACAATTGTTTGTCAACTCTACAGTTGGTGGAGATTTGGGTTTTCAGTTTGAACCTATTATGATTAAAGTTACTATAAATATTTGTGAGCATGTGTTTTGTTGGAATTAGAAGTCATTTCTCTGAGATATATAATTAGAAATTAAGTTTCTAGCTTGTAGGATATGCACAAGTTAAGCTTTACCAGATATTCCTAGAGAGTTTTTTAAAATGGTAGTTACAATACTGCAATGCAATTCTGGCACTATCCAGAGTTAGTGTCGTCTCCACAGGTGAAGAGCACAGTCCCCAAAAAGACTGTCTTCATTTCAGAATCTAGGCACTAATTTGGGAGTCCCCAAGTCACCTGCACTTCTGACAAACTGGCTACCACTTCAGCAGCTCCATGACCCCTGCGGTTTCGATAACTTGCTAGAATGACTAACAGAACTCAAGAAAGCACTATAATTATGATTACAGATTTATTATAAAGGATACAAATCAGAGTAATCCAAATGGAGAGACCAGTAGGATGAGGTCTGGGAGAATCCTGACATGGAGCCGCCAATGGCTCTCTCCACAGAATCAGGACATGTTACCTTCCTTGCACCCTCCCAGCCAAGAAGTTCACCCAAGCCTTGCTGTCCGGAGTTTTTATTGGGATTTCATTACATAGGCATGATTAATTGAATAATTGGCCATATGATTGAACTGAGTTACCAGCTCCTTTCCCCTCCCTGGAGGTCAGACTGACATTACCTGTACAAAGCCCAGTCCTCTAATTGCACAGTCACTCTTTCTGGTGACTGACCCCCATCCTACGTCCTCTCATTAGCATAAACTCGGGTGTGATCTAAAGTGTGTATGATCAACAAAGATACTCATCACTCAGGAATATCCAAGATTTTAGAAGTTACCTCCCAAGAACAGAGGATAAAGACAGTTATATTCTTTATTATACAGCAGCTGTATATCTTTATACTTTTAAATGCATAATTTTACATAGTTGATATAGAATATTTTTCTTTATTTCCATTTAAGAATGTATCAAAAGAATACTTTCATTTAACTTCAGTTTTTATATTTATCAATTAAATGGTGGCATACTATCTCACTAAATGATTGTACCACAATTTACTTAGCTAATTCTCTGTCACTGCATATTTAGGTTGTCATTTTAAATTGCACTGCACAGATCATCTTTTGTGGTGTAACTTTTTTTCTGAGAACCAAAGCATCTTAGAGCTGGAAAGAATGTCAGTGATCACATTTTGTCTCTCGTTCTATTTAAAAGGCCACTAAAGTTCAGAGAGGTGAAGTGTTCTAATGAAAAAATGGTCAAGGAACCAACTTGTCACCTCCCAGTTCTAGGTTCTGACAGCTATAATATATGACATTAAGTCTGACCCTTCTTCTTTCTCTCCAAATAGAAAGTAACAACTGGTTAAAAGCTATTCTAAAATCTTCCTTCTTTATTTGCTAGCTCTTTTATTTTAATGTTTCTAAGCCTGTATTTTCTCCCCTCTAAAATGGGGTGATAATCACTCTTGCATTTTGGGTGAAAAAGAAATTATACTAAGTGTATACACATTTCAGCACTGTGTCTGACACATAGAAAGTACTCAATAAATGCAACTGCTTCTGCTATTATTATTTTATAGCAAGAACAGCAAACCTCACCATTCCTTTCCAGAAGCAGAAAACCTAGAAAGAGTAGAAAGATGCCTCAGAAGATCCATGAGATCTAAATCCAGGAAAAGATATATAAGTTCAATGATGTTAAACCTCAAATTATATTTGAAGGAAGCAATAAGTAACTTTAGGTGAGCAAGCACTTTGATGTGTGAATCACTTTTAGTAGGGCCTATATGTCATATCTCCTTAGGTCTTAGCATCCATACAAGGTAGATATATATATTTTTTTCCTTTGAATAATGTTATTTTACAGCAGTTTTAGATTCACAGCAAAATTGAGCAGAAGGTGCAGGTAGATATTTTTTTGCCACCATTTTACATATGAGAATGTTTAGGCACAGAGACACGAATTTAACTGGAAATCAGTTTCAACGCTAAGTATTTTCAGGCCTGTGATTTGAATTCAGGTAATCCGATGCCACCACTTTGACTCTTAAACACTGTGCTAGATTTTCTTTCTTCAGCAAATGAAAAAATAAATACGTTTAAACAAAAAGAGATGGGGAGAAAATGTCTACAACATCTAAATCAAGGATTATGTACTCCAGCTACATACGGGAGCTCTAGAAATCGCTATGTGAAAGATAAAAATACCAATGGCAAAATGGTCAGGACATACTAAAAGGCAATTTGTAGGAGAAAATATCTGAAAGGTCAATAAAAAATAAAATGTGCTGGTTATCGTGAAAATGGAATTTAAAATAACAAGACAGTTTTTACACAGTGGGCAAAAAAAAAAAAAATCTGACAGCATTCAGTATTGACAAGGATTTGGGAAAAGTAAAGGAGAATTTAGCAGCACCTAGTAAAATTTAAAATAATTGACCATATGACCTAAATATTCAACTTCTAGAGAAACTCTGGCTCATGTACACCACGAGATCATTACAAGGGAGTTCCTTGCAGTTTTGTTGGCATTAGCCACAATTTTGAAACAACCTAAATGGCCATCAACAGGAGAAATGATAAATGGCCCAAGAGCTATAAGATGAAACGTCAATACAGAAGTTACAAGGAATTTCTTAAATATTTCTTTAGCAGCATGGACGAACAAACAAAACAAAATGCATAAGAATATCTACCATATGACATCAGACACCAAAAAAAACACACATCCATGGTCAATAAAAAAAAGCAGGAAAAAAAAATTAAGATAGAATCATTTTATAACTCATAAAGAAATAATGCATCCAGGCAATAAGCATCAATCACTTCTAATGAACAAAAGAGACAACCAGACATCAAGTATCTCCTGAAGTACAATGCCATCCATGTATCTAAAATAAAAAACCTGAATCTGATCAAGCCTATAGATGTAATTATCAGTTTGCAGGAAATAGAGAGAGAGAGAACATATTAAGTTTCTACATGAATAAAATCAGTGTATTCCAAACTGGGAAACCATAGAACAAATGACATACTTTTTAGAACAAATAAATAGATAGAACATAATAGGGGAAAGACTTATAACCTATATGATACATGATAGTTAAGAGATATAGTAATCAATTCCAAACAATGAGCCTTACATGGATCCTTATTTTAACACATTGTAAAATAAATATTAGGAGACAATAGGGGAAAATAAAACTGACTATTTATAACAATAAAGAGTTATTTTTAAGTTGTGATCATTAGTGTGTTTAAAAAGTCATAATTTTAAAATACACACAAATATATACTGAGTAGATGATATTATGACTGATTTTCTTCAAAATAAAAATTAAAAATCACATGAAAAAATCGATAAATTGAGGATGCACATATCTGTATATAAAAATATGCTAACTAGAATGAAAAGAAGAGTGTATATCATGCTCATAATAATTGTCTTTTGGGGATCTAAGGATGGGACTAGGACAGTGGCTAAAGAGAACTAAAGCTACAGACATAACATTTCATTTCTTCTAAAATATGAAAACTAGAAATCAAAATGACAAAATATTAAGCTGTAAAATTATGATTAAATATGGGTTTTGTTATAATATTTATCATACTCTTCTTAAAAATCTAAAAGTTCACATGCAAATCTTTCTATGGGACTAGTGTTGGTAGGGAGTTTAACAGAAATATCAATCACCCAAGCCAAAGACAGCTCTGAGTGGGGTGTATTGGGGATACACATTAAGTCTGATGATTTCTTTGCTTTTGTAGAACAGCAAAGGACGTGCATGAATTCATTCAACAAATTCATTTAACCAGAATGTTTATTTCCATCAATCTCTTTAATCAGGCAAGCCCTAATCTACTCATTTAAATCAAGTAAGAAATATAACATGTATAAATCCCATAAATACACTAAGGGCACAGCCAATTTTTCAATGAACGAAGCTCTCTTTTACCTTTTACATTCATGTCTTTCGCACATTCCACTCCCTCTGCCTTGAGAAGTCTTTTCCCTATGCTTTCAAATTCATCTTCCCCTGGCTAATGCCTGCCCACTTTTTCAGGAGTCCAATAGGGACTCAACTCTTCTTCCAGAATTCTTCACTGATCCCCTTCAAATAGGCTTGGTGCTTCCACTCATCCTTCACAATGCTCCATCACGCCATCTGAAGATACTTCTTGACTTGTTTGTCTTTCTCAACACAGAGTAAAGTGTGTTGGCAGGCCTGGATCCCACTGTTCTTTGTATGCAGCAATCAGCAGACTGGCTCACACTTATTAAAGGCTTAAAACATGTCTATTGAGTTGCTAAATAAAGTCCAATATCATCACATAATAGTGTTGGAATGGTATTTACAATAGCAGTGGAAAAACTTGGGTTCACAAGAAAACCTTAAAAACAGAAGGTGAAGAGAGCTTATTAAAAGCAAAGACATGTAGGAAATGACTCCATGATACGACATGGCATACAGGATATAGACGCTGGGAGTAGACTCTATAACTGTGAGCCACCGAGCAGAATTTGCATATAATCTATTGTCATCTAAGTAACAGGAAACGGTTGATAGGCTGTCTTTACACTTTAATGTGCCAACATCAGACCATTTTTCCACCATACACCTTCCTAGACAAAGGCTAATAGACATACTAGTCTCCTGATCAGTTAAGGAGAAGAGGATTTGGTTCAGAAAACCAATGCTTGGACTTGAAATGAGCAAAGGCATTTGGATGCTCTCCAAGTACTCAGGACATGTCCGCATGTAAGAGACATTTCACTGTCAGTAGCTTTCTGCCATGGCTATTTTCCCTAATGTTCTATGAGTAGGCTAATAAAGGGAAACATAGGAAGTTCAAAGTAAAGGATGGATGAGCTTAAGGGGATTTTAAGACATTATTTTTCTTAGAATCATTTATGCACTCAAGCAATACCAGTTTAACCAATGCGCTTTGTAGCCTTATCATGGAATGCCCCCTGATACCCGCACTCCGAGATTTTTAAGTGGATATATGGATTGTTACCAACACAATTTCTCAGTCATGGGATTTTCATCCTGGGCACATCTCTGGAATTCATCTACTTGTGTTTTCAGTAAGGAGGGGGCTATGTTTCACCCATGCTCATGTCCCCCGTCATTCTCATTCCTTTCCTTAGAACCTAGTGAGCACTCAATATATATTTTAATTTTATTGAAATTTCTCATTTTACAAATGAGAAAAGTTATACCCCAAAGAGGGATATAAAAGTCTAAGAAAAAAAAGGAAGAAAAGAAGGTGACTTCATTCTATTGATGGACTTCCTTTTTCAGCAACAGTATTTTTTTAGCCTATAGATATATATTGTTTTAGCCTATATATATAAAATATATTATATATTAGATATATATTACATACATATGGTTTCTTTATAAAGAATGAATGTTGCCTAATCACACTAATATCACCCTGTGGAGTACACTCCAGTTTTTAATACTAGACACTTTAGAAACCTTGTTATCAGCATTACAGAGACTTAATTTGACTCAAATGTTTTGACATGAATCCTGTTTTTGGTGGATTTAAATAGAAAAATCTCTTTCAAAGACAATGAATGCCAAAGACAAGATTCCTCAGTGGTCTTCAGGGTTGGTCTCTGAATAATGTCTAAGGTAATTAAATCTAGCAACCCCAGAGTTGGGATTACATTTATGTGGAATGCCCCAGAGAACATGGCATTATTGACTAAGAAGGAGAATAAACTTCAAAAATCCATTCTATTACCAGCTCTACTAGAAGTCCACAAACGTTTCTGATTCCTGGCCAGGAAACACTGGCCAGGTGTTAAAACCTGCTGTATTCTGAGATGAAAAGAAAGGTAAGGACAAAATACTTTTGTATATGAATCACTTATGACTAAATTGAAAGGATTTTCTCTTTCTCTGAAATATCCTTTCTACTTCTCTGTTGTTAAACTCCTCTCTTTTTCAACATCATGGTATTATTATATGGAGTGATTGATTATGTTCTTGTTTGAAACAATTAAAAGGTGAAAGCACTAGGTTAATTGGCCTTTCATATCTCCTTAATATTTTAATTGTGTGATAGTTTCCTAGGGCTGTTGTAACAAAGTACTGCAAACGTGGTGGCTCTAAACAAAAGAAATTCATTATCTCACAGTTTGAGAAGCTAGAAGTTTGACATCAAAGTGTTGGAGACACACACTTTCTCTGAAATCTGTGAAGAGAAATTATTCCTGCCTATTCCTAGCTTCTGGTGTTCTACCAGCACTCTTTGGTAAGCTCTAATTTATAGACACATCACTCCAATACTCCATTCTTCCTATGTGTGTTGGTCTCTGTGTCCAAATTTCTACTGTTGATAAGGACACCAGTCCTATTGGATTAGGGACCACTCTACTGAATTCATTTCAACTTGATTACATCTGTAAAAAGCACATTTCCAAATAATGTCTCATTCTGATGTATTGGGGTTTAAGACTCCAACCATTCTTTTTTGGGGGGAACACATTTCAAGCCCTAACAAATGGAATGGGCAATATAAAATACAGAGGCCACTGTGAAATTTAACTCAGACACTAATTCTAGGATTTCTTGGTTAAAGGAAAAATACAAATTAAAATAAGTTTTCTTGTCTTAGTGGTCAAAACTAAAAGGGAAAGCTTGAACAATGTATCACTGAGACTATTCCTTTTCCGTCTTCTTCTTAACTCGATCAGTTTTAGCCTCAAATTGTTTTGTGATCCCCAAGGGTCTGGGAAGGAGAAACAAGTTCAAGTTCAAGGAACTGAAATACAGAGAGATAAAGATAATAGAATTGAAAGAAGTAGTGCAGATCGTTATTAGGGGGCCTGCAAAAAATGTAGATGGGTTATTTATGAACTGTCACAAAATCAAAGTTATAAAGTCTATAGAAAAATTAAACAGTGGCACATTGGTATGAGCTATGTGAGTGATTATCTAATTTTGGTTAAATTAGAAAAGACATAAATTTGGGGCTACATGTTTTGCCTTGTACTATTTTTTTTATTATTCCTTTGCTTGTTTGTTTCTTTGTTTATACTGCCATTTAATGCCTTTGAGAAAGTATAATGATGTGTGGAATGGCTCCTTTTATACAAATTCCAACTCTGTCAGTATCTATATGTCTCTTCCAGCATGAAAATTCCAAGATAACACATGTATATGGAATTAAGCATATAAGGATATCCTTGCTTGTTTTTGTTTTGTTCAAAAATGAAAATAGACATACACATAAGTTTGTATGTGTGTGTATACACATGCATACATATTATTTACATACAAATTTAAGTGCCAGTATTTATCCACCAATTCCATACATAAAAATTCTCACTGCTTGGAATTTGGCATGACTCAATTTCTTTTATTCTGTTTGGGCTATACTTGATAATTTATTGACATATTCTACTTCTTGCACTGAAATATTCTTTCACTGATTTACACACATATTTCCCCTACCTTTCCCTGTGGGTGGCCCATATACCACTTTCTTTAATCCAGTGATGTGGAATTCAAGCCACAAGGGACATTTTATGGTGGTAAACACTGCCTTTCATGAAGTAGCCCAGGCCCATATCTCTAGATTCATTTCCATTCTTCCTTGCCTCCGATATTTTGCTTCTGTAATACAGATCTGCTTGCAAGTCCTTGCATAATCCAGTGTGGTTTCTTGTCTTCTTATCTTTTGTAAGGCTCTTTCATATTTTTCAATATCTATGACTTAAATATTACATGAAAAATTCCTGTCTATCTTTGGAAATGTTATTTTCTCCAAGAGAATCAAATCCCTCTAGTCTCTCAATAGGTCAGACTAAATGCTCCCTCTCCCAGTCCCCAAAACACTCTTTACATTCTAGCATCATGTCATATACTATCCACACTCAAATACTCTGCTTATACTTCTTTCCTCCCCAAATTGCAAAAGATATAGTTTTATTTGTCATTGAAAAGCAAGTGTCTGAGGACAGAAAATGCTCAAGAAAGTTTTACTGTTGAAGAAAGTAATTAGATATATAAAAGCAGCCACTCCAGCCAACTGTCAATCATTTTAAGAGGGAAAGTGGTCTAATAGAATTCTTCATTGAAGCCACTTTGTTCAATTTTGTAGAAAAATTGCTTTGTCATCAAATTGCACTGTCATCTGAAGCAGATTGTGCTTAGGGGCCTTGATGTAAATATTCAAAATGAACTGCATGTTTTAAAGTAAAAACAATAATCTGTCTCTTAAATGCTTGGCACACATTTAAGGCAATCATTCTCAACCCTGGCTGCACACTGGGAGTTGCCCAGGGAGCCTGTTCAAGGTACAGGGCCAAAACCCCAACACAAGGAAAATCCATTCGATGTTTAAAGGCTCTATGGGGAATGGCTAAGAAGTACTGGTTAAAACCCAGGTATTAGAATCAACTTCCTGTGATTAAAATGTTTTCGCCAGATGTTTCCAGGAAACCAATGTCTTCTTTTCTACCAATAAATAATTTTTAGGCAAATAATCCTACGAGGGATGTGATATTATCCTTGTTTTACAGAAATGGAAACCAAAGAACAGCCAGGATTAGTTGTTTGTCATGGTAACCTATTTATTAGCAGATAGCTTCAAGATTTAAATCAAGGTTTATTAAAGTCCGATATTATTCCTACATATCACGCTGACTCTCAAACATGTGTAGCAGCTCAATAAACTTCTGAACTCAGTTTAAAAACTGGATCTGAATTTGGGGTTCTTGGGAATTGACAAGCTACACCAGAACAACTTGAAATAAACAAGGGCTATTATAAAGTATTTCTAACAATTGACTTGCTTTTATTTCATTGTAGGCTATTTTTAATCTTCAAAGTGTGCTTAAAGTACACTGTTACACTTCTCGTTCTCTCTTTCTCTACTCTGCCTGCTTTTCATTTCCTGACCGTTTTTAAAGACTTAAAGAAACTAATGTAAAGTTAAATTGTAGTTAGAAGCTTGAATCTGATGTAACAAAGGCCAAGTGGTCAGCAAGACATTCTCAACTATAGAGATCACGGAAGGATGAAGCTGAGGCTATCTTGTGCTCCCAGAAATCTTAAAGATCAAACCCGCCTGAACCAAAGGCAAAGGTAACTTGATACATAAGAACCTCTCTTATCCATGAAGGTACAGTTACATTTTGGTTGTATTTTAAACACTTTTGGTGCCTGCCACATAGAAACGCACACACAAAAACATAATTTGGGGGTTTGAAAACCCCCCAAATATAGTGCCGATAGACTATTGGTGGTTTATTGAATAAACTACAATGTAAATTGTATAAACTAAAATATAAACTGCAACCACTTAAACCACTCTTCACATGGCCCAAAAGGGGCTGCAAATCTCAAATGGATTCCCATGAGCAAGCACATCAAAAAACCGATTTGAGAGGTTATTTTGTTAGTTGGCACACTACCTAGTACATTTTGTATTTCCTATGCATTTCAAGTCTTTTCACATAGGGACTCTTGTACATACTGTGCTTTAATTTATTTTCTAGTTTTATTTGTTTTTATCAAATAATATACACATGGTAACAAACCAGAGTACAACAGAGTTTCAGATAAAAAGCAAAACTCTCCCACTCTAACCCTCCTAAACCAGAGGTAAATGCTTGCAATGTTTATTATTATTATGTTTCTTCTAGTTGCCATAATTGCTCTAAATAACATGCAAACATATTTATATCTCTAGACACTAATAAAGATGAGAAGTTAATATGTAGACACCATCACACTTTCTTTGTTTCTTTCCATACCCATTTATATAAACTTTCAAAGTTTTATTAATTTCAATATTCTCTTGTCATTTTATAATACTACATAATATGTTTCTACTTTTATGTTTGGTTCCACTAATTTGAGTCAGTATCTCAAATTTCTTGCTTTAAGTTATTGTTTTCTTACATCTTTTCTCTCCTCAATTTCCATTTCTAAATTCTCTCAACTACATTTACACTTTTAGATGTTCAAAATTTTCTAACTGAAATATTGTGTACTCTAACTACAAACTATTCTTATCAACTTTGTTCAAGGATAACTCTAGTGTCTAAAAGCTAATAAAATTATCATTGTTTTGACTTTATCGATATTTTTGTCTGCTAACCAGATAACACGACAGGATTCCATTTCTTTTTTTATGGTTCCTGTGCTACAAATCTTGGCCCATACAAGAGATTTTTTTTTAGCTTTGAGTAAGGTAGCTTCTATTTTCTCACTATTCATCAATTGTTTGAAATTCTGTTCTATTTCAACTAATTCATATATTAAACCATGCTTTTCTATTATTTCTTTTTGCCTTTGTTTCTATATAAATAATGTGTTTTTATTTTAAATTAAAACAAATTTTTCTCTTCTCAATCAGTCCCCATGTTTTCAGCCCCACCTGTCTCATGCTTTCTGATTTATTCACTCACCTTACACCTGTAGACCCTAATTCTAGACTTTTTTCAAGGTTCTGACTTTATACTTTTCTCTACTTTTTTTTTTCTTTAAGTTATCTGTGCATTTCTGCCCAATATTTCTCTAGTTTCCAGAGATATTTAAACCTTTACCTGCTGGCGACCCAAACCACTTTTGTTCTTTTGCAACTATGTGTCTTCTTCATATTTCTTTATGCTTATTTCAAGGAAATCTTGAGAGAAAAAGAATTGTTTGTATGATCTTTATCCCATTTTGAAAGAAAACTAGAAGTTATTGCTAAATGAGTTTTAATAAAAAAATCTAAAGAAAAGTATGTATACTAAAAATGTACACTAATCCAAAATACCTGCTATCTAATATCAATAAATTATAGTTTTTAGGTAAAGGATTATTGTTGCTCACATTTGATTAGATAAACTACTCTAGTTAAGTAATCACTCTTCTAAACAATATTTGAGCATCAAGAACATGAGTTAGCATCATGTCACTTCCTCTGAAATCTGGGAACCCAGTGAAAGCTGCTTTCTCCCACTTCTTAGAATGTATATTTCTTTTCATTATGAAAAGAACATATGATAGCTAAAAACTACAGTTTCATCCTTCCTCTGTTGCTGTTTACTTTGCATTTTAAGTGAAATTTCTAAACCAATTTTCTATATCTTTCTTGATAATAATTTGCATATTGTAAAAATCCTTGGCTAAAGAAAAGCAAATATAAAAAAGGCAATCACAAAGAAGAAAATGCACTAGTACTAAAGACTTCTGCTAATTACCTAGCAAAATTATCTGGCTGCCTGAGTACCTCTGGGATGGCAATGTTAACACTTAAGAAAAACACATCACATATCAAGTGTCAGGCTGCTAAGCTAAATTTCAAACAATTCCAAAACATTAAACAGGAAAAGACCATGCACTGCATGACACAACTTGGCAAGAGTTCTTGTAACTGTTCGCACTTTATCATATAAATACAGAGTTCAAAAGGGGGTGAAGGGGATAGCTGAGAATTGGAAAATGGAGAGATAAATTGGTTCTAAAAATATGAGGTATCTTGAAATATAAATCTCGTGTTGGATAGTCTTGGGTTTACATCCAGGAATGGTCACCTCCTAATTTTTTGACCTTGGGAAAGAGTATTGGGAGGATTAATTATGGTAATATATGGGAAACACTTGAAACAGAACCAAGCATGTCCAGGATCCATAACCGTACTGTGGTTTTCAGACACCATTATCCCCAGATATTGAGAGCCAAGTAAGTGGGAGAAATAATAACTCTTATGCTGTTTTCCCATGCTGAAGATCATGCCTGAAGTATAGAGTCATTAAAAAAATTCTCTATTGGTTGTTCAGAGATTAGTTAAGATGATAACAAATTGAAAGCAATGAATTAAAGATAAATTGGGAGGGTTGATCAGTTTGATCAAGTTTTAAGAGAGAACCTGAACACACAGACCTAACACATAGGCTTGCAAGAAGGACAGCATTTGATCAGTGTTGATGAGAAGGAAGGATGCCATGTGAAGTAGACAGACATTTTCTGGACCTCTGTGGACTTTTGTCTGAGGAAGGATCTATATTCTAACCACTGGGGCAGATACAATATTGCAAAACAAATGGTGCTGAGTTCCAGAAAATAATTTAGAATAAGGAATATTAGAAAACATATAAATAAATTTTAGTTCAAATTAGCAAGCGTTGAACTAAAAATATGAGCAATGTGTTATGCGAGCAGAGGAGAGGAAGCAATTACTCAGTTTGGTGATGTCCTGGAAGATGTCAAATAAATGATCATATTTGGGTTAAATGAGTAGGGATTATTTAGATAAAAAAGGGGACATGGCAGTTACAACAGAAACCACTGATGTAAAGGCATTAAAGAATGTGATGTAAGTAAACGTTTAAAATTTAAGTATGAATGGAGAACAGTATGAATGGAAGCTATGAAAGTGACAAGGTAAATTGGAGCATGTGCATAACATGTGTGCTTTGGTAATTAATTTGGACTTTTGTCTTTTCGGCAATATTAAGCTATAAGAAAACATTCAGCTCAAGAGTACATGTAACAATACTTGCATTAAAAAAATAATTTAAACAAGAATCTTCAGGGAGAAAATCAATCTGACATCAGGAAGACATATCAGGAGGTTGTTGCCATAGTCCATCTGAAAACTATCGGTCATAATTCAGCCAGTAGCAACTGTGAGATTGAGGGATAGATTGGGGAGATTTTTAGGAGACTGGCTTTTAAGTCAGCATTATTTTTTTTGAAATAAGGCCCACGGAAGCCTGATTCTTTTCATCTAGGTAACTGAATGGATAGTGACAATATTAACTATCGCATAAATAAAGGAAGAATGATAAATTTCAGAAAGGCATGTGTATAGGTATATGCATGGGTAGGGAAATTAATGAGTTCATTATTGGGAACATATTGAATTTTATGTACTAATGGTAGACTTTATACAAGATATGTAGTAGATATGTAGGAAATTAGAAACAAGTCTTGAGTTTAAAGCTGTGTTCAGTGTTAAAGTTAAAAATTTCATAATTCTTTGTGTAACTGAAGACATAGGAATAGATCATACGTAATAGATTTTTGAGTAAAGTTAGAAGAGAGGGGACTACAAAGAGATTCTTGAGAGAAACTGATCTTTCTGGAGATCGCAGATGGAAAAGATACAACAAAGGAACTGAAGAGGAGAGAGTTGGAAAAGAAATAGGAGAGAATGGAACAATTGTATCTATAGAGAAAAAGGATCTAAAAGGAAGAAATTATTGTGTGGGCCAATTTCTGAGTAACTTTGGAAGACTTTATAGAGAGTAGATTCTATGATCTCCTCTGGATGCCCAATTTTAATGCCTAAAAGCATACAGTGCTTATATTGTAGACGGCAGGCACTGCGACCGATCCTGGTGTTACAAAGACGAGATAAAGTCCCTGGTCTCAACAAATGTAAAGTCCAGTAAGGAAGACAAATATATGTAAAGATAATTATTGCACAAGACTATATTATGATAATTGCTGTCATACAGGGTCATAGAAACACAAGGAAGAAACTAATGAATTTCATTGGGGAAGGATCATAGAAGGCTTCAGAGTGGGAGAAAAGACGCAAGTTAAGAATAAAGTGGTTTTCTCCGTAAGACTTCTCAGTAGTTTTAATTAGATTATTCTTTTTAGATTTTCATCTCTTAGTTAAATGGAAATTTTCTAATGACTTACAATTAGTAGCTTATTTCAAAACTTTACCTTTATTCATAAATCCATGATATTTTATAATTTAATTTTTAGAACATATATTGTCTATGTTTAAAGATAAGTAATTCTGATTTAATGAAAGAATATGTGAAGAATATAACTGTCTGCAAGAATGATAAGAATTTATTAAATAGTGCAGAACCTATAGAGGTAATTTTAAAAATAAATGAGAGATATAATAATGGATAGAAAGATCTGAAATAATAAGAAATATCAATGCATTGTGAATCAAATAGCCATGAGATTTTTCACAGCAATATATAGGATAATTCTAAAATTGACAAAGGAGAAGAAATTACTGAGAATAAGCAAACCACCTTTAAAGAATGACAACATGGAGAGGCCATGTCCTATCAGACATCAAACCATATTATAAAGTTATAGATTAACACAAGTACTCACCAAGAGGAAAAGAAATAAATCAATTAAACAGTACTTATGAATAGATCCATTTTTAAAATGACATATGCTCATTCATCTACTCATTCAATATATAGAGTGTTGATTATGTGCAGACATCTTCTAGCTACTAGGATTCCAACAGTAAACAAAACAAAAACCTTTCTCTTCATTGGGCTTATGCTACAGTGGGGGAGATACAGAATAAAATAAATAAGACAAGTATATACAAATTCAAATAGTCATAAGAGTGATGGAGAAAAATAAAGGAAGGAAGAGGGATTGGGGGATACATTTGGGGAAGAGTTAAATTTTAAATATAAATGGATACAGTCTCACTGAAAAGTAACGTTAGAGAAAAACCCAAAAAGAGGTAAGGAAGGGAGCCTGTAGCCATCTAAGAGTACAGCCCTTCTGGTAGAGCACAAAGCAGGTGCAAGGACCCTGATGTGGGAGCTTATGTGAGGCAGATATGTTGTCATGTGGTGGAGACAGAAATGACAAATCAATGAATGAAGTGGGACATTTTTTTACCCTTATGAAAATAAATGAAATTGGATTTATATCTCATGCCATACACAAAAACTAATTCCCAGTAGATTATATACCTAAATGTGAGAGGCAAAACTTCACCTTTCAGGAAATAAGAATATTTTAATGGCCTTAAGGTAGGAAACAATTTTTTACTTAAGACAAAAAAGGTTCAAACCACTATGAAACTAAGGACATTTGTTCATCAAAAATCATTGTAAAGAGAACAAAGATACAAGTCACAAATCTGACAAAGGATTAACATCCTTAATATATAAAGAACATGAACAATTCAGTTCAAGAAAAAAATCATAATCTAATAAAAAATGGACATTTCACAAAAAAAGGAAAAATACATAGCCAATAAAAATGAGAAAATGATCAACACTGCTAGTAATCAGAGAAATTTTTGAAAACACAAAATGACTTTAGGATTCTATTTTTCATCCAACAAATTGATGTAAATTTTTTAAAATGTACAACAGCACCAACCATTGGTAAAGATGTAGAACAAAAAGAACTCTTATACACCCAGGTACTGCCTGGGTGTAACTGGTACTGCTTTTCGGTAGTATTTACTGAAGTTGAGACCCTAGTACTGTAAGACTCAGCAAGTCCATTGCTAGGCAATAGAGTCTATCTAGAGAAACTCATGCAGTTGTGCACAAATAGGCATATGCAAGAGCATTAATAACAGCAGTCTAGTAATAGCAAAAACATGGATCCAGATATCCAACCGTATTACAACAGACCTATACCCTCATTGCTATTCACACAATAGATTTGCCATGCAGCATGATAAGAAATGAGTACAGCTAAATGTATGGCTACAGATGAATCTCAGACACATGGTATTGAGTAAAAAAAAAAAGTCACAGAGGATATATATATAGATTTCTGTGATGCTAAAAAACAGAGGATATAAGGATATTTCTGTGATGCTAAAAAAGAAGCAGAATTAAATCATCCTTTATTTAAGGTTATAGCCTTAGGGACTAAAACAATGAAATAAAAATAGTAATGCTGAATAAAAAATTTTGGATAGTGGTTATATCTGATCTGGAGGCAAGAAAGAACAAATTATTTTGAAAGTTAAAGATAATGGTCAATTTCTTAATCTGGATAGGAGAATCATGATGTTCACATTACATTATGTTCTATTACATATATATATACACATATATATATATACACATACACACATACACACACACACACACACATATGTATATGACACATATACTATATACTTGTAGGCATCAAATATTTCATTTAAAAAGGCCAAGACAGTCTATAAAATAATACTTACAATGACCCTTCAAAAATGCATAATGAAAAAATGAATTAATTTGCTTTTATCTATTGAATTTTTATCTTGAAGAGTCACTGAAAAATGGTTCATACTACCATGAATTTCAGATAATTAGAATTAACTAAGCAGAGGAAGTGATTATTTCTATTTCGCCTCCATTTTCTTCATTTGGTGGTGGGAGAGGAATAGGGAGTAGGAGGGATGTAGCTGCAATGGTGTGCGGGCATCACCCCAAAAACTCTATAATGGTTATTCTCCATCTAATCAAGGACACACACAAAAAACACACACACACATTCCAAAGAATCTCAAATCCATTATACTTTAAAGAAAATAGATTAAAAATTTAAATATGTATACAACATCTTAAAATCACATGCTAGTCATGGCAATACAGAAAAATACTCAGAAAAATAAGTATGAACAATGTTTTTTCAGTTTCTTCACAATCTCCTTGAATTAAATTGTAATAAACTGAAATTCCACATTATAAATTTCTCTTTTTTCACAAGTGAACCTTTATCTTCTCAATAAACAAAACTATTTTACAATATTATGCTTACCTACCCAAAGAGAATAGTCTATTCACTCCTGCAGTACTTAAATACTTATTGAGTGTTGGTCACTGAATGATTATGGAAATTTAAAAAAAAACTGAAAGAAATTTAATAGCTTTCTAAAATCATTATTCACCCACATTTACATTTAACAAGTTGATTACATGATTAAATACTATAATAACCAATGTTTAGTTTTAAAAGCCAACAATATTAAGTCCGATATGAACATAAATTAACTTACTAGGTACTTATAAATGTTTACTATGTTGTCCTCATATAGAGAAAACACACACGTGCAATTAATTTAGCATGTATATATTAACCTAGTTTTAAGATCATAACCTAAACCTTCATTTCCCAGGAACTTCCCTGCCTCTGAAATATTAAATACATCATTCACTCTGGCCACAGGCTTCTTCAAGCTCTGCTCCATTTTTTTCTCACCGTAGACTTTTTTAAACTTTCATCAACACACTACTTTTTTCTATTGTAATTCTTTCTCTAATATCTAGCCTAGAAACATTTTACATTAATGGCCTTCATGCCTCTTTGGGCCATTACATGTCCATCACTTTTTTTTCTTTAAAATGCCCATCATAGGTCAACCAACTATCTGGATTCTTGGCTCTTTTGAGTGTTATCGTTTATTTTTTACCAGCTGCTCAAGCCTGATACTCCTTCAAATAGCAATTAACTCTTAGTAGTGGTGAGACAGTTAATTAATCTCTTTAAGCCTAAGTATTTATAATTAAGATAATATGTGATATATAGGTATGCTGTGAGATATCAAGTGAGATAATATTTGTGAAGGACTTAATTAGTATATTTTCTGGCACATAATTTCTCATACTTCTCACTTATGACTATTAGTAGTTTTATTGACTTATCTGAGACAAATAAAGCCCTCATGTAATTTCTTGGTTTTCAAACTCTTGCTGCTTTTCTATAAATTCGATTACAAGATTCTGTTCCTCTGCTCTTCTCTTAAATAATACCATTCTTCAGTATTCCATCTGTGTTCCAATCTGATAACTTATTTATCCATTATAATTTAGTGTCCTTGTAAAAGGATACTACTTTTAAAATTAGAAAACAAACATCAGGAGAAACAAGTTAATGATCGCCATAGATGGCGATATATTGATGTGTCTTGTATTTCCCTCTTCTCACTATGTCTTCTATTTATATTTTCTCATAAAGCCTTCCCTCTTTCATAATTTTGTCTTCATGGTAAAAAAACAAATATTGTACCACGGGTGATTTTCAGCTGTTTTTGAAAAGGAAGACATATCTATCTGCAGTAAAGCTGGAGTTTGCTCAAAATGCTGTTCTCAAATCAGATCTTTTAGATGTAAAAGGAACGGCAAATTCTATTTTAAGATTTTGAATCCCAGCAACAGGTACCTTTCAAGAATAAAACCTATTCCATTTTCTTCTAAGTAGAAAGCAGTTAGAATCTGTCAATCAAAGTACAAAAGTTCCACAAGGGAAAAGCATTCTAGAACATAAAGCCATTCATTGATCTAAATCAAATGAAAAGGTGGATCTCTCAGACAGTCTCTTTTCTTAACATGCTCTATTCCCTACACTGGCTAAAGGACAATAACGGCTGAAACATGGTCTGCATGGCAAGCTGCTGGCTGACTGTGAAATGACACCCTGAATGGCATTCCTCCATGACCTCAGAGTGTTCCCCCAATATCTACAGCTACCAGAGAACAATAGCCCCAGGTCACAGAATGCCTTTGCCCCTGGCTGCTGTGTAGCACATTCTTGCTCTTCCTTCTTTTCTAGTTACTCCCAACTAGCCCAGCTTGGGATGTCTCAAACCAATTCTACTTTTCATTTTGCAATGGGGGCTCTGGTTAGCTCCCTTTAACAGAAGAGCTAGTGGATTAGTGGCAGGAGTGTGGTGACCAAGGGTCTGGCTTTTCTCCATCTTCCCCTACCTCTCCTGGCTCCACTGGCAGTGATCGCAGCAGTGTTTTTGGCTCCCCTTCCATCACCTCACTTCTCAGACAAAACTTTCTTTTTTTATATTTTCACCCTTGGACTAGACTCAATTCTGGGCCAAAACATCTTAAACAACTTCTGAAATATAAATGACTCATATTCTATCTTTTGTGGACAAAAAGTTCCATCTTTTATCTATGAGTTACTGAAAGAGCGAAGGATGGGGAAGGGGCGCCAAAGTTAAACAGAGGGTTTTTTTTGCCGTCTCTGGCTTTTAGTACGAGTGGTACATCTTTCTTTCTAAATACAATATCCACCCTACTCCAAAAATACATGCATGCACACAGACACAGACACATGTACACGCAGTGCATTTAAAAAACACTTGAACGGAGCTTATATTTGCTTCTGGGTCCCTAGGAACATATTATAGACTTTGTTTAAAATTACAATGGACAACAAGAAAGAAAACGTGATCTGAATACTTGGCAATAAAAAGAGAGGAGCGAAAGGATAAGCTAGTCTCAGAAAAGTGCAGAAAATAAACGGAAAAGAGAACTTTTAAAAGGAGAAACTATAGAAAAGTGCCAGGACACTGGTCAGAGCCAAGAGGATTTCTGATGGGATTATTCTGCCATAAAAACCTACCCCCACTGCTCCTAACTGTCTAAATCCTGGCTCCCCAGTTTAGAGCTTAACTTGCAGAGGAGCGGACATGAAATAGTTAAAGTAGTACAACACCAAGGAGACAGAAAACAGATAGCTTTTCAGTAGAGTTGCTGTCTCAGAAGAACATTAGTGATGGAAGTTAGGTTCATTCAGGCAATGCTTAGAAGTTGTTCTTTTATCAATGAAAACCATAGCAGTTGTTATGAAATACTTCACATTAGAACTGCCAAGATCATTCAGTTATTTTGCAGTGTGCATTTGTCCTGTAGATTACCTGTGATTTTAGCACCTTCATGAAAGTGCTGGATGACGAATAGGAACAGAGCTAGCTAACAGATGAAGTCTGTGCACCTTTGTTTAAAATAGACCTGTCTTAGTCTAGTTTCCCAGAAGCAGACTCTGAGATACAGATTACATTGTACAAGTGATTTAAAAATGACATGTCCTAGGAGAGACATGTAAATTTGCAAGGGAAGCAGAAGACAGACTGAAGAGAAGACAGTTAATGTTAGGGGTATCTGGAGTGTAGGCTACACCACACTTTGTCTTGATCCTAAGTAAGGGAGTTGGGCTTGCATAGTCCAACATTTGTCAATTATTGTTAAGGATCTCAATCTTCCAGAGAGTTCTGGTTCTCTGCCTAGATTGGAAATGTGGCTCTAATAGTCCAGTGGCTTTTTTATAATGAAGAGTCAAGGTACAGAGTGTTGGAAGCAAAAGCACGCCAAAGCCAGAGGGGCACATAAACACCGTTAGAGATCAAGGGGACCTGGGTGGTGGGGATAATGGGCAGTAACCACTTACAGGTCCTTGACAGTAGCAGCCATGACATTAACTGAAAATTTTAAGCTTAGAGATCTGTCTGACAAGAATAAGTACTGGAGAAAAACATAAGTCAATACTAAACTGGAGGATTTCCTCCATGTTGCCTTATGCCCGACAAATTATTTTTAAACTCTGCTTAAATCTATTTAATCCTATGTTCATTTCAATCTTCAAGCCATGACCCATAGAAAGAAGATGCAGAATAAACCTATGACCTAGAATACAAGTGCCCTTCACAATTAGCCTTCGAACCATAATCATAATTGTATACACATTATTAAAAAAATATAGACAGACACACCTATGTATTATATAGTTACTCAATAAACTACAAAATTAAACTGCTCATTTGCTACCACAGGTTAAACCAACAGTTAATTAAATGTTCTAACCTTTCATAACCATTATTAGATAGTTAAGTAGTTGTGACACTCTTTAGCTCAGGCTTAAAAAGATAAATTTGTCTTAACAGCACTTAGACCAGAAAATAGAATCCTGGAGAGCATGCTTATCCCTGCTCACATACACCAGGAGACTACTGTGAGTTCCAACAGACAGCCATGTACTTGGACCACACCCAATATTTCTTCCAGGGGCAAGGATACAGCACCTTCGTAAGCTTGGTTCCTTGTTGTTCCAGTCATTGTAAATGCCTGTAGTGCTCAGTCTTTGCAGGCTCTCTTAGCAATGAAACATCTAATGTTTGTTCAGTTTTGTGCTTCATCCTTCAAGCCCTATTATTCATGTATAAGTCTTTACTTTAGCACAGATGGAGACAGGAACTCAATATATATAAAACAGGAAAATGTCGTATCTACCACATAAGCAATACTGAATACCGGACTACCTTTAGAAATTGGAATAAACTAAGCCTCAGTTTCAAATTTCATTAGTTTTCTCTTCTATCTCGGACTCTATGTTCAATGTGATGCACCCAATGGCAGCACTTGCTTACTACAGAAGAACACACTGTTCTCATCTGAATCATGTTTTACCAACTGAGGTGATTTTTGAGCACCAGAAATAATAATAAAGCTCTCTTAGGACTGCAAGTCTTTAGATACAAATCTTCTAGACCGAGAAAGATAGAAAAAAAAAGAAACGGATGAAAGTTTTAGAGTGATCTGTCATGAGTAATAAGTTCCCACTCTTATAAGGATCCTCAGATTCGTACACTGAACATCAGCCTCCAATCTTTCTGTCATGGTTTTCCACCAAAAACACGCACAATACATAAATTATGGATTGAGTCTTTTCTAACAACACTAATCTGGAAGCATGGGTATCAAAGCAATTTCACAATGCATTGACATTTTTATTTTTCAGGTCATAAGAACCAGCCATTTGATAGCTGTCACTGAAACATAATGACATTGAACTACAAAAGTTCACAGAAACTCTTTCTCTAACATCTTCTGAAAAGAAAAGATGATATAGGAAAGAAAGTTAACCAAAATGGTTCTGAATTTCAGTTTTAACAGGTTTAAGTAGAGAAGAGGGTAACTTCAATTTGAGAGTAATTTACTGCCAAACACTTCAGTAATTTTATAAAAAAGTTAAGAAGATAAATTAATTACAAAGCAAAGACAAAATTAGAAAGTCACAAACCACGTTATTCAGCATACGAATCTGAGGATCCTTATAAGAGTGGGAAATTATTATTCTTCAGAGATTTCTAGTCTCATCTTCAAATAGTCTACAAGCTGTATGGTACAATCAGAAAACAAATTTTCATTTGTCCAACACTCTCTGATTTTTTGAGATGATGCTATGAGGAAATGGAATCCTGGGGCACAACATAATCAGAGGTGCTTCTGCAAGTAGTTTTAATTTCCTTCTGTGCTTCTGAGTGACTGAGTCCTTGCCAACTTCATCTTTTCTTTTTCTTCATAGGTAAGAGATACAGAGAGGATTAATGATGGAGGGGAAAAAAGGTATCACATTATGACACAGTTTCCCTTCCACTTCCAGACCTGATCTGAAAACAACTAATTCAACCTAAGGCTGCATCCCTCTGCTAATGTACTCTGAAAAGTTGCAAGTTTTATAACAGTTATGTTGATTTTTCCTATGTTTTTCTGGGTGTCAAATTATGCTAGCAATTTTGATGCTGGATTACATTACAGCCAATAGTTGGTGTATTTGTTGATTTGATAAAAAATATTGAAGACCTACAAAGTATTTTAATTAAATAGGGTTTGCTTTAAAAGTGAAGCTATGTTTCAGTTCAAGATTTAATCAACTAATTGTAATTTACCATATACTTAATTAGTGGCTTCATTTTCTTTTGCAGTTGGAACACTCAGAGATTACTTTCAAGTAGTGTTATCATGTGACCCAAGAAGTCCTGCAATTCACCCTGTACTTGATATTTACTAAATGGAATAAGTAAAGTTCCTACAGCCATGTTCAACTTATGTGAGTTAGAAACTGAGTTATTTAAAAAAGAAGGGGTCTAAGGAAAAAGTAGACATTATCTCTACGCCCATAAAACTTACAGATAGAATGCACACAGTAACAAACACATGCAAATAAAATGGCATAGGTGTTCAGAAGGGAAAAACAAAATGAGAGTGATTTCTGACAGGAGCAAAGAACAACGATTTCAGTGAAGAATGACTTTAAAGCTTAGACTTGGGAGTTGAATAGGACCATAGAAATGGAAGGAGTGGTGAGAGGCACATCAGACAAGGCAACTATATAGGACAATGGGTGGAATGGAAAAGGCATGGAGATAACAAATCATTTTCAGCCTAAAGTGGTTTGTGATTTATCTCAAGTACGAGTAGGAATAGGTGATAAACCTAGGAAGTTTGTTTTAAGATGAGATTACCAAAGACCTTAAATGTGTTTTTGAATGGGTGGGAAATGGCACTGTAGATGGTTTTTTGAAAAAGTTTAATCCAACATTCATATGGGGAGATATCTGAATAAGGAAGAAAGGAGAAGACACAGAAACCTAAGATATGTCTGAAAATGATCCCGACATTTAATGAGTGATGAAAAACAAGGTAAACTGGAAGGATGACTGAGATTGCAAAAAAGAAGAATTAAATGGAATTAGTAAGATAACTACTGATTCACATGTCACCTTAAAAAATCTCTACTACTACTTTAGAGAGTAGTAGTAGCAAATACATTTAGCCGATACATTTATAATAATTCATAAGGGGCTAAATTATTTATGATAGAAGATAACCATGAGTCTTAGAGAAAGCAGTCTTGGAAATAAGTGATTTTTTTTTTCATCTTTTTAAAAATATCTTTAAGGATATATTTAGCTTAACATTTACATGGATAAAATTAGACACACACATCTTATTTCTAAATTATTTTCAAAGAAGTCTAGATTTAAAATAGTGTTTCAAAAAGTTAAGAATAGACAATAGTAGAGAACCACATACATGTAGTTTTAGCTTAATGGGAGAAAAATCCTCAATAATAATTTTAGAAAACATAGAACCATATTAAGCTTGGTCATTAAAAAGGAAATTTAGGAGTAAGAGCTGGTAAGCACTATATAACATATTCCCAACTGGATCATTTATATTATATGTGAATAAACAATATAACTGGTCCAAATACTAAATTGGATTGAATAACAGTGGAGCAAAGTCATTGCTCAAAACTCAGGAAAGTGGGATTTCTGCCCAATAGATAAGACACTAGCGTCTCAAAAATATTTCTGTTGACTTGAATCCTGAAAGAAAAAAAAAACTCGAGCACCAATTTATGCTTTTAGTGAATTGTGACTACATGAATTTAGGTGCTTCAGTTTAAAGCACAAATTAGGAATTATGATTTAGGTAAAGTAAATAAATATTTGGGTACTTGAAAAGTAAATGCAAATTTTTAATATAAGACACCCAGAGTTATCAGAGTTTCTTCTGGCTTCTCAGGCAAATGCAGATCTATTCAATTACAAAACTGTATGTTCTTTATTCAACTTCTTTAATGATTCTAGACAAGTTCATTATGTTTTCTAATGTTCAGAAAAATCTTAATAAGGGTTATGTCCATGGCTGACCTGAACGGAACAAGGAGTCCTTGAGTCTACCCACCAGTTAAAACTATTTACAATGTTGTATTTATAAAAATAGCTAAAGAGAATAACACTAAAAAACATAGTGGTTTCCAAGTAAACTTCATTTATTTTTTAATGTGAATCAGGGGTCACATATAAATTTTTCTACAGAAGGTCATTGAAAAGTAAATGCTGGTTCCCACTGCAGACTGGCTCCATTGTTTATAGACAGACATCCAGCCTGCTTATAGCAAACAGACGGCAAGCAATTTTACAGATTTGGTTGAAATATTGTTATTGCATATGTGAGAACGAGAAGGTTGAGAAAGCATTCCAGAAAGGCTTGGGTGAGTTATATGTGGTATCAAAAGATAAAAACATTAAACATGAAGTGTTTGCATTTTATACTTTTAAAACCAAAGTTCTTCCCAAGTTGCCAAGCATTTCCCCCAAGGTTTACATAAGAGACAATTTCTCTAGGTGAACTAGAACAGCTCTTATTTATTGAGAATCTGACATGTGCTAAGATTTTGCTGACTCTAATGCTGATCTATTGTACAAATATAAAGTTTGGTGTTACTATGCCTGTTTTACATATGAGAGAAATGATGCTTAGAGAGATTATTTATATAAAGTCACAGGGTATGCAGAACAGGAATGTAAGGCTGACTAAAAAGTACTTTTGTTGAAAGAAAATAGTAGTCTGAGAATTTTCTAATTTCTAACAGTAGAGCATTTCTATTTTGATATATGTACAATCCTTTTTCCATTAAAATAGTTTTTCCAAATAAGGCCTTTTAACCTGGTATTGTTTCTTCAAGGTAATATATAAATCAAATATATTGATTATTATCAATTATATAAAATAAATTGATATAAAATCAATTATATCAATAAGATAGCAATTTTAAAAGAGCAAGTTATGGCATCTAACATGCCTTATTTTTACTTTTAATGTTAATTTTAAAAATATCAATTTCATAATAAACTAAATTATATTTACTCATTAAATATACTATGAAGATGTATCAACCATTTACTTTATTTCCTTTTTTAAAGAAAAATTAAAACTTGATAATCAAATAAAATTTTCTAACAGGATATGGATGATTGTTTTGGACAGGTCTGGACTAACGCTATAAATTTCTATGCAACATGTTTCTAAATGATCAAGTTTTTAAGAATAAGAGATTAAATTCTTAAGAAATTTGTATTTCTAAAGTGGTCAGCACAATTTCTAAATTGAATATCTGAAGAAAGTCAAATAACAAAGTATTATTTTATAAAAAATCAAAAGAAATTCAAATGGAAGTTGAAGCAACTCTATCATAAAGTAAGAGATAAATAGGTTTATGCCCCATTTCTCCTTTGATTTATCACCTGAAAAAGAAAATCAGTGAACACAAGAACCAAAATCAAAATCTCTATGTGGGATGATAGCAAGAGACATGTCCTTATACTGCAAATATGGAATAAAATGAAGAAAAGATGAGGTCTAAAGATTTTGAGAGAGAGTGAGAACAAAAAAAAAATCAGTCTGAGGTATCCCTCAGAGTCATAGTGAGCATCGGGAGTTTATGACATCAAGTATCTTTGGGATGCCCTATAAGGAGTGGTTAGAGCCGCAGGTCCCACCTCCATTTCCTATTTCATGCTTACTCATGATTCATCACCATGGGAAGCTACAGATATATTCTTTGGAAATGTTCAAGAACAGAAGATATCAAACACAGTAGTCATTTGAAGTGGAGTAGTTGATTAAGTGGGGGTTTAGTAAAGGTCAGTAGAATAATTCCTCGCATCCCTTTCTTCCTCCCAATATCTAGAATGGTACTGTGCAGTATGGCAGCCACTAACCAGATGTGACTATTGAAATTAAATCAAATCAAAACCTAGTTCCTCTATTGCATTAGCTATCTCCTGAGTGCTCAATATCTACATGTGGCTAGTGGTTACTGCACTAGACAGCACAGGTAAGAAACATGCCCATCATCAAAGGACAGACAGTTCGATTGGGTAGCACTGAAGAAATAAGCAATCTGTGTTACAGTTACCAGACAGAAGATTAAATGATGCCTCTCAATAACATCCAAAAGCCCCAGAAAAAGCCCTACAATTCCTAATGTTAGAGTTCTCTAATGAAAAATAGTTTTCAATCTTATCACTCTACATTGTTTATCCTAACACCATTCATATATGGCATCAAGCTACCCTTCTCATGATTTACTCTTGAAAATAAATTTAAAGCTGAGGATCATGAGATATTTGAGAAAATCTTCCAAAATGAAAGACAGAGACCTAAACAAATACAAAAACAAAACACACACATATGCGTGTGCACGCGCACGCGCACACACACACACACACATACACAAGAAATATAGAGAAAACAGGAGCGATGCAGAGAACAAAAATATTAATTAATTTTTCATGATAAATAACAGAATATAGTCACACATTAAATTAGAAGATGCTGTTAAAAAAGAATACTCAAATGCAAAAATATCTGAGAAATTATAAATATGAAAGTATACATATAAAAAGTAGTAGAAAATTATAAAGATAAATAAGAAAAATATCCTCCTAATTAAAAATAAAAGCTAAGCCAAAAGTATGAACAATAGATGAAAAAAATAAGATAATTAAAGTTAATCCTAGAGAGGGCAGATCTGACTAACGGGGGTTCAACAAAAAAGGAAAATCCTGAGAAAAATTTGCATTGAAAGTTGTAGTAAAGCCCAGAGAATATTTATTATTTTTATTGATGTCATTTTTAGGAGCATTTTGTTACTCTCTCTCTCTCTCTATATATATATTTATATATATAACTTATACCATGAATCACATTGATGAAAATTAAAATAATAATTATTATTTGAAAACCAACAAACAATTTTATAAAACAAATTGAGTCCATATATTCCACAGCATAGATGACAAATTATTACAAAGTGCATATTTGAGATGGGTTCCTTACTGTGAACCCAAAAGATTTTTCACTTTAGAAAGCAGAAGATAAACCATAGGCTAAGATAGATCTGAATTCTTCCTGCTGACTCATTTGCATGAATGAAGTAAAACATTGAAAACCTCAAGAAAGATAAAAACTCCAGCTAATGAGGCCATTTGCACAATTTCATTAGCATGAATACTTCCAATTGATTAGCACAAAGTGTTACCAGGAAACCTCAAGAGTAAAAAGTAACAGAAGATTGGAGGCTACATTCCCAAAACAGAGAAAACCCCTGGGGATGAAGCACTGGGGAGTTAAGAAAAGCATCTGGCCTTTTCTTTTTTGCAAATGAAAATCTCATAAAAAGCAATGTCTCGTACTTACAAGACTGGATTAGAACAAGTGCTTCACTTTTATAAGGTTACTAAATGTGAAATCATTAAGGAAAGCAAAGTTTAATGATAGTTATTTGTAAAATGTTACCATTATTTTATAAACCTTTTGGACAGGTTTGAACTAACTTTCCTCAAAAGTATCCAAAGATGCCAAGCCTGGTAACTGCATTTCATCAGTGATCTGGAAGTCACATTTGACCCTTGAGATGACTATAGCTGTCCCTTTCTCCTGGAAGAGCAGATCAGTTCATACTGCAGGAGTGAGGTGCTCCAACTAATGGTACCCAAGCATCCTTTTATGTCTCTGTTTGGAGCAATCTCACAATATTTTCATGATCTCTTCATATGGTGCCTATTCTCCATAATCCTTTATGTTCAGAGAGAATTAGGAAGCAGGCTATATCACCCATTGTTGTATCCGTAACTACTAATAAACTGTCTACCACACCTTGGCAGGTATGCAGATTGATGGAAAAAATGAATAAATAAATGGAAGTCTTAATTTTAGAGATGAGGAAATACCATACTAGAGATGCAAATATCAGTCCAGCTTCAGTTAGTAGAAAAACCAGGAGCAGAACTTAGGTCTTTTGCTTCTCTGCTTATTGCTTTTTTTTAAGCATTAAACAAATTTAATGCTAATTAGTTATATATTTAAAATCTGAAAACTCATTAGCCCACATTCAGGAGCCAAATTGGCTAAGCTAATACGTCAATTATAATTGAAAAATAAATTTTAAAAAAAGTATTTTTTTTGTGAAGTTAACTTGTTAATACTCTAACTTATAATGGAGAAGAAACACCACATTTTTATCAGTGGAGTGGAATTATGAGAGAACTTTCATAATTGGCTTTATGTATTTCTATAATGTTTTAATTTTCAATAAACATATATTTCATAAACTTAAATAAAAACATTAAAAACAAGTCACAAAAATGTAATTACAACCTTCTCCTCTACTACTATCATATGCTACTTTTACACCTCCAGACAAAAAGATCTGTTTGCTGTTTGACAAAGCCAGCCTACTCCCTCCTACTCCTGTCTTTGATGCCTGTGATGATACTAGGAATTCACTGCCTTTATCTTTAGCTACTCCAAACCTATTATCATTCAGGGTCCAGCTTAAATGCCATCATGTTCAATTATAAAGAATAAAAAGAACTTACAACACTGAACACTTTCTATGTACCAAGCAAGAGAGGAGAAAAAAAGATAGATAATAAATGGCCTCTCTTAAAGAAGCATATGACTTAATTAGGTGATTAAAAGGTTAATAATACCTAGAGTTGTTAAGAGGGCAAGAAAAAACTCCTTTATACAATATTTGTAGGGCTGTAAATCAGTGCCACAGTTTTGTTTTCCTTTATTTTGCGGGGAGAAGATTTGGCAATGTGTCTCCAAGTTAAAAGCTAAGTATCCCATTAGCAATTTTGCTTCTAGTAACCACTTATGAAGATGTTCTCCGATGTGTTTAATTCTTTTCACATTAATGATGAGTGTAGCAGAATTTTTAGAAGGCCAAAATGGTAAAATAAGTGTCCATTTATAGGATGCTGGTAACATAAATTATGCTATATCTATATTGATAATATTTTATGTGTAAAAAAGAATGAGCTAGTTCTCTGTAAGCTAATGTAGAAAAAAAACCTCAAACATAAGAAGTGAAACAGCAAAGTAGAGAATAATATGTCTAATGTGATTCGATTTGGTTAAAAATATCTATACACGTATGCATTAGAATTATCAAGGGATAGGCAAAAGGGTATAAATAGTGATCGATTATCTCTAGGAAGTAGGACTGGGGCTATGGGGTGGCAATGGCTCTTTACTTTTTTTAGTCCTTCAAAATTTGAATTTTTAACCATATACAGCTATCATATTTACAACTACTTATCTATTAAAATTAAGTTTTTAAAATTCTGTGGATATTTACCTAATTAATGGGAAAGTGACATGAATAGTGGAAAAAGATTAAATGAGATAAATGTTATGTTATATTGGCCTAGAAGGGCAGTTAGTGTTTAATAAACACAGACGGTGGAAGGATTCTGTGTATAGACTAGGCTGTATTTCCCAGCGCATACCCGTTAGGTACGGCCATATAATTTGTTCTAGCCAATGAAATGTGAGTAGAAATGGCACACCCCATCTCCAGCGCGAGGCAGTAAAAGCCCTTGTATAATTTTATTCAGTCATAGAGAAGGACTTGTGCTGAGTTGGTGGAACAAGTTTGCTGAGTAACTTTAAAAAGGAACAGCTGCCCTGTTGTGTCACATAAATTTCCAACGGTGAAAAATATATGTTCACAATGTAAAACCAATGAAATTCGGAGCTGCTCGTTACTCTAGCCAAGCCTAGCCTGACTGACACAGAAGAGGAAATAACATCACTGGGAAAGGTTATAAAAATGAGGTTTAGTTTATATCAGAGAAGGTCTACTATGTGCATAGAGGCGGAAATGGAGATGCTTAGAAAGTGCTCTGGAGTTGAAAGAGAAATGGCATTGGCTGCCATAAACAGGAAGTTACATTCAGTTTACAAACTGCTAAAAGTGTTTTGTCTGCATGATTTTTGTCTTCGTTTTAAGCTGAGAAGTGACATAATCAAAGTTTAGGCATTTCGATTACTCAGGAAGATTAGCCTGACAGTGCTATTCTAAGAGGGATATCTAGTTATAGAAATGGAAGAGGAATACTCGGCAAAAAAGGCAGAATGGAGTGAGAGAAAAGGAGGAGTATTCTGTGTCCTAGAATCCAAGGTCAAAAAAAAGAATAGGTAGCTTGCAATGTAAAACCCAAGGGGATGAAAAAAGGTAAGGCTTGACAATTAAGTGATTCTGGTGATTAACAGATAAACTTAGATAAAGTAATTAGTAGAGCAAGGTGGAAAGAAACTAGGTTGTAGGAGCCTGAGGAGTGAGCAAGTGGTAAGGAAATGGGGTCACTTGTAGGAAACTCTCTTTAAAAATCTACAAAAAGACGACAAGTAGAGAAATGAAAACAGCTTGAGAAAATTTTTAAAAAGGTAAAGAAAGGTTGTTCGTTTGTTTATTTAGCCATTTGTTTGGATAAGGAAGATAATGAAATATTTGTGGACAAAAGGGAGTCAGGATGGGAGGACAGAAAGGATGCTAGAGGGTGGTAATTAATGGCATGTCATAATTCTCATGTTAGCAACGGATAAAATCAAAAGCACAGGTGAAGAGACCAGCATTGACCATACTTCTGACATGAATAAGAAGCATGAAAATACAGGCAAACCCACTAAAAGTTTCTCAAGTGCAGAAGACGGAACATTAATGGAAATTAAATTTAGTCCTAACTCTTCTCAATAGAGGAAACAAAAGGCATTCCCTTTACATCAGAGTCTGGAGGCTATAAGTAGAATTGAGAAGTGAAATCATTGGATGGGGGTGGTGTGGGAGCTGGGGACATCTAATTTCCAGGAACAGACAAGGAGACAAGAAGAAAAAAAAAGAAAAGGATATCTGAGTCCCACTGAGGGTTCAGATAGAGGAGAGGTTTGTATTGGATCCAATATAGATGTTTAGTAAATATTCCAAGTCAGATACAGCGGCCTGGGAACAGAATGGAGAACACAGAGAATTGGGGTCTCGTTGGGCTAAACTGAGGCAAGAATAGTAAGGCAAAGGTGACTCACAGCATGTCTATCATAGAATTTTCTATGTTCAGTGGCTCACGTTTGTGACCAGGGTAGGGAATTATATGTTGATCACAGGTGACGGGCCAAACAGAGGGGATAGTTGAATGGCAGTAATAGACGATCTAGTTAATAAAGCTTTTCCTGGCCACTCAACATTTTTGTCTGACTTATTCCTATGGCATTTATAATCTCTCTAGACCTCAGTTTCTTCATCTGTAAGATGGCTATAATAATACCAAACACCCACATAGTTAATGTAAAGATTTATTGTTATTTTTGTCTTATTTAATTATTACTAGCATCTGGTGAGTTAGGTATTATCATTAATCACAAAGTTAAAGATGAAGAAATTGAAAGAATCTTACCCTGACCTTTAATAATTTCATTAAAATATTTGAACATAAACATTTCATAATAATAGCCTGCTCTACTCAACATTATCCAACATTTGATGAAGCATGAAAAAACGATTCATGTATACTACACACAGGAAAACCACATCATGCACATCTTAGAATGTGCAGACTGGACTGGTTATTCTTTTTTGCCACCTCTATCCAGTCCCTGATGTTCTCTTGACTCTATTCTTTGAGGGGGCTCACTCTATGGACTCCATCACCTGAATCCCTTCCACCTGACTTCTGTCTGTGTTTGGCTGGCAGAAGCACAACAGGAGAACTAAGGGATGGAGGTGAGAGATGTCAGAGTACCTCTGCCCCAGCACCCTGTAAATGTCCACTTCACCCTCCAAACGCCCATGCTGCCCTCCAAACATCCACACCACCCTCCAAACATCCACACCGCCCTCTAAGTGTCTACATCACCCTAACAGTAACTTCTCTTTAAGACCATAGCTTATGCCCTGCAGCTCCTCCTGCACAGCAGCCCAGCTCTCCTGAGCTCCAGCAGCATTATTTTCTCCCCATGTTCCTTCAGGCCCAGGGCGTGGCCATGATGCCACCTCTGAGTACCTCCACACAACTTGTTGGCTCCTTTAGCATTGCCCTCACCTCTGAACACTGTCCTTTTATCGATTCTTTTCTATTAAACCTTTGAATAGATTTTTTTCCTATCCGTAACCTGACTGATCCACAGAGTATAATGAGATACCATATATTTTATGTACAAAATGGAACATCAGTAATAAAGATCCATAAGTGAATTGAGAGTGCATTTAAAATACATGAAGAAACACATGAGGACTGGAGAAGTAAATTGGCTCCCAGGCTGCAAAGCTCGTAAGAGCAAAGAGAAGGGCCAGGTCTCCTGATTCCTAGAACAGACGATTTGTGCTCTATTATGTGGTCTCTCTTACAGAGGAACCTGAACTGAAAAACAAAAGGTTCTGATTATAGGAAGCATCTGCAAGACAGTGACTGTGGCTTCTATTAAATAAATTCCACTGTCAGACCTTTCCACCCCATTGTGAGAACAGTCCTACCACCTCTCTCTGTGGAGATAATTAGGATTTAACCTTCATGTTGCAGACAGAAAGTTGCTAGCTTTCAAAAAGAGATGTGACTTAAGGGTCAAAACTATTTTCTTCTGATCAATTCTGCTGCAGTGGATGAAGTTCTTATATTTGCTTCTTGTTTGAGGAGTGGAGGGGTATACTCTTGTCTCTCCCTCTTTTGCATACTTAGAGCAAATCATATATCATTAGGCAAAGTTAAGGAATACAGTCTTTAATTAAAACAATCCTTCAATTCTGATGCATTTACAGAGCAGAAAATTTATTTTCATTAATCAATTAACACTCTAGCTGTGTTTTGTTCTCTCCAAAATTATTCTTAAAAGTAATGGTATACACAATCATTGATGGCATCTTAACTACACACACACACAACACAAACACACACAGAGAAATATATACAAACATATAAACATAGTATATAGACATATACACACAAATATAGTCTTTTAAAGTTAATATAAATTTAATTAGTTTAATCCACAATAAATAGTGATGAAATTTATTATTTAGTAGGGGAAACTTCTGCATTAATGACTTAATGGATTACTCCCATAACTTGAAGTGGCGTTTATTACTGTTGTCATGTTGGACCAGAGAGAACTAGGTATAGAGACAAGAGCACAAATGCATAGCTTCAAAGAGAAACACAGATGAGAGACAACTTAGTTCTTGGGAGAGGGAGAAAATAATACGACTCCATGATGGCTTTCTGGTCTTGTCCTATTAAGAGGCCTGATTCTTGGGTCCTGCTTTTGAGTTCCATGAGATGTTCCTTTATTCTTTTAGTAACTCATTTCTTCTTTTAATTTATATAAACAAGTTTAAATAGTTTTGTGTTACTTGCAACCAAGTAGCTCATAATGAAAAAACATACTTTTTTTCTGAAAATTATAGGTGTCTTCAAATAGTGTGATTAAGAATATGAATTCTCATTATTGCTTGTTATTAAACCATAAGCATTAATGAAACATCAGATAACTAAATATATCAAATTATCAATAGTGTTTAAAAGCGTGGGCTCTGGATTCAGATTGCCTACACTCAAACCTTTACATCAGTATAACATAAAACAAGTTATTTTTCTCTACTATGATTCTGCTATCTCTTGTAGAATATGGAAAATAATTTACATAAAAAATGTCATTATGAAAATAAAGTAATATATGGAAAGCAGTTGGCACAGTAACCAAACTAAGGAAATGCTCAAAAATTGTCAGTTGTTTTTGTTGTTATTTTTTTACTCTGATCATCCTCACGGTTACTTTTCCTGTCTTACTTTCTAGATAAAGCTTTGTTTTGGGGTTCACATAGACGTGTCAAAATACTATCTAGAAATGAAAGTAGTTTCAAATTCTGCTGTGAAATAAGATCAATGTCTGCCATAGTCATTAGAATTAACATTTTTAGTTCTATATCTTTGTTTAAATTTCTAATAAGTTTCATTCATTCTCACAAGAATGGGTTGGGATGATGAGACTTCACTGAGACAGGGAGGAAAATTCTTTTTACACGTCTTGTCAATGATAAGTCAGACAACCTTGGGATATAATCAGGTACCTAATATGAAAATAATTGTGCCATCATTCATAAATGTAAATGACTGCCAACCACTTTTGCGACGAGTTGCCCTGGAGTTGTTTTCCCAGCTGTGCTAAATAGAATTGTGCTAAATAATTTTGCTTGTTCTGTCCTACATCCAAAAGCAAGTATTTTCAGAAGAAGATGAGAGTAAGAGTAGAGTTCATATCCCAAAATGAGTAAAACCTACTGGTCTATATAGGGATTTACCCACCACATCAGGCTCATTAACAGACAGTTCTAGCCAATTGAGCAAAATAATTAGGGTCAGCTATAGATAGAATTACCATTAATTGTTTCCAGATTTCAATCTCTGGGCCCTTCATTCTAGAATTACTAATTAAAATAAGGAAGAAAAAAGTGCTCAGAAGTGTAAAGTCAATTTATGCTTCATAATCATCTATTAGCAAGCCAAATGGCTCATTTATGGAGAATGCTATCCAAATCAGGTTTTCCAGTAGTAAACATTTAAATTCAAGGCACTTGAGAAAAATGTTGCTAAATAAATTCTAGACACCACTGCTTGGTCTAGTTAACATGTCTTCCCACTCTTCTGGAATAGCACCACTCACGAACTGTTCTGAGCATCTTAGAGTACTTTGCCCCATGGTGGACATACTCACTGGTCTGAGGTGTCATATGGAACCTAAAGGGAGCCAATAATATATGCCTCTGGGATTCTTTTCAAGATGAAATGATGAGAGGATGTGTTCTTGACACTGGTCCTGAAATTGTTAATGTATAAGCTAGATTTGCTTGGAGCCATTTCCAAAGCTACAAAAAGACAAATGAAACCAACATGCAGAGAGAAACAGAGATGAGGTGCAGAGGAAGATGAAAAGAGATGCCTGCTGGCATTTGAATCCCCCTTTCCATCTGTCCTTAGCTTTACTCTTACCATTCCCAGTAATGCATGCTAATAAAATTTCTCATTTTTTTCTTAAACTAATCTACTATACCACGATTACTTTCTTTAAACATTGTTGAGACTTGCTTCATTGAAAAGACCCTGGAATTATAAGGGCAATTTATACAGTAGTCATATCTACAAAAAATCTAGACATATATAAATATATATAAACATAGGATATATCTTTATAATGGCCTCATAGTAAGCTTCTAGGAGATTGTATTACAATAAAGGACAGGCATCATGGAACGAACTACATAAGAATGCAAATATATCAGGATATGACTCTAAAACTTTCATTATATTACTGGATTAAGAAATAAAGCATAATAATGATATGAACTTTTATTGAGTTATTATAATGTGCCCACCATAGATATAAGCACTTTACATCTATTACTGAATTTAATCTCACGATAGTGCCATTAGGGTGAATTAAGTATCTATGACAATCTAACTACAAATTCTGTGGCTAAAAACAACATGCACTTATTAACACAGTTTCTGTAGATCAGGAGTCCAGATACAGCTTAGTTGGGTTCTCTGCAAGACTGCAATCAAGGTGTGAGCCTGGGATGCAGTGTCAGCTGAGTCTTAGAGAGGGAAGAATCTGCTTCTTCATTCACTTGGTTGTTGGCTGCATTAAGCTCCTTGTGAGCTGTTGAACTAAGCCTCATTTTTTACTATTCGCCTGAGGCTGGCCCAAGTTCCTTGTCAGGGGAATCCCTCTATAAGCAATACAAATGACAACCTGCCTCATCAAAGCCAGTAAGAGAGAGAATCTCCTTGTAAGACTGGTGCTTCAATCATATGTAATATAATCATGTTCATATAATCATATTTGTCCCATCACCTTTGTAAATATTCTATTGGTTAGAAGTATGTCATAGGCCCTGACTATGTGTTAAGAGGAAGAATTATACAAGGATTGTGAAGGTGGGGCTGATGGGAGCCACCTTAGCGTCTGTCTGCCATAGAGGTATATATTATTTCCCATTTTATAGATGAAGATGCTGATGCATCCTTAACAGAGAAGTTAAGATGCAGAGCTATGCTTCTAATCCAGGCAGTCTGTTTGTATTATGCTGCTCTTTATTGGAAAAAAGAAAATCGTACTACAAATGGCAAGTTCAATAACAATCTCAGATTTAATATTTACTAGCTGTGTGGGCTGGGACAAAAGTCTTAGCCTCCCTGATACTGACTTAATTTTTCTTCTATAAAGCAAAAATAATGATAAAAACATTTCTGGATTTATGTGATGGCCAAGTGACATAATGTATATAAATGTACATTGAAAGTCTAAGAATGTTGTTAAAAATATTACTTAATATCCCTAGGAACTAGAATATAGTTATTATAAACTACATTGCTCCAAATTTATTTTCCCCAAATAATTAGGGACTGTATTTCCTACAACTTGCTATAATTCTATGCATCCACGTAGTCAAAAAAGGCCAATATCACCCATTGCTTTCCGTAAAAATGGCAAGTTCAGTCTTATTAGGCAGAGGGAGATGAAGATAAAGGTATCTAAATATGGCTGATGCTTCACCATCACCAAGACATGAGACTTTAGAACCCTGACTAGAACGACAGATGGGTTGCGTGCGTGCACACGCACACACACACACAAAACCATATTATTTTCCTGGCAATACTTCCATAAAGAACAGACTTGGAGAGATGTTTTTGGTAGCAATGAATAAGAAAGTGAAGGAAATTTGCATCTAGTGAGCATCTACTAAAAGTTACCATTGTTCTAGGGACTTCATAGTTGTTATTTCATTTAACTTTTAGGAAGCTCTGTAAAATAGTCATTATTAACTTTATTTTCACATTAAGAAACTATGAATCAGGGAAGTTATATAATTTTTTCGATGGAGAATTCAAACCCAAGACTTCTTTAGGTTGCACAAATAGGGTAAATATACATTTAAATATACACACACATATATTTGATATATATTATATCATGTTGAAATTCATTCATTTATTCAGTTGTCAAGTCATCAGGAGTAATTAAGCTCATAATATATCAGTCACAGATATATAAAAGCAATGAGAAGTTGGATTAAAATATCACAGCAGTTTTAAAAGAGAAACCATTCAGTTGGGACTCAAGAGACATCCATTCGTATATCTGGTGGTACTGCTCACTAACCATGTGTCCAAGTCAACTGATTTAGATTCTGTAGTCCAAGCCTGAGGTTTTCTTCTGTAAAAATGGCACCTATTTCCTCTGCTCTACCTTTTTTACAAAGAAGCTACTGGAATCAAATTAATTAATATGTTTGTAAGAATAAAGCATTATAAATATAAGGAATTATCACAGTCATGGGTAAACAAATACAATCTTAGACCCATTTAATTTTGAATAATGGTCAAAAAACAAACATCCTCATGAAGCATCTCCTTTCACCAGAGTAGCTAACACAGTCTGTATATGAGATAACAACTTTGACGCTTCTCAGATTTAATAGTAAATGTAAAATACATATAAGGAAGAACTAAATAACTCCAGCTTCTAATCATTACATATCTATAAGCAGACTAGTTTCAGAAAAATGATGATACAATTTTATGAGCTACAAAAAAGATACGGGCATTATATTTACAGACATATTTTCCCTTAAATGTTTCATGTTTCATTGAAAACATGATAGGTTTTAATAAAAGCAATTTAGAAAACATACTACGTTTCGCAAACCTACTTTCCTATAATATCAGCATGCATCTGTGAACAAATGGAGAAGAAATGGAACTTTCTGTCCAGGTCCCTTGGAAGAGCCAGGACTTAGTTGAAACTGACATCAGCATAAATTGAATTAAAACAAACAAGGAAAGAACAGTAAGAACACACTAATGTTGTCATGATTAGGACTGCTCCACACTGAAAGGAAAGCCCTATGGTTGAGGTGAGAGGCTCTGTCACTAGAAGAGTTCAAGCAAAGGCTTATTGCTGGGAAGATTCAGGTTTTGTGCATCCTGAAGTTGAAATTTATACAATTCTGGTGAGTATTTTTAAGAAAAAGAACATATATTTACAAATAAAATATTCGATTGGACAAAGAATATTAATTTATAATGAGGAAATGGACAACGAACTCCAAATATTAAAAAAGAAACCTGACAGACACCACAAACATAAATTCGGAAAAATAATTTTTTTAACAACCCACCTTAATAACACTTTTTTTCCCCTTTACATCTTTTGGGTGAATACTCTTCAATTGCTTCTTCATATGACAATAATTTCATATGAAAGTTTTCAGTGAAGAGTCTAAAAAAACAAAATCACTCTTTCTCATATGATTGACTGAACTTTTATAATGACGGTTTTAGAACAGTTTTTCCTGCAGCTTCAAAAAAACTTTCCATTGACAATCTAAAGTAAATATTTAGGATTGTTGTCAAATTTGGGACACATATTAAATCTCTTTTATATTTGAACTCTAAGACTTAGAGTTATTTTTCATAGACTAGTTCTGGCTCCATACATTTCAAACCTCACTTCTCCTCTATTACATACACATAACTTCAGTGCTAGGCTTTCTAGAATTGGTTGATATTAGATCTAAACTCCAAACCGACATTTTTGTTACATTACTCTGTGTGTTACTGATAATTTAGAAGAGAATCCAACGTCACATGAAGTTGGGTCAATAAGACTCTTAGGAGAATTCCTTTCATCATTATAATTACATAAGCTTCTGTTTCTTTATTCATTAAATGATCCTTTGTACCCTTGAAGCAGTAAATAGGCAGACTTGTATTATCAGACTGGTACAGAGTGAGAATACTGGGGTTGAAAGTCCCATTCCTTTAGCTAGAACTCAGACATATGGCAGTACTCACAAAGAAAGCTGGGAAACCTAGTACCCCTGGGTAGCCACCTCCCAACAAAAGCTCATACAATAAGAGGTAGCACACATTTTTGGTGGATAGGTAGGCATCTCTGACATAGCACTGTATTAAAATCTATATGATCCTTATTAAAATATAGTACAAAGTCTCACACAGCAAGAAATCTCATATGATTTCATTTAACTTCTATTTCTTGCTCTCCTCCCTTAATATTTTTGATCTTGCTCTCTAGCTCTCTCCTTGACCAATTTTTTTCAATTCCAAAAAACTCAAATTGTGTTGTTGTTGCAGTAGTCCTTTTGCTTTATCTTTCGTTTTCCATTTAAAAAGCATTCATGTGGCCAAATCATTTTATAAAGCCTCCTCTATCTTATCTCTTGAGAGAATAACTATATAGAGAGTGGGGAAACTGTGTATGTATCGGGAGATTGGAAAAAAAATTACTGATCATTTTGAAAAGACCTCATTATTCAGTGAAAGAGGGGAAAAAGCATAACAAGCTAATCTAAGTACAGTTTCAGGAGTCTGAGCAGTTGTATTTACCTTGGATATAAACAGATGACTTTCTGAAAGGCTAATCAGAATTAATGAATAGAAAAAATGAGGAATAGAATTAATGCATGGAAAACAGGAAAAGAAAAATTGTAATCAGGCATCAAATTTGTTCTACTAAAATGAGCTAAACTCTATTAGAATTTACAAAATTAAATCACCTTTTAGACTTCTCTCCCCTTTAATATTAAAAGATAAATGAATATAATAAAAGATTTTAAAAAGAGAAGGAAATCTAATTGTAATCACATAATGTGCATGATGTGATAAAAATAAAAGTCAAATGAAGGTGTGAGAACACACAATATCAGGTGATTTGAGAATTCAAGGTGTCCACAATTCATGCTATTTCCTTACAAAGGAATCTGGGTAATAGAAACAGGGTAAGGAATGGCTTAATTCTTGTTTTCTGTTGAGAATATACAGACATCTGACTCACTGATAGTGCTAAATTACTTGCTTCTTCACTGATGCTAAAGATACCCTTCAGTACCTTCCATCAGAAAATCAATTTCCTTGCAGAAGAGTTTTTGAAGGAGGCCTGTGGACCTTCTATAACTAGTTATACCAAAACACACTTTCATTCCTAAAATGCCCTCTACGAACAGGGCACATTTAGTCTTGCAAATCAGAAATGTTTCTCTGTCCTTTAAAACAAACTAGTTTGCCATTGAAGCATATTCCTCCTGCTTATTTTTATTACTTGTAAGTGCTGTCAAAATATATGCCAAACAATAGTGAAGACTCTGAAGTGTGTGTGTGTGTGTGTGTGTGTGTGTGTGTGTGTGTGTGTGTGTGTAATGCTGTGTGTGTGTGCGTGTGTGTGTGTGAGAGAGAGAGAGACAGAGAGAGAGAGAAGGAGAGAGAGAGAGGATCACTCATTAACTACACTATTTGTTATCTAAATGCACAGGACAAAATACTTTTCATGAAATTTGTATGCTTTTGATAAAAAGATAACTATTAGCAATATAGGTCACTTTGACACTGGAACTTTGATTTTTTATTTAAAAAAATGCGTACACTGTCATCACTTAAGAATCTGCAACAGAGTTATTTATTGCAGCAAATACCCAAATTATTACTTTCTCTTTGCTGATTATTTTTTAAAAGGCCTCAAAAATGTCAGAAGTTACCACATCTGACTAAATCACTACAGCACATCATTTTGCCCCTATCACATATTTTAAAAATACAAACCTGGTATTTTCCTTCTTTGCAAGAGCCTGAATTTCAGCAGTTGCCTCCATGTCCTCGAAACCTGTGCCATCAATAATAATTTCTATGTTTATAAGCTTTAATGTGTTGAGTAATTGAAATTCTGGCTTCTCTAGCCACTAAGGATACCAACTTTTCATTTCTATTTAATACAATTGAGAGCAAGGTGTCTTGACTCCCATGTGCTCAGAACAATCAGTTAAGTTCTTCATGAAATTTTTCTGGCAAGAACTAGGGATGTATTATAGGTCCTAGGTTCTAGAGAGATGGGTTTGAGTCTAGCTCTGTTATTTAATAGCTGTGTGATGTTGAAAAAAAAGTCACAATTCTTTGGATCTCTTGTGCATATCTATAAAGGGGGGTATTTGAACAAGATACTTGCTAATGATAGCTAATGCTATAGAGTGCTTCTTGCAGTCCAGATACTTCTCTGTACTTTACATGTATTAATTTATTACATCCTCGGAACAACCCCAAAGAAGAGGTACTTTTATAACTTTTGCTCTATAGATGTAGAAACCCAAGGCATGATGAAGTTAAGAATCTTACCTAAGGTCAAAACAGCAAGTAAAGGTGAGACAGATTCAACCCAGGAGTAAATGCTATTAGCCACCCCACTATACTGCTGAGGTCTTTTCTAGCACTGATGTGATCTGATTTATATCAACCTCTTTTACATAGCACTTAGTTAGACCTAATGTCCTTGGTAGATTTTTGAGACAAGTAACATGAAAGAAGGAAAAGAACCTGGACCAGGAACCAGGAAACTGATCCCTTCTCTCTCTCTTGAACTCAAGAAGTTGTGTGCAGCCATGAAGGTTGCCAAAAAGTTTCTGCACCTTAATGTCCCCTCCAGTTTTCCATTTGTGGGATTTTGATTCTGAATTAACAAATGATGCATCAATCATTGCCAATAGAAACCTAGGTTCTTGGTACAATGAGTTCTTTCCTCCTATATAGAGGGTTGAATGGTGGTCTCCCAAAAGATATGAATATATCCTAATCTCTGGACCTGTGAATATTTCTTATATAGCAAGAGAGTAAATGTTACCTTATTTGGGAAAGAGGTCTTTGTAATGTAATTAAGTTATGGATCTTGAGATAAGATTTCCCTGGATTATCCAGGTGGGTCCTAAATGCTAAATAACTAGTCACAGCAAAACATACTTTCATTTCTAGAATGACCTCTACAAAAAAAAGTATAGTTAGTCCTACAAATCACAAATGCTTCTCTATCCTTTAATCATTTTGACCATAAACTAATTAAAAAACAGTTCATATGCATATACTTATAAGATAGAAGCAAAGGGATATTTCACACTTGGACACACAGAGAAGGACATGTGAAGATGGAGGCAGAGATGGAAGCGATAGAAACCAAGCAATGCCAAGGATTTGGGAGAGCCAGCAGAAGCTAGGAAGAGGCAAGGAAAGATTCTTTTCTAGAGCCCTCAGAAGGAGCCAACCATGCCTATTACCTGATTTTGGATTGCTAGCCTCCAGAACAGTGAGAAAATAAATTTCTGTTGTTGTTTTAAGAACTCCATTGCAGCAGCCCTACCAAATTAATATAGTCCCTATTCGGAATGAATTGGGTAAATCAAAGAGTAGTATCTGAAATATGTTTATATTCAGTGATTACGGAGTAAATGAGCAAGAAATATATTCTTGTAAATATAAACTCATATCATAGAAATTAATGTATGTTAGGCCCTTTAAGTATAAATTGAAAAACACTAGCAAGGGTTGGTAATCTTAAATAAGGAGAAAAGCCTATCAGTTAAAGAATGGATGTCTACCTAGTATAAAGCAATTTAGTCAAGAAGATTTGAAATTTAAACATACTGTCTCCTGGCCTCAACCTTGATGTTTGAGTATATATGTATGAGTACATACATATTTAGATCCAACGAGAAATGCATATAATTTTTCCTTTCTAAATCCATATCCCATTATCTAGTCAAAGCAACATGGGTAAAACACAAATCTGATGATCACATTATTCTCCTGCTTGTCACTAATGATATTGTAAAAGGCAGGTTCTATTCCATTAAAAATTCCTTTAAGAGAACAAGTCTCTGTCTGGAGAATGGTGGTAAGGGTTGCAAACCTGAAGCAGCGTTAGTGTTCTTAGCCTAGACCTGCTGAGGGGATGATGGGTAAGACCCTGCTACCTTCTAGATCTAATCGATAAGGTAATTCTGGGAACTCCATCAGATAAAGAGAGGAAAAGAACTCTAGTAATTGTAACCCTTAGTAATTTGCCCATGTTGTACCTAAGAAAAAAAGAGGGGAGGTCACTACTTCACGTATATAGAGATAGCACCCTGTTCTGAGTACCAACCGCTCGTCTCTCTTCAATGCATGATATCGACAAATGTAATGCAAAAGTAGTTTTCACTTGTAAAAGCCCACAGGAATTAGCATTGTAAGTACTGGAGAGCCTGTTAGCAAAACATCTGCACATATTTCAGTGTAAGTTACTTTGGAAAGCAATGAATAGTACATCAGAAATACAGCACGGGGAAGTTTATTCTAAATCAAACATAGTCAGAGATCTCTGAATACTCTATATTTTAAATTGAGACCAGAAGATTTAGGCACTAGGTCTCCCACCTCTTGTGTTCAAAACACAGGAACAATGGCTAAAATTGGGCTGTTTGCTATTCAAACGAATCATCGAAACTCATTACAAAAGAGTCCTCTTTTTTGCAAATTTTTAAAAATCTTCACAGGTAGTCTTCCCCCACCTCCTCTATGCCTTCTTAGTGGCTCTTTTCTGTGAATAGACATACAATTGGGGTGAGACTTTTTCTAGCTGGCTTAGCAGGAAGCTTTGTGCTAATGAATTGCCATTTTATACTAACAAGCCAATAATTAGTCTCATTCAAAGCAGTCATTGAATAAGGGACTGGGATTCAGGCTATCGCTATGCTAGGGAATTTTCCTTTTAGCACCTAGGCCTGTCCTTTCAGTATCAGCACAGAATGGCAAGCAAAGGTATTTTAATCTCAGCCCACTGCTTTTCTTTTTCATCAGATTGCCCTCTGCCTATTTGAGTCTGTGTTTTGGTTTTGCCCAATATGCTGAATCTGGAGTTATAGGCCCAACAGGAACGTGGGTGGCTGTGATCTAATGCTTGCCAGTACACCTCACTCCTGAAGTGTCACAGTAGTAGGAGGCAGTTTTTCACAAAGGGCTCAGGAGGCAAGGGACCCTAAGTCCAACAATGGAGGGCTACATATGCAAATCAGCAGTGTGTTATTGCTCTGCAAATCCTTGTAAGTGAACTCATTACAAATCAAGCACAGTAGGTAAGCAAAGCTGTGTGCTGTCCACATATACACCCATGCACGTGTGCGCACACTCACACACATGCACACACTCACACATTAATTATTTTCTGAAGCAGTAAGTATATAGTATGGGTTAACCATCAAGCAATGGAGAGCAATTGTTTCCTTATAAAAACCTGCACTATTTACTATGATGTTAATCAGAAGGCTGCAAAAGTGTAATTTGGAAAGCTGGACTCCTTGCTGCAAATACTGTGTGGTTTTTTCCCTTGATAATTATGCATTTGCTCTCTAAGATTAATCAGGGAAGTTAATGATGCAAAAAATTACATTTATAATCCAGTCTGAATACAGCTGTACTGCAAGCTAAGTTCTAAGTCCTATTAAAGTAAATGGAATTAATGGGCTGTCGCTGGCAATCTTTATATCTATCAGTTACTAATTAACATTCTTCTGTAAAGAATAGTTTGTGGTGGGGAAAAAATAAAACATATCTTAGTAGCAACTATGGTAAAGCTTAAGTAATTAGAATGGCCAAAGCAGCAGCTGTTAGGGATGACAATGCAAGGTGTTCACAATGCAGTGAGCAAGAAACTGCCAATTTGTCATGTCATCAGTTTTTTAAAAAATCTGTGTGTGCCTGTGTGTGTGTATGTATGGGTGTATAAAGTTGTTTGTTTTACGCAACAGCAAATGATCACCACTAAGGATGACCTTTCAGTGGGAAATGTCGATGTCAGCTAATAATGCAGGAACAGAGGCATGCGAACTGTGAAACGGGAGAGTCAAATTATCTATAGAGGACAAATGAATGTAGCACTTTATCTTCGGAAACACTCAAGCATATTTGCTGCTCTCATCACAAAAAAAGCTCCCAGTTTGATTACTGATTTTTAATTGTTTTCTGTTCTTGTACTAATTTGAAGTGTCTCTTCCTTCCCACCCTTTAGCATTCTGTGTGTATGTATGTTCATTTGATTCTTAGAACACAAGGTGAAATATATTACTTTTGGATTTTAATTCTTTTGTATTTTTGTTTTGTTTTGGCCAGAAATATGTGCTTTGTCACTCTACAGTCCAGAAGACTAAATTTAGTAATAAAGGATGCAGTTCCTTTTATAGGAGACATGAAAGAGTTTCCACTCATTTTTTATTACTCACAAATTGAGACTCAGATGCAATAAAAACTCTCTTAGACCCTATAGATAAAAGATGGCTCTATTTTAATGAGAAAAAAAGTGACAATGGAGGAAGGCATTCAAAAATAATGCTTTAGAAAGAAAATGAGGTCAAGATCATTTGCCCTTGAATTTTCAATATCCCCAATTTGCCTTGACACCAAACAGTTAACACTTAGTTTGAAGAGATCATTTGCTTGTAAACTTTCCAGAAGTGCAGGAAACTTGCTTTTTTCAGTTAGATTCATACTGAACCTCACAAACAGAAAAAAAGGCAAATGTTTTGAGAAGTCAAGTGATAGAATAAATTGGGTCCTGAATTTTGAGTGAAAAGATCAAGGTTGAAATCGTACCTCTTTCACTTACTAGGAGAAAAAGCCTGAAAGTTAGGTTTTTTTTCATCTATCAAAAAGGGATAAAGCAGATGATCTTCTCTCCTTCTAAGGAGATGTTAAGATGTTAAAGACTTCAAGTGAGATTATGAACAGGTAGGTGTTCAAAAATGGAAAGTAATTCTGTGTTGAATTCAGTCCATCTATACAGCTATCAAGAGACAGTTGTATCTTTAGTATAGGTCCAGTGGATTAGAACCCCGAGGGCTAGGGAAGAGGCATTAGATCTGGGAAGGGAGCCAGCCCGCCTTGGCCTTGCACTTTGGGAAGCTTTCCTCAAAATTTTCCAAGTCCTAAGTGGGTACCTGGACCAAGAGGAGCGGGCACTTGCATCCAGGTCCCCACAGAGCTCTGTGATTTGCACCTTTGAGGTTGTCATGACACTTGGGGCCAGGGTGGTTCCAAGAGGGCGGGCTGGGACCCTCCTGCTGCCTTGAATGCTGCTTCTACATGCAAGATCAGGCCACCCATGGTTGCTGACACCTGATTTAGGGTGTCCACTCCCAGTGAGCACAAGGTATGTTTGGAGCTCTGGGATACCCACCATCCACCCTGTCTGAGTCACACGTGTAGGTCCTAAGTGGTACTTGCCTCTCTTACTCTGAAAGTCTAGGTCCACAGCACTAATGGGGTGGGCTGCAACCTTGGTCCCATGCACCTCCACAGCTGATAGCCAGGACAGCTACCCACCCCCACCACTGGCTCCAATGTCCTCCTAGATGGCTTTCGAGACTATTCCTCCTCATGCCAACAAACCCTGCTGGTCAATGTCCTCTCGTCTCCCACCTCATGCTGTCCCTGTCATCTTAGGCTGTGCTTGATGAGTTGGACACGTTTTGCCAGAATGGAACTGCTCCTCTCGTTCTTCCCGCAGGCCACCACCCTTTGGACTGATGGCCTTGTGTGGCTGGCAAGAGTGCTCTCTTTTTCATTAAAAAGAGAGCACATTTTAGCCTGAATTGTTCAGAATACAGTGGAAGATACATTTATGCTAGAAAATCCAAACAGTAAATTTGATGTCAACAAGTGAGAATTATCCTTCACACTTTCTTATATAATTTGGGAAGGCTTGCATCTCCTGTCATCGTTAAGGGAGAAGCACAGTAACAACCTTTGAGTAGGTCACCATGGGTCTTCACCTCAAGCAGATGGACGAGGCGGCTCAGCAGTAACAATGTAACAGCCCTTAAATTACTGGTGTTAAGGAAAAGCAGAAACAAGGTCTGTTTTAATACAAACTTGCTCTGAAGAGTCCTGGCATTGTAATAACAATGCTGTTCTCTCCTTCTTATAGAGGGAGATATGAAATCAACTAGGAATGATGCATTGGGCAATACACAATGGAAAAGAAGGTGTCTGCACGCTAGAAAAAATTTTCATGTGCACAGATGGGACAACAAATAGATATATAAGTAGCTCTTGTCTACTAAATAGAAGTAGACAAATATTCTATTTTTTCTTCAATAAATCACTATGCCTCATATGGGCCCATAGTTTGGTTATATATTTTATATTTAACTTGTTTTATAGACAGGAACCAGGTCAAACAACATTTGTCCAGGCTCTGGACATGCTAGAGGCAATTCTGCGGGGCATCCTCCAAAAAATATATACACATATTTATCAATACCTATATCAATATGTATATAAAATCTATAAAGCTATACAGTCAAATTAATTCTCTTTGTTGAATTCAGCCTATCTATATAACTCAAGAGGTCTTAATTTTAATTCTTTGGACATGATTATTATTTTGTTTTTTAATGTAAAATAAATGTTGTAGTTTGCCTAGTCGTCACTTTACTTGATGATGGCTACAATACTTATGTATTCTAGTCTCATTTTAACTAAGACTCACATCTTTAAACTAATTCATCTGTTCTTTCAAAATGATTTATGTGGACGCTCCAAGCAAAATGTAATGGTAAAGGAAAATAACAATTTAAAAATCTTGCCCCCAAATGAAAAACAAAATGTTTATTAGCCTTTCTTCCTTGACCTGTCACAGAAATGAAGGGATGATAAAATAATGTCCCCATCTAGAAGAACTATCATTTTTTTTTATTGTTAGAAGAGGCATAACTTGTGTTTGAGAAGAGGGGCTCAGAGTTTATTCTGCCGTCAATCTTATGAGAGTTATTGTGTTTGTTAGCTATGTAATTTGCATGAACGAGCCTCTTAGTTTCCTCATCTGTATATTAAGACAACACAGCACCCACGTCATTGAGTTGTTGTAAGGATCCAAAGAAATAATGTAGGATAAGCATTTATGTATTTTACCTAGAACCAAAACTGTGTTTAATAAATACAAGTTCCTATTATTTTATTATAGATCATAAAATGATGTTTTGCTTTAAAAACACTTTTATTACACATTAATAACAAATCTCAAAAGAAAATGACTTTGCACATGATCCTTAAATATTGCTACAGTATACGGTATGGTTGCAAGTTCCGCAGCAATTCTGTTTTATTTCATTTTATAACACATGGCCTGATGATACTGATTTTAAACCACTTTCCCCTGTTCAGTTGGTCATCACTATCTGAGCTGCAGATTCTCTTTCTTGCAAAAGTAAAGCAAAAAAACTGACAAAAATTAGTACAGAATTATGCATGTCAGTGAGTTTGAAATGAAAAGCTGAAACACATTAAAATCATCAAATTCTATTGTGAAAAGGGAGGAATGGCCCTACGGTGCTTATGGTGGTTGTTCTTTTTTCACAGACATAAGTAGATTAAACCGTGTGTCTAGTCAATATGGAACAAGATACAGTAAAGAAAATACTAACAGTATTCAGTTCAGCTTCTTATTTTCACTTCACGTGCAACCAATCAACATTATTTACTTAATGAAAACCGACAGCACTATTTTAAGAGATGCCTCCATTCATAAAAGTGCTTTTTATTGCCATCACAACACAGTTTGGGAAATTACAGTTTGGTTCGCGTTTGGAACTTCCCAGGTTGGCCACAAACCTTAAAAGGAAGCCCAGCTTTCCCCTGCATGGAGGATTACCCTGTCATGTATCTGTTTTCTGGGTGACCTGCAAAATTAATTCAATGTCAAAAATTGGCATTAAAGAAAGTAATTATTTTTTTTTCTTTTCAAAAAGTACTGAAATAAAAATAACAATGCTATTTCCAGTCACACAGATACGTGTAAAGATGGAAAAGATACATTACCTAAATTGGAAAAAGATTTAGTTTATTTTAAAATAACAGAAATCTGAGAAATAATCATACTCTGAGGCCCATTAAAGGCTACTGGAAAGAATTGAATGGGTAGAAATCCAGGCAGCTGGGAAAATGCTGGTTCAACAACTTCACAGAAGAACCTTGAGTCCCTCCATAGGACACGGGAAGGAAACCATCACTGCCCAGCTCTCGCCCACCAGCCTCAGAAAATGCAACTCAAGCATCGTGAAGGTTTAACACTGAGTATTCCAGGAAAACCATGAGCCAACTGCAACCTGAATCCTGGACATGAGGAAGTTCTCTCGACCACAGTCATAATGCAATCTCTAGACTCTTTTGCTACTTCTGTGTTGAAGCCAAATTTGAACCTATTAAAGAGTAGAGGTAAACATTTCCTTCTCCTTAGAGTGACCTGCCAAACATACCCTATTCCCACTCCCCAAACATGAGGGAGGCTTAGAAAGGAAGGATTAAGATTCATAAAAATACATCTATTCACTCATAGATATTTTCATAATCTACTTCTTGCCTATCTCTCAAATACTTTCTTTGATCTGGTTTTAAGGATTAAAATATCATTATTAAGTAACAAGATAGAACAGAATTGATTTTTCAAAAAACTAAAATATTTTGATGGTAGATTCCAATAGTTAGATAAAGTAGTAAAGCTACAATCTAATTAGCTTTATAAATAAGAAGCAGAGAAAATATTTCTTCATGATTCCAAATTCATGGGACTCTCTCTTCCCAAGGTTCATATTCTTGCAGATGCAGGTATTTTCTGTGTTTTTGCTGTTTCTGTTGACAGTCAGGATATGAAATGATCCAAACGAGGAACAACTAGGAAAGACCACATGAAAATACCATAGGCCATGCCCAAACAGAAAGTTTCTAAACCAGCCCTGGGGTAAAGCTTTCAGGGATTCAGGGACAAAAGCAACCACTGAATTTTTTTTTCTGAATCTAGTTCTCGTAAACAAGAATACTTAATGACATTTTTCTCTTCCTTCAGACATATTCACTAAATTTGAACAATTCAAGAGAACCATGTGACTTAACTACATTAGGAAAAAGAGTCTTGGTCTAGGCCTCAAATTTAGCCCTGGGCAAATAGCAAAGTATTAAGAATGCATTTTTGTCCATTTTGATGAGTGAGTGACTGAGACACAAGGAAGTCATATAGCTTCTATGTCTGTGCTGTCCAATACCATGGACGTTGGTTAAATGTGACTTTTTAAATTTAAATTAATTAAAACTAAAAATTCAGTTCCTCTGTCTCACTAGCCACATTTCCTGTGTTCAGTAGTCACGTATAGTAAGTGTCTACCACACTGGAAAATAAATGACACTTTTGCCATCATAGAAAGTTCTAACGAACAGCACTGCTAACGTAGTCAAAGCAATTTGAGGTGGGCTTTCAAGCCCTCTCTCCTTTCATGTTTCTTAAAGTTCCCCTTTTTTTTTATTTAAATCATCCTATTGGCCAGGTACTTTCCACATTTTATCTCCAATTTACTTGCTATGCTATGTGACAAATAATACAATTCTCATTCTATGGATGAGGACACGAGTTGAGGGAGGTTAAACATACTGCCCAAGGTCACATATCGAGGACGGAACCCCAGATTCACCCAGCTCAGAGCTCCTGCTCTATGTATAATGCTGTGAGGCTCCTGGAGTTTATACTCACTACTCCAAGCAAGGTACTTCAGAGATACAAACCCACGCAAATGCCCTTCGCATAGGTCCTTTGGGTAAAAATGTGACAAGGTGAGGAAGTAGAAAAGGAATTAACATGGTTCAAAAGCCACTTCTGTGCCAGGAACTATACCAGACATGTTGTCTCAATTTTCACAAAAAGTCTATTCAGTTATATGCATCGCACAGACAGGCAAAAATAAAATGGCTTCTTTATTGAACTGGATGTCTCTTGAGGTCAAATTTGGCTCTGATCTGTGGCATTACCTTTCTATCCTCATGGAATATTCCTATCTGACTTGAATCAGATTCCCAGTGGCTATGAGAGGATAAAGCACTGAGGATATTTATCACTACCACCACCTTGTGGTGACCTTGGCCACTGCAGGTATCCCCTCTCCTGAGGAGAAGATTAGGTAGGTTCTAGAAGTACCTCTCTCCTCTGGTTGAGGTGCATGAATGTGACGGGAAGTGTCCAGGTGGAACCTAAAAAATGAGTCCAAGGTGGGTTCCAATACAAGAAAATCTAAGGCACATATTTGAAGTTAGAACGGGGAACAAAGAGAGGCAGGCAAGTATGTTAGAATTCTAAATGGGCAGTGATGCAAATAGATTTCAGCACCAGGGGCCAAGGCTGGTGGGCTATTTACATGCTTCAGTACACATGGATGTGGTCTCGACAGGCCCATTTAAAGAATTTGGGTATCGAAGGGCTTAGAGAGAAAAAGCAAAAGTCAATTAGGGATTTGGTGCCTATCAACGACGAGTTTTTCAGTGTTTTGCAGTAAAATATAATTTAAAAATTAGGACAGTTTAGGGAAGGTTTGTTTGTTTTCCATAAAACTAAGGACTACAAGTACAGGATCATCTCTTTTCTCTTTTTGAGGTTATGTGTTCTGTTGTTAAAGATCTATTTTTTAAATGAAATGACTTTAATAGAATATTCTAGGCTGTTTGTTTTAATGCCCTTTGTTGACAACATTAACTATCGGCAAACTTATGTTAAATTATATGTGTGCCCTGTGTGTGTGTGTGTGTGTGTGTGTGTGAGAGAGAGAGAGAGAGAGAGAGAGAGAGAGAAATTATTACTGGCTTGTGAAGGTCAAGTCTAGGAACCACTGCACTATGGGATTAGTGGTGAAGCAAAGCGTAGGCTATGCATTCCAAGGTCCCCCACATATTCCAGTGGGTCCTGAATATTTTTAAGAATGACCCTTTTATCAATGTGTCACATATTAATAAGAGAAAGCTGAGTTTAGAAGACTAAAAGATGTGAAAATCAGGTGGTAGATTAGGTGTCTTTTTCCATCCTCATCCCAATTACTGAAATTCTGCATGCCTCCTTTGTTTACTAGAGATTCTAACCTGTGCAAATCGCAAACAACAGAATAGATGTGGATACAAATAAAAGTCAAAAAAGGTTAAAAACAATTGCCTTAGATAATGTACAGTAGTATGAGACAGACATGGTTTTCCCATGAAACAACACATCAAAATGTGAGCCATAGAGCAAGCATCACCTGTAGGGTATCTACCTGGAGTGGAAGAAAATTTTCTATTAAAATATTGTTGTTCCCATCACTTATGTGGAAAGAGGTCTGCTGGTCATCTAACTGTCTCTGAATCAAGTAACAATATATGTAGTTTTGATGTATACCACAACTATAACCTGATATAAAGCATTTATTTTAAATGTGGTTATGTATACAACAGCAGAGTAGACCAAAACTGCCAAATGTTTTCTTCGCAAATATGTTCTAAAATGAGGAACCGGTATATTAATAATCCCTTTGTCTGCAATTTGCAAGATGAAATTGAGCAATGACCTGAAAGACTATTTTTTCCACCAACTAGGGCTTTCCCCATTCTTCCCTAACACTGCGGACAAAGGCTTCTGGAATGACTGGTGGTTGCTGAAGTTCGTAAGGTGGCAGTGCGTTTAGGAAACCCGAAGCTGGAGCTGAATAAAAAGCTGTTTCAAAAAGTCTTCACTCTGACACCATAGGCTCTAAGTGGCATTTCACTGTCGGACGGGATCCATTTTAATTGCTCACAAGTAGCATCTCTGCTGTAAGGGCAAGTTACATTAACTGAGAAAGGCTGTGGGCTTCAATAGCAGAAACATTAACTGGCAGTGGGGAAAAAGGAGGATTTATTTTCAAATCTGCCACCAATTGGCTATGTCACCTTAGGCAAGTCATTTTTATTCATTTCCTTAAAGGGTACACTCTGAGAGAAAGGATTTAAGGTAGCTTTTATGAACAACCTAGATAAGAGAAAAAAAAGTCAATAAAATAAGAAAAAAAAAGAGAAGTTGCTTAACTTCTCCAAGTTCCCATTTACTGTTTCTAAGAAAGGCAGGCGAGTCTGTCAGTAGCTGCTGAGTTCTGTTCTGTGGCTGAGTGACTGGCTGTCAGTATCAGAATAATCTGGGATCCTCTTCATTATACCCGCTTCCTGGAACCATTCCTAAAATTTTAACTTAGTAAATATGGGGAGAAGCTTTGGAATCGGAATTGTTATAAGCACCCCAGATGATCCCATCCTAACACTTAAACCAAAGTGTAAGTAGTGGTAGTAATAATAATGATAAAAATAATAGCTAAACTTCCATAGTACTATGCGCAAGAGATCTTATTAAAATAATATATGCATATATCTCTTCAAATATGACCTATAATATCCTTTCTCACTCCATGATTTTATGACTCCATGTACCTTCCCATTTCTATTGTGCCTGGGAAATATTTATTAATGGTAGAACTGAAAAATTTTTTTAAAGTCCCCCAACCAACATTGTACATTATAATTAACAGATAGTAAGTGCTGGCTAAAATTCAGAGAATCAGATTAAAGTCTATTTTTCTTGTGATCTATTCCTAGTCAACTTTAGGGAGAATGAGTCTGTCATATTAAAGAGTTGTGCTCCCTCTTTTCCTGCAGATGTGCTAAAAGTAATGGTTTGTCAAAGCCATTTGGTAAGGACAGGAGAAACAAAATAGGTGCAGGGGTCTCCTTGGGCTACTTCTGGCCAGGTCTGCCTTGAGCTCGGGGTACAGGTTGGGGGCCCTCAGAAGCTCATTCAGCTCTTCCCCACACAACACCCTGTGAAAATCCACTTCTTATTTTCATCTGTTTTTCTCCAGGCCTATTCTTTTCCTAGGTAGGAAGGCTCATTCTCAAAACAGAAGGAAAAATAAGAACATATACATGTTCCATGTTCCCATGCTCACTCTGAAAATGAAAGGATTAAGCACATGAAAAAAGTAACCACTTGACCGGGTAATGGGAACCACTGCCAGTGACACTTAATCTGCCCATGCGGAATTTTTTATTTCTTCTTTTTTTCCCCCTACCACCAGTATTTTTTCAGACCTCGTTTTAGGAAAAGTGACCCAAATTCCATCAAAAGATGAGCAGCCTCCCATGTAGGCTACTATTTTAAGCTTTATAGGCAACTCGTTTCCAGTATTTATTAGAGAAGAGACTCTAAGATGCAATGCATAACAGAAACTCATCTAGCTTTTGAAACTTTAGTCATGGATTAAGCCAAAAGATGCAAAACTGGCCACACACTGTACTGGCTTACCCTAGCACTGCTTTGATGGTATTGTATTATGACATCACTTCATAGGGCTCTGCCAAATAAGTGAGGAAACCCACCACAGTATCTGTTGCAAGGATTGATTAAATATTCATATTTATAGACATTTCCTCTAGGAGGACCCATGGGGAAAGTGACCCTCTGCATATATTTCCTCACTGCATCCTCCCAGTCGCCCTATGAATTAGGTTTTATTATCATCACCATGTGACAAGAAAAGTAGAAATTATAAAATTTAAGAAAACTTCTCATAATTTTGTAGCTAGTAATTGGAGGAACCAGTGTTCAAAATTAAGATTTTCCAAATCTACACTCTTTTCTTTCAAGTTTAATTAAACTGCTGAAATACCACACAAAAATCTCAGTGTCACTAACATACTATGTACACTTAGGCAAGTCACTTCATCTTTTTAAGACTTACTTTGCTCATCTCTAAAATAGGGAGACAGAACTAAACGAACTCAAAAGTACACTTGAGTTTGGATATTATGATGACTTGGGAACTGTGTTCCCATCAGACATGTGGAATTCAAGTTCCTCTTTATCATCATCACCTTCATCACCATAACAATCTCCATTACCAATATCTACTGAGCACATATTATGTTAATCATCATGTAGAGTGTTGCTCTTCTAACACACCCTATACTGTAGACACTATCTATTTTTCCATTTTAAAGATGAGAGAAGAGAGAATTAAAGAGATGCAATTTTCCAAGTCCACGTAATTAGTAGATGATAAGGTAAGAATTTAAATAGTCTATAAGTTTCACAGACAGATAACAGAGAACAGCCCTTTGACTCATATAAAGAAATATTTTAAATGATATTTATATTTATGTTTATTGGTTGGTACCAAGGATATGCAAACTTACCATGTGTTTGTTTGTTTGTTTGTTTGTTTGTTTTTTGGCTTGTGAGGTGAGATATGTCGATATGACATTATAATGCACAGACATACACACATGAAAATACTGAATAGCAATTTTCTAGTGACAACCTCCTTTTCTATGCTGGACTTTACTGGAAGACAGCAGTAGCATCTGGCTCCTCACTTGTCCCCTCACAGACAATGCCACGTCAACCCACACTTCTCTCCTACCCTCCTAAGACAGGTTAACCTTAAACTACCTTATGACAAACAGTATTTCCAGATCACATCTCTGGAACTTCCTGTAGTCTGTCTTACCACAACAGCAGACACATATCTTATCACCCTCTCTCCCCACCCTAGCACCACTATAGATGTGATATATTTGGAATCAAGCAAAGGAAGATTTTTAAAAATCACTTTCTATGGAGGAAATACCTCCTTGAATACTGAGGAGATCACCGCAAATAAGTTTTTTGTTTGTTTGTGTGTTTGTTTGTTTGTTTTTTTCCCAGCCAGGAGTCTGCCTTTATCCTCACTTTAAAAAAAAAAGTATAATTGCATATATTTTTCAAAATGTCAGTGGTGCTTTTGGCTATCTAACAGTCTTTTGAAACTTCAGTTACTTCAGTTTTAGACAGCCATCAAAAGGCATTTTGACCTTGCAAAATCTTTGAATTTGTGGTTTCCTTTTTTAAACGAAGTCAAGATTTGAGATAGGAAGGAGAAACTTCCTAATGTCAGAACTTAGATATAAAGTCAGCAGGTATTCCCGGTAAACACTGAGGAGAAGTTTTTAAGGGTGTTTATTCTCATCAGGTTACTAGAAATAAAAGCCTTTCCTTTAAGGCTTCAGATTCCCAGAGGTGGATCCTTGTTCATCTGGAGCTTATATGAAATCTAAATGTATGTAAGGGTATTGATAGTATGTATATGTCTCTGGATGTCCAATAAAGATTTCTCTCATTTAATCAATATTTATTGAATTCCTAATATGTGCCAGGCATGATACTAGGCACCAGAGACATGGTGGTGAACAAAAACACAGCAAAAAAAGTCCTCCCTGTCACAGAGATTACAATCTAGTGGTGGGAGAGACAGTCAATTAAACTTAACTAGATATATTGTGGTGATCATTTTGTAACATATACAAATATTGAATCATTTCAAATATTGAATCAATAGTACTGAATCTGAATCAAGTATTGAATCTGAAACTAATATAATGTTATATGTCAAATATACCTCAATGAAAAATAATGGAAATAACATTTGAATGGGGGGGGATTATAAAATTCCTTCCCTCAGAGCTTATACCTAGTGATAGAGAGATAGATATTAAACAAATATGTAAGATAATGTCAGATGTTGGTAAGTATCATAAGAAAAACAGTACTGGGAAGGTGGCAGGGCATAGTGGTAAAGTAATGGAAGCTGATAAATTTTAATTAAGTGACCAGTTTGAGACTACTTTTCTTAATTTGTTCATTTACTGAGTTTATAACATTAGTTTAAACCCTTGGGAAATATATTAAATTTTTACTTACTTCTCATGCTGATTTTTGTCAATTCAAAACAATTCTGCATGAAATGCATTAAATTAATTTCCAAAGGAAAGTAGTTAAAGGGGAAAAAAGGCAATATAATAGCATTTTGCTCTGGGAGATTGAACAATAATGCGTGATATGAATTGGACCATGGAGTGTATTCTTTAATGAAAGAAACCAGAAAAAAGAGACATAACAAATCTATTTTCAGATTCAGTTGACATGGACTGTTGTTTCTTCCTAATTTGTAGTAGAGCATACATTATCTCTGTTGGATTGGATGTGACAAAATTTTGGGAAACAAAATAGAAAGCATCATTTTGTGTGAAAATTGAAATCAAATTACACTGTCATCAAGCAATGTGAAGTCCTGAGAAATTATTTTTCCATATATCTTAGTCAAGTATTATAATCTCAAAAACTAAAGCATCTGTATTATATCTATTTTATTTATTTGATGAACTAATTATAGGAAAGTTATTCTTATATGTTTATTCTAATATATTATGAATAAGTATATGGTTTCATAAGAGTGGAACTTTTTAACTTAATTGAAATTTGAACATATGGTAAGAAATCTAAAATTCAGTATATTTTCCAGATTTAACAGAAAAGTTACCAATTTTTTAGCTATCACAAGCTAGTATTCAAAGGCAGAGAAAGAAGAGAAATATAAACTCACTCATTTTGTTCCCTTATATTAGAGTGAAATTAAAATTAAATCATTAGAAGCATATCAGTTTTTATTTTACTCTATTATTTTATCTTTATTTTACTCTCCTATTTATGAAGATTCAATTACTTTGAATAAGAGCTGGCTACAGCACTTGAATTATACAGTCATTTGAGCGTGTGTGTCAAGATGATGGGTCTTTAAATTGCAGTATGTATGCAAATGTATAAAAACACACTAAACTAACAATAAAACATAAAAACAAAAGGTAAAGAGGGGAAACATAAAAAAAACTTTAATATATTTATCTGCATTCAGCTATTACAACGAATTACTATTTTCAGGTCATTCTGAACATTAGTTCTGGATGTCCTGACTTCACTGAGTAAACTTCAAATCATCTTAAGTTATTTAGATAATCAGTAAATCAATTAAGGTTCTGAAAGATGGAATTTTTAGCATTGTGTTTTTATAATGACTCTAACAAACAGAAGAAATATAATAAAGTATAAACATTTCATAAAACTGCATATTTCTTGTAATGCCAACCTCTGAATATATATATGTTGCATTATTTATAACATATTTATAAACCTAATGAATCTATGATTGTACACTTAAATACTGTCTTTGTTAATGTTTTAAACCAGTGGTATTGGTGGCTAAAGAAAGTAAATAAAAGGAGAAATGGCTTTTCTTTTTCATAATGAACTAAATTAAAATCAGCTGTAAAGGAAATCCATGATCTTCTAGCTCTAAATAGCATTGCAAGTGACAAATCTCTGCATTAAAAAATAGTATATTTTTAGTATTAAATGTGAGAGGTACTCACTTATCTTATTAAAGTGTAATCCTCATTTTCCAATCAATAAAATGTTTAATATATACTATATACTTAGTTAAGAAGGACATACAGGCTAAGTAACATTCTTCTAGTTTTTCCAACTACATAATAACATTTTGGGTAAACAGCACACATGTTATGTCATTGTGATGACTTCTTAAGTACACAAATATCCAGCTAATCAAATTATATATATATAAATCAATGTTTTCAAATCTCATATTTTCCTTCAGTATGTTCTGTAATTGAAGGCTTATCTTTTGAGGGATTAAAATATTTTTCTTTTAGATTTCATTTTACAGAGAGAAGAAAACTGTTACTTAGAAGAAATATAATTTAAAATGAGTCAGGAAAATAAATTTATGCATACACATCAGGGTAACTTGTGTCAACTAGCTTATGATTTCAATGGGAGCAAACCATGGTTTTGTTCTTCAGGTCTAATTATACTATCAAGAAATTGTTCCCTAAAAGTCAAAGCCGATCCTTATGCAAGTAGAAAACTATAGACAAATACATATGTGTATTTGTCTGTATCACTATCACGCCATTGCCTGTGATTCTGTTTCAGGATTTTAATAAAAATATTTATTTTATTCATCTATTTAAGAAATATCGACTAAGCATTTACTTTGTATGAGGCATTGTGGTTGCCTAGAATCATAATGGTGATCAAGCAAGAGTACGTTCCTGTTCTTATAGAATCTAATGGGTTTAGAAATGTCATTAGTTTCTAAGAACAAAATTCACAAATAATAAGATGATATCTAATAATTAAAATGTACTGAGTGCCCATCAAATGCCTGGCTCCGTTAAAAGTATTTAGCATGTGTTAACTAACGTAATCATTGCAACAATCCTATAAGTATGTTTCATTAATATCTTTCCTAGGTAGATGAGGAAATTAAAGCACAATGAATTTAAGTGATTTGTCCCAAACTATAGAGCTACTAGGGTGGCTGGGGTGGGATTCTAGCTTAGGCAGTCTTGCTCCAAAGCCCACACTCTCAAACACTGCATGATCTTTTGTAGCTGACCCTGTGAGTATATCATTGCCAACCTGTATTAGCCAAGTAACTTTCAATGTAGAATTTAAAGACTGTGTTATCTCCAAGAGGTCCAGTTTTCTCTTCCAGTTCTGCTTTCCCTCCCCAGCACCTCTCTCCACAAACCCTAGATTCTAGATTTTTGATGACTTCAATGGATGATCCTCAGGGGAAGCTGTTTCTTTGTTAAAGGGGGAAATAAAATTTTAAGAGACTCCCGATCATTGCAACAAATCTAAAATCTCTACTATTGACTATGGATCTAAACTGAATCTAAAATTTAATCCTAATGTATGATGTGTCTCTGTACTTTCCTGTCTTTATCTTTATTGAGCATATCATCTATAAAAAATTTCAAGTAATAATCAGAGGAAATTAAAAGAAACATAGCAGTAAAAACACAATACTGGTCATTACATTATTCTGTATATATTCTAATAGAGAAATTTTAGCCTGCATTTTTCCTAAACATACTAACAACTATGAACAAAATGGAACAAATACACAAAATTCAAAAAACAAATAATTCACCAAGAAATGTAATATGCAATATTCAATTGGGAGAAAATTCTCCCAGGGTTTTATGTTTTTGCACTTCTGAGCAAAAGACCTTGGCAGATTGCTCTGGACGTTCTTTTCAAAGTTGTTGGTATAGCAGTCTTGGAAGTTAGACAGTATCTCTCTCTGGATAGAGGACAGATTTGTTTCCTGACCAGTATAATAGATAATGCCTTTCTCTGGGACAAAGGTTAGGCAGGTTTGCTAGGGGCTTCTTTTAAAAGATTATGGTTTTGCTAAGTTCAAGGTTCCTCAGCTGTGACACAAAAGCACTCTGTGTGCAGCATCAACCTGAATCTACCCCCATCTCACCCTGTGGACTTGGGAGGCAAAGTGAACCAATGTGAACATGAAACTCGTAGTGCCTGATATGCAGTAATAAAATCATTTGTCTCTGACCTAGGAATCTCATGTCTTCTGCCAGCATCTATAAAACTATGGTTAGACTTACTTGTTAATTTGCAAGTAGTATAAAGTCTCAGATCTTGTACTATTCTTGACGCAGTCCAATTAAATAAGTAGTACATTGGTTTTCTGTATAGAAAGCTATTTTAGTTATATTTTATTAAATCTTTACCTCTTGTAATCTTCAGATTTATAGAAGAATGCATAGTGAAATATAATCTTGCACTTGAACTTAACAAGAAATTACCCAATGGCAATCATATATGAACCCTTTAACCTGAGGAAATATCTTCTATAGCTGAGGAGTAAACACATATTCATTAATATGAAACCACAAAGAAATGACAGTTCTGATAGACATTGCAAAGGCAATTTGTCAAATTCTTCAGATAAACACACACACACACACACACACGCACACACACATACACACGCACAAACACACACACGCACACACATTTCAACTTCAAAAAGAGTTAACCTCATATTCCCATCTAATCCAACTACCACTCTGTGACTTACCAGAGTTTCTGCACATGGATAGCAACTAATTACAATTTTCCAAATTATTCAAGAACAATTCATTGTTATAACGTTTTTATATTCAAGTCCTTCAATAACATAGAAATATAGAGCCACCACTCCCACATTCCCTACAGCTATTCTTTTTTCTAGAGTACTTAGCATCATCTGACATACTTTATATATTACCTGATTATTTACTTATTATCTTCCTCCCTTCACTAAAATGCAAGCAGTATGATCCCTAGGGCTATTCCAGAATATGATATATAGGAGGTACCCAATAAAAGTTTGCTGAAGGAATTGCTAAATATATTAAATAAATATATAGATATGTTAATTGATTTCTGTACAAAATTAAAAAAATTACTGAAAAAGTTTTATATTCTGTTTTATAAATTAAACCAATATGAGCCTTTATGTCATTATTTTTTTCAAACCATTACTTTTATAACAATATACAATTCTACTTTACCAGTCTACCATAACCTAAATATTTCCTCATAGGTAGGCACTTGGCTTTTTTCCAGTATTTTGATATTATAAATAAACTGCCTCATACTTCTATTAAATATTAATCTTTGGCTATCTTAACGCTACTACTGCATAAGATTCTCCTTTTAATAAACTCTTATACACAAAATTTTACATGAAAACCAATTGTGCTATGGACCTGCCCTACTTTAAAAAAATTTGGATAAAGAGAAATACCTTCACCGCACTATTACAGTTTAGAAAAAAGAAAATTGAGGACAAACATCAGGAACACAGTTTTATTATAGAATGAATATTCCAAATATACTTTCAAGTGATCTTTATGTATAATTACTTTCCCAACAGTTTAAGTAATTAAACATTTAAACTGTTAACTCAAAATTATCTTGGATTTTAAAATTGGAGATATTTCCCTCCTTGTTTAAAGTTTTATTTCCTTTTTCTAAATCTCTGAGAAACAAAGAAGCGTGAAATCCACTTTGTACCATGGAAGTTTGGCAGCTGTCACCCTGGTCTTCCCGCACATTATGCTGAAGTTAACATGGTAGAAAGTAGGCCTTCCAGTTGAAATGCACACATACACATACACTTATTGAGATTATAGCAGTAGTTTGATGCCTCTCCAGCTTTTCTGCACTTTCTGATTAAGCCATGATAGTGAGGGTCAAAAAATGTGAAACTGTGTCCCATTCCACACAAGCCATGCTCCTGATGCTCATCTCCAAACAATGGGCCATCTCAGCTCTTGAAGTTTAGATGCTTACTATTTTCCAAACTTATTATATTCTATTCTAGGCACTAAGAAGTACAAGGTTTTTGAAGGTAAAAATGTGTCTTATGATTGAGAGCTACCAACTAAATGACTACAATAATGATCCAGACTTTTCTGTGAACATGTCCCTTGGTATACATGAAGGCACACGTAAGAACATACAGCTTTACCTCCCAGGAAACATGGATGAAGGGGTGGGATGGTATAATAACTCTAACAGTTAAAAGATTTCACTAGTTTCTTATAGACTCTGAGAAGAGCCCTTACAGGGAGCCCTTACAGAGCTTCTTTGTGAAAAAGGCCATTGTGAGTTGACCCTTCTGTTTTTTTGACCACAGGGTCAAGGTCACTCCAACACACTAAATTTAAGTGTGTCACACCAGTGCCAGCTATATTCAGTGCTCTGTTAACTGGTTAAATGCAGAGCTGAGAACTATGTGAAGCAATACATGATATATGTTATTATAACACAAAGAGAACTGGAATGGGACTCAGTCTAGACAAGGAGTCGACAAACTGTAAAGAGTCAGAAGACCCTATAGGCCCTTTAGGCCTATAGGGTCTCTGTCTCAACTATTCAACTCTCCTATTGTAACATGAAAACAGCTATAAACCATATGTAAAATTAATAAGTGTGGCTGTGTTCCAATAAATTTTTTCTTTTATAAAAATAGGTGGTCCATTGAATTTGGCCCACAGGCTACAGTTTGTTGACTCTCAGCTTCTTTTACTTTATATACTCGCATGGTGACTAAGCACAGGTGAATTATCTAAATACTCTGGCCCTTAAATTCATCATTTATAAAGATATTTATAGAATTCTAGAGACTTAATGTACTAAAAGATATTGGCATGTGTGTCTACACAAAAAAAGACAATCACACAATGACCTCTAAATACTTTTGTTATAAATACACATATACATGTGCATTTTATAAAATGACATATTTAATGTCTCTGCTTCAGTAACTCCAAAGGTACCTTTTGAGTATCAAATCAGAAATATGTGGTCTGAAGCATAGGTCTGTCAAATTCCAGTTTTTTGAACATAGGTTAATTATTACTGCTACATCTCATATCCTTCTATAAAATGGGGATAATTTACCTACATATAATTGCTCTAATTGTTCTACCTATAATTGTGTAACAAAGATGTTTAAATCTAAATGGTCCAGTCATTCAATCTTTTGGTTTATTCATTCACAAGCAAAGGTGTCTTGATACCTATTTTATTGTGGTTGAATGCCCCAATTTTTCAGCAATATCTCCAAAACTTGGAAGTAGAGTTATAGTTTTCCTATATATACCATTGTTGTAACTATTTCCCCACTAGGTCCTGCAGTGAGCATCCTTTTTTATGGGTCTGCTAGTGTCCACACTGGAGGTTACTCCCCATCTTCAATTTTCCTGGAGCTTTGTATTTGGTAAATGTTATAAACAGTTAAGGGGTACCTAGAATAAAATTTAGCATGAGGAAGAAAGCATAGTACCAGACAAGTTGGAATAGAAGAAGGAGGAGGAGGAGGAGAAAGAAAAGACAAAGAAGGAGAAGAGGAGAAAGGAGGGAGGAAAGAAGGAGAAAGAAGAGGGGGAAAAATGGGAAGGAGGAAGAGAAAAAGGAAGAAAAAAAATAAAACTATTAGCATTATTTCTTATCGTTAGAGATTTCATGGGTTATATTCCTCTACTGTCTAGTCCTCACACCATGTACTTAGGTTCCTCTTTCTTGTTATATCATTACATTTCTACATTCTCTCTATTTCCACTTTCTACAAGCAAACAATGTAAGATTTTTCTCACCACACTACGCAGAACAAATCAGATCTCCTTTTAAGCCATCTCCGTAACATCTCCTTATAATCCAGGGTGTGCTTTGAGATATTTTCACTCTAATCCCATTTAGTCAGCAGCATTCACTAGTTAAAAGAAAGCAGAGACTTCTTGGTAATACTCAAAAATTTGAAAACAAGGACTTGAAGAAATATTTGTACAGCCATGTTCATATAGGACAATGCCCAAAAGGTGGAAGTGACCCAAATATCCATCGGTGGGTGAGTGGATAAACAAAATGTGATATATACATACAACAGAATATTATTTGGCCTTTAAAAGGAAGGAATTTCTGACACATATTACATGGATGAATCCTGAAGGCATCCAAAGTGAAATAAGCCAGATACAAAGGGACAAACATTGTATGATTCTACTTATGTGAAGTACCTAGAGTATTCAAACACATAAAAACAGAAAGCAGAATGGCGTTTGCCAGAGCTTGAGAAAGAGAGGAATGGGGAGTTGTTATTTGATAGGTACAAGTTTCAGATTTGCAAGATGAAAAAGTTCTGGAGACAGATGGTGGTGATTGTTGAACAACAATGTGAAAATACTTAATGCTACTAAACTGTGCACTTAGAAACTGTTAAAATGGTATTTTATATTACGTATATTTTAACACAATAAAAAATAAAGCAGAAAATGCATTTGATTTTCAAAAGCCAATGTGTTTGAATTCTAAGAACTAGGCTTTTGAGTTTAAAAGCATACACTTTAAAGGCCACAGTATATAAAGTTTCCACCATATAAAAGACAAATTGAGAAAAATTCATGCTCATATACAGGCCATTTTTCTCACTTCAAAAGATAACACCATTCTCTGGCTGGGGAAGGCCGTAGAGTCAGAGGAGAAGAAAACTTAGAGCTGGCTGGTAAATAACAAGAGTCAAGCTGGGTAGCAAGATGACAGGACCATCAAGTGCTTTTGGGAGAAGAGTAGAGATAAAAGAGACCTGTTTTAGCTTCATCCCCCACTGGCACCTGCCAACACCAAGAAGGGCTGATAACACAGCAAAAGCCCAGAGATTCCTTGTGCTCACAATTCGGAAGCAAAATACATGTTTGCATGGCTAGTAGAGAGAATCTAAACAAACGAGTGAGCCAATATCACAGAATTCCAGAATGTTCCAGTGATGTGAAGTTCAGTAGAATGATTTCTCAAGGATACTAGAGCAATACTGAACCTATTACAGCCTTAGAGAACCCCCTAAATTTTCTAGGGATCTAGACTGTCACAGAGAAATGACTGAATTAAGTCTAAGAGTCTGCAGAGTGTGTAGAAATAGCTGGAGGTGAAGTGACCTGAATAGATCCTGTGGTTTAGAACTGTGCTGTCCAATACAGTGGCTACTAGCCACATGTGGCCCTTTAAATAAATTAAAATTAAATACAATTAATTGTTCAGGTACTCAGTTGCATTAGCTATATTTCAAGTGCTCAATAGTCACGCGTGGTCAGTGGCTACCCAATTAGAGCAGACACAGAGCATTTCCAACACCACGAAAAGTTCAATTGGATAATGCTAGTTTAGAAAGAAGAGCTACAATAGCAATTAATGCAGCTAGACAACCAAGAATCACATGCAATAGACCAGAGTGCACCCACCTCTTGCCAACATGAAAAGAAAAGGACAAAGGACCAGATGTCTCCTGTCTCTGACATTGTTAAAGCATCCTGAATATAAATATAATCCAGGGAAGTAAAGAGAAAGACTCCGAATTAACTAAAATAGTATTTTTACTACACACAGAATGGAAGTTCAAAATTGATACTAAGTTCAATTTTAGGGGGAAAAAGTAAAGTTTCCTGCACACCTAGCCTTATGGATTAAAAGTGATACCACATCACATGTGAATCACACTTCCTGAGATGAAACGGGCCACACTATGGTGTGAAAGTGACTGCAGCACCTTTTAAAGATAAAATTGTGTTCTTGTCACCACCCTAAACGATGTGCCCAGTGTGGTGCTCAGTCTATAGGTCTAGTTTACAGATGGTACTCAAAAATGGTAGCTTTTCTGATTATTATTCCTTAAACACTTCTTTGTCGTAAACATAAAAATATGTATCTGAGAAAAAGCAAAACCTCAGTATCTAAAAACTACAAAACTATCTTTTAGAATAAGCTGCCAAGGAGAGCTAAGAGACCTTGAAGTCCTAAGTCAGCATACTCAGCATGTCTTCGATGCAATGGTCCCCAAGAAAGTTTTGTGAATTCCAAACTGCAGCATATATCAGGTTCTTGAACCCACTGGCAGGACCGGAACTGGCAACAGCTGCACTGTCGAATTCACACTAATCAGTTAACAGTTGTCTAAATCAAATTACAGCCAAGGTTGTTAGAGTGGCTGATAAAATAAATAGTTGTTGAGAAGGAGATGGTGCAGGCTAGTGAGATCACACCATCAGCTGGGACCTGGGGTGTGAATGAAAAGGCACAGCAAGGAAGAGGTCAGTTGAGACCCCTGCAACCTACACATTTTCAGACTCTAGTATAACTGACCTACTAATCGTTTTGCCTCTGACCCTTCTGATAGTGGGAGCTCTTAACTACAGCTGGAAATTACAAAGACAGGATAAATGGACAAATAAATGTCAGGGGTATTTTTCCTGACATACGACCTCCATTTTGAGGGTGAGAGCAGAGCTTAGTAATGAATAAAAAAACCTTAGAATTCAGTGGCTGGCCAAATTGGGAATTTAAAGCTAGGCTGAGAGTTTGAGAAAAATAGGGCTATTAAATTAACTACTTGGTACATCTGCTACAGAAGTGTGTGTGAACTAAATGTTTCTGGACAAGTTGAAGTTCTTTTTAATCCCCACCCATACCCAAGACAGCCACCAACCCTCAGTTTCAGCTAAGTTTAAAGCCAACAGTCCCTGCACAGGGGAAGAAAAAATAGAAAGAAGGGCAACTGAACAAAGGTGAAGTGACCTCATTTGAATAGCTGTTTTCTTCTCCCTCATTACCAAGTCGTGGCTGCTTGGTCTTGTCTTGTTTTAAATTTAGCTTTTCTAGGTCCATGTTCAGCATTAAGCTTCGAGAAAAACTGAGCATTAGTACAACGTAGCAAATGGCTCACCAGGATTTTGGATTTTGCATTTGGTTAGTTTATAATTCAATACAGGCGAATCTCAAATTTGTCTTCTTCCTCAAAGGGCGGCCAATGCCAAGAAGTGAGTTTAAATGAGCATCTCGTAAAGCTCAGTGAAATGTAGTTCTAGTCTACAGGGACCTAGAAAAGACCGAAAATGAGAGTAGCTGCCAGTGGCCGCAGGGCCAAATTACTTTTTTAAGAAGGGAAAATTCAGGGAAATTTTAAAGAATTGTTTTCCTTTTCAAAATATGAGGAAGAGGGTTATATAATTTTAAGGTGTGGAAATAAGCCGTGGAAGTAAATGCAACTGTGGATTTGGTTATAAGAAAATGAAGAAGGGAGGAAAATGTTATTTACTGAGCATCTACTTATTCAAGGCTTGCTTAGTACTATAAAACGTTTTGCCTGCTATGGTGTTATTATTCTTATTTTTCAGATGAAGTATTAGTTGCTCCAGAAAGTGAAGTGCGTGGACCAAGAGCCTCACCTGCTAAGTGACAATGCTTAGATTTGAACCCAGATCTTTACTTTCAAAGGTAAGCTACAAACTTGAAAGAGGACTTACCAACCACAGACTATTTTCAGTGGTAACTGAGGATAATTAATCCAGCTACTACTAAGTGAGCATCTAAGTGCATTAACCACTGCTACGGGAAAATGGCAAATAGTGGAATTTGGGAAACATGTTAATCAAGAGAAAATCGGAATTTTGACAACTCTACGGGCTACATCTACTTCAGAGGCAGTTACAAAGAAATAAAATAACTTTGTTTCCTTTTTCTATCATCAGAGACCTGTATAGGTCATTCCATTTACTTTCCTTCCATATATCATCTGGGAATGTTTTCAACCAGCATTCAGAGTCAACAGCTTCAGCATGTTGACATACAAATAGAAAGCAGCAAAGTACTAATTGTTGCCTGTAATGGCAGCACTGCCCAACCCCTACTTTGTTTGATTCTATGGCTTGCTGAAATCAAGACTAGACGGAATTGAGAGCCATTCCAATGTGATTCTGTAATCTGTCATTTACACTATGCTACCAGTGATCTTTTCATTGGTAATCAATTTCTTAGTGACATGCACTGTTTCTCGTTTTTAAGCAAAACAGAATACTTAAGGAAAACAGCAGGTATAGACAGATCTAAGATTTTCAATATTATATTTACAGATAATCTAAACGTCCAATATAATTCTTGTTATTTAAATTTTAATATTGCTGTTAAGTAAATTATAGTCATTTTCTAAATACTAATCTTTTAAAGGGATTGCCTAAATCACATATAACAAAAGCAACACAAAACCTCAATATGAAAGTTTCCTTAGTGTCTTGCCGTAAATCATTTCCAGACCTAAATTTTTTTGGCAGTCTGTTCTAAAATGGCAGTGATGAATCATTTCTTCCTTTCTTCCATCCCTCCTTCCTCCTTTTATTCCTTCCTTGCTTCCTTCTCTCTCTCTCTCTTCATCCTTCCATTTACTTGCCAGCGCAAATACAACAAACCCATGCTTATTTTTCAAGAGAGCTGTAAGTTTCAAAGAAAATCAGATAATTCAGCTAATTAAACAATCCCCATTAACACAGCTCAACTTCTAAAATAATGATTTTTTTCCCATTTTCATTATCCGTAAGTCTGTTTCTTTTACCCACAGAATTAATTGTAGTAGTAAAATTTGCTTCTCTCTTTCTATTCCTGACTAGTTTAATCAAATAATTTTTTAAAGTACATCACTTTTCATTTTAACTATAGCTTTAAAAAACAGGTTAACGACTGTCTACATTTAACTGTAGATTTTATGTGCTATATTTATTATATGTCATCCATTACCAATTTTATAGGCTTAGCAGAATAAAATAATCATTGATCTTTTTCATATAAATCTTATTAAGAAACATGGTGTAAACTTCAACTGATTAAAAATGTTACTTAAGATGCTTTATTGAAATTTATTTTAAAGTGATTTTTCTCATTAAGACTTGACAAATCTGGAGAGCTCTCATTTAATTTCCTTTATGAGGATGTTTTGCATGCTGAAGACCATGAGATCCCAGAGAGACTTGGGTGGTCTAGAGTTACCAGAATCTGTAGGCATTTATTTCTTGCAGATGTGCTGTGCAAACTGTTCTTTACACAAATCAAGGTAGGAAGAAAGAGCAGGGAATCATAATCTAGGTTGTAGGTTGAGCTTTCTATACATATCGATAACGAATGGAGAGGAGAACAACTGCCAATTAAAATCTGTGTGATTCTTACACATTTCTTATGATTATTTAAATAAAATAGCCTATAACAGGAATTCAACGGGTTTAAGCGATGTTAGAATGTGACAAAAGAACTGGAAAAAATCTATTAAGTAATAACAAAGATAGTCATTGCTGCCACTCTCACAACTACCAAAAGCCCCTGTAATAGTCTTAATCCACAAATAACCCAAGAGGCAGTTGGTAGTATTACTTCCAATGTACAAATGAGGAAACTGACACATAGGGAGACCAACGTTACATATTTAGTAAGTAGTCAATCTAGAATATAAAACTTAGACTCTGATTCTAAAACCCATCATCTTAAGCTACCTCACTCCTCAGTGTGTGGTCCATCAACAGGCAGCGTCAGTGTTACCTGTGACTTTGTCAGAAGTGCAAGTTCTGATTTAATTGCATATCAAAGTTCAGGAGCACTCATCTCTATACTATAACAATAATATGAATAATAGCTCTATTATATTATATATTTACTCATAGCTTAAAAGTATGTGCATATATACTACTTAATTATGGCAAGACAAGGCTAAAAGGCAAATGAAAAGAGTGTTCTGAAAGAAAAAGAGTGTATGTGGATGTCACCAGAGGGTGTTTTGTCCTGCAGTTTATCAGATAACATGGATATGCTGTGTTCTTGCAGGATTATGAAGGGGGTGATCATGGACTCATGTCCCCAGAAGGTACTTAGTAGCTGACATCACGGACATTTGTAGGACTTGGCTAGGAAGGGGCATCCAACCACTTCAAAAAGCTATCTTACCAAAAGTGACACAAAATGTCCTTTTTTGCAGATATAATCAAAGAAACCCATTTTATGAGAATTTCCGTTTCTATAAGGAGAAATCTTGGCAAAGAGACTCTTCAGAATCAGAAAATATTTAAAGCTCCAATCTCTTTTACTGAACATTTTCAATAGCTCAAAGACCACATATAATTTATATTGAACACAAAATTGAATATAGTTCTTTTATCCTAAATGCAAGTTAGCTAAAAAAATGACAGGATAGGATAAATTTATTTTTTCCAATCCTTTGACTTTGTCCAAATAAGAGCCGATTCATTAAAGGGAAGCAATCTGTCGAATCAGCAATATCAAATTTACTACTTAAACTATTAAAATGTGTCGGTTTGTTGTGCCTTCTTCCTCAGCTAAGTTATGAGTTTCAGTCTTCATTTGTTCTATAACATCTTATGAGCACTTATGAATTGTCTGAGATTTTCAACTCTGAGAATGCCTAGTATGGTGTGGAGCTATCTTAGTCACATAATAAAAAAATGCTTATTGATTCATGAATTAAAACAAAATTTATTCAAATTTCCTGGATCAAGATCCTAAGTTCCTTGAAGGAAAGGAATGGATCTTGGTCATTGTTTTATTTCCCGTGACTAGAACTTCTACAGTAACTGAGTATTTATTGAATTAATAAATGAGTAAAAGGTGGGAGAGAAATAGGAAGTTATCATACTCTTGAAGGGTACTAGGAAATATGTTGAATCTAACAAATAATGCTCATTTTGATGGCATTAATGTAGATATTTTATATTTTATAAGTTAACAATGGAACCCTTATGTCTTAAATACCTATCAGTTCAACTAAATGACTAGCTATTGTCAAAGTTTTTAGTTTATATCCATTTTCTATGTGTTCACATAATTTTTAGTTCAATATTATCTGCTAGCAATCAAGCTAATAAACACATTTATATGTTTAAAAATGTTTCTTTTATTTCCTAAAATGAATTTCTACTTAACACGTACATTATCAAGAGCCAAAATTTATGGGAGGAAATCTCACAATTATGAAACATACATTAATGATTTTAACAGCAGAATTCCTTAGGTCAGGTCTTTTTTAAACAACAATATTCCAATGAAAAATATTTTTTAAAGGTATAAGTAAAACATAGCTTTTTATTATAATAGGTGTTTTTTAGAGCATTTCACATCCATAAAATTTTTGTTTATGTCATTCTTAAAAAAATAAGGAAAAAATATGCAGATATGATCAGGACATGAGAGAAATCTAGAACTATTTATTCTTCCACTTCACCTACTCAAAAATACAAGTCACAAATGGCAGCTAAGAAAATGGCTACCAATCAGCCAAAACATCCATATAAAGAAAGAAAACATCTCCATCGAAGCAGGCCAATGTACTAAATATGGGATCAAATAGTGAATACAGAGCTAATTACCATATTCACAGTCAAATATTGAAGTTGGCAAAAAGATCCAAAGATGTGATGAGAAAGGAAATATCCTGGAGTGCAAGTATTTCAAAATCCGAAAGTAGGGGAAATGTGGCCAAAACAAGAGCAGAATATGGATAGGAATTATATATGGAATCAACATCTCCAAAAACCTATGGAATTGTATATTAAATATAAAAATTTAGGTTTTGTCAACTTTAAATCTCCGAAATGATTTCAGGAGCCAAAACTCAACTTGGAACATTTTTCTTTGCTCCTGCGCTGTCTCTTTATTCTTCAAGGTTTTCTTGGTTCTATAAAGGGTAAAGCTTTGCTCCTGGCCACTACTGTATGGGCCTTCTTAACCAGTTGAAAACAGGCAGCCCAATACACAGATGAGAAAGAAATGGCTACATTCATTTATGTTTCTTTATTAGGCATGAGAGTCTTTAAAACATGAATTTTAAAAAATTCCCCCAAACGGCTCACAGGCATCTGCAAAGGATATACTATTTAGGATAACATAAACAGCATATCACACTTTCAAGGGAATTTCTGAGAGCGACATGGGCTCTCCAATTCTGCGTGTTCTCTCACAGATCCCAAAAACGCAATGAAGTTGGAAATCAGCTAGTGTAACACAAGGCATTGAGTTTTTCCCCCTCATTTTGGACTTACTAACAGTTGCTGAGAAGAGTGCATTTGGCTTTGAATAGAGTAAAAGCCGTCATGCAAAGAATGGGTCAATCGACTAGAAGTTTATCAACGTGTGTTAGCTTTCGCATTTTTATTATTCCCAGATGTTTCTCAGGCTCTTACTGTTATCTTAAAAATTTAAATTTTTTAAAAAAGAAAAAACTGAAGAGGAATTCTGTGGCTAAGTCCTATAAACTATTATCTCATTTATGTTCTGGCTCATGTTATTTTCATTCACTAAAATTGAAGATATTCATCAGATGTACCACATAGTATAATCTATGATCACTAAATTCTATTGTGTGGCAGAAATGGTTCTACGATTCTGTTTGGGTTACAAAGCAAAGCAGTCTGATTTTTTTTTTTTTTTTTGGTGATGGGGAGAGGTTCTTACAAGTTATTATTAAAACTATTTAAAATAATGGTATTTATATAGTAAGTTGAATGTATAGACAAATCTGGTCAACTAACTTCAAATTGAAATTGGGCTGTTTAACCTCATTCAGGAGTTCCATGACATACATTATAGTGGGTTCAGTATCCTTGCTTTCAAAATAAAAATTTTCCTGCTACACAGAACCCAGTGGTTATCTACAACATACAGCACTTCCTTTAAAAATACAGAGAGCATTCAACAGAAAATTAAGTATCAACTTGACATTTTTACTTGCTGGATCAGCTTGTTTTAAAGAAGTATAAATGAAGTTGACCACTTCTGAAAAATTATTCAAAGGCAGTGTCTGAACAGTGATATCATTTCTCTGAGACTCTAAAACATCGTCCCTACTATACTATGAAACTTGATGTAAGCTAGAGTGTCATCTCGAATTCCATTACAATTGATATTAATAAAAAACCCAGAAATTTTACTAACCTCTTTGACTTTCAGTGAATGTGCAAGTATTTAAGTGATAATGTTTTTAATAAGTAAATTTGAATTGGATTTTAGGAGTAAGTTGCCAAGCTTGGTCAACACATCTTCTGATTACCTTTGCAATGTCATCTAAAATAATGGAAGGTTACAAGAATACATTCATTAACCTTTCTACTTGAATATTAATCTAAATAGTTCTACTAGAAGGCCTTTGAGCAAGCCAAATCATCAGTGTGTCACGGAAATCTTAGAGCTGAGCTCATGTTGACCGGAAAATACAAACTAGTATCTGAAACTGGCATATCTAAGTGTCAGTATCATCCAGGCTCTTAACTAGTAACATATTATAGGTAGTACATGTTGCAATTAAGTATTTTGCTGAAGATATACATAACTTATAACATTTGATATTTTTTGATACATATAGTAGATAGACTATTATAAATAATCATGTACTGAATACCTAGATTAAAACAACTCTTTAATTTTGTTGTAGATATTTCCTTTTTAAATAGCAAAACTTGAACACTACAGATATGCTGAAGTCTCCTTTGTTCCCCACTCCAGTCCTGTTGTCTCTCACTCCTTAGAAACATTGCAAATAAGGATTTGATGTGTGTTCTTCCAGTCCATGTTGTTAGATGCTGTGATTCAATCTTGATCCACCTATCTCTCTCTCTCACTGCCATGTAATTTTAAAACACATATGCACACATATTTTCTAAAATTCTGTATATATTCTGAAACTGCTTCCTACCTACCCAACATTATGATTTTATGATATTTCCATGTAAAAAAGTTATTTCATTTCAAATACCTCTTAAGGTACATTTCACAAATAGATCTCAATTTATATATCCATTTCCCCATTAATAATCATATCGGTTTTTATGTAGTTTTTTTTCCTTTTTTTGCTAATAAAAACAGTGCTGCAATAATCATCTTAAATTAAGCCTCTTAACATACATATGCAAGGGTTTGTCTACATATGTGGGGTCAATATTTTAAACCATAATCCACAGTAGGAAGCATACACACATGCATGTATATATACATATACATACGCATATGCATATATATTTTTCTTTAAATTTCTAAATTTTTATTATGATTTTAGTTAAGAAGAATTAAAAACAAACTCTAAGCTTAAAATCATTCTACCTTATTTCTCTTCCTTATTCCAAACCAGGGGCTCCAATCCAAAGTATGTCAATAAGACCTTATAGATAGTCTGAGATAATTAAGCTGATTCTGAAAATCAAATTAGTATTTTCTGAACTTTTTTTCCCCTCCTTTAAAAGACAAGCAGGATTATCTGGAGAAAAGAAGGTGGAGGGCAGTCTTCCCACTTAGACCATTATACACCAGCACCATCCGAGTACATAAATTCTACATATGTAGAAAGTGCTAGAAAATGCTCGTTACTTCTCTTGCTTCTCTTTCCTACCACAAGTTCTTAGGAAACCAGAGATAGGTGTTTTTCAATGTACTAGGTAACAAAAGTCACAGAAACGCTAAAACAGAAAGTATGCACAGATGTTCGAAAGAGCACAAGGATGTTTTGGTAAAACCAATTATTCTTTTGTGTGATTTCCTTGAAGAAACTTCTTTTACAATATCTCCAATCTATTGTACTAGTATCATTTATTCTAGTTTCTATTAAAAATAATTTGGATTAGAAATCAAAACAATGTTTCTTATCCCCATATATAGTCACCTAAATTTTTCAATTTTCTTTAGTTTGTTAAATTACCTCAGCAAGGTCCTTGAATTAAATTCCATTCTAAAGTGTTCAAACAAGGAAGCTCAAGAAATAACTACTAATTTTATCACTTTATTATTTGCTCAAACTCTAGATAAAATGTGGCATAAGGGGTTATGCTTCAGAGAGAAGCAAAATGCAAATGATCTTCCTTTTGATTTTACTACTGTCTTGATTTATTAGTTTCAGAGAGAGCCATTTGCCTTTGCCACACCTCAGCAAGATAAGGGAAATTGGATAGAGCTAAAAGAATTTGAATCAAAATGTATTTGCGGCTTTCTCAACCATACAGCGTACGAATTACCTAAATAACCGCTTCAAAGTCTCCTCCACTTTTGAAGTATACACGAAACTCTGAAATCTTTAACAGAGTAATG